>NC_090275.1:94353584-94953584 GCF_040414725.1 Anabrus simplex | reverse complement strand
GTGGTTTCCCATTTTCACACCAGGCAAATGCTGGGGCTGTACCTTAATTAATGCCACGGCCGCTTCCTTCCCAGTCCTAGCCCTTTCCTGTCCCATCGTCGCCATAAGCCCTATCTGTGTCGGTGCGACGTAAAGCCAATGGCAAAAAAATGTTATTACTAATTATTAATGAGAAAATAATAGCTCGTAGCATACGATAAACAGTTAACTATCGGTACTTGAAAGTAATGATTAACGACATTAAGCCTGCAAAACACGGCAAAGTTATACAGAAACGCATTTCTGGAGAGCGGACAAAATGTAAAATGCAAAGGTATACATATTATCGAAATAAATATTACCAATCTGTTGTTCGTACTGCCAGAAAGACTTAAACAAATGCTCTTTCCGTTCACTGAGAACGTTATGTTCACCACCCCCCCACGCATAAATATACTGAGTGTACCTAGTAGTAATCTAATACGACGAATGATCCGTCCGCGCTCCGCTTAGTCGATGTGTGGTGTCGCCTGACAGTTCGAACAGGTTCGATACGGCATCGAGCCTAAGTAGCGTGTCGGGCCGACTCGAGCCTGCTCGAACTTCCGTATCATTCGCCCATCACTACGTATTAACTGGTAATAATAATAGCGTATGACCTCCGGAGAGGCCTGGTGCGGGTCTTTTTCTCGTAGACGGCCTATTAGGCGACCTGCATGTCTGTGAATATGAGGGCCCTATCTAGGATGATTTCTAATGCTGAATACGTCACACACACCCAGCCCCCGAGCCATTGGAATTAATCAGTTAAAGTTAAAATCCCCGACCCGGCCGAATCGAATCCGGGACCCTCTGGTCCAAAGGCCGGCACGTTAACCATTTAGCCATTAGTAACTGGTCACTCAGACATTTCACTTAATAAATAGGCCCTACCTATTTGTCTAATACAGAGTACCGTATTAAAACAAGCAATTTCAGTTATTGCGCCTGAGGTGTTTGAAGCTTTATACGGTTCAACAATATCAAGGAACTGGGAAAGGCACGAAATAAAGAAAAATCTTCATATAACCTTGTTAGGATAGTATTATTTTGATGATATACAAGCGATTATGGGAAGTTGGTTATTCAGCGAGGAGCGAGCTGGAAATGAAACTACATTACAGTAGAACACAGCTAAAGGAATATCATACAGAATCACAGGTACTGTATATTAGAACTTTCGCTTGCGATTTGATAGAAGAAATAACAAATCATCGTAGGCCTATTCCATGCTACGAATTTGCGTGCTCTAATTGAACGTGCGAACCGAAATGTTAACGAAAACACGAGCATTTAATGAAAAGTTTCATTCACAAAAGTTAAAGATATTTTGTTTATCAACATGCTCGAAAAGTTAATGAACACGCTATTTACATCCAAAACTGTTCATCTTGCACATAGCCTATGTGTTTGTTCGTCCAACCCTTGTCCCGTTTCTCAACGGGGTCGGGTGTGAGGTGAGATGAATCTGTCTTAGCGGGTTTTTCTTTATGACCGGATGCCTTTCCTGACCTGAGTTAATGGAGAGAATAAGTGAAGTAGGCTTTTCTCTAATTCTAGTCCTTTCGAATAGCACCAATAGCGTCACTCTATGATATGACCACTGCGGAGAGGTTTTGGATTTAATCCAGGCTTTTGGCTCGCAATCTAGTGATTAGAAATTATGTACCACCACCTCCTCTACCCTGTCGGCCAACACGGTGTCAGCTCATGGCCACCAGGCGGACTTAATAAGGTTAATCTCGTATACAACTTCAAAAACTGATGAGTTATATAACTTAGGAGGTATTGGTTGTCAGCTTATGTTATTAATAAAATGTTTACTGATACTAGTATTTAATTGAAGATGTACCTTATTGAAAATCATTTCATTGTTTTAGAACAATCCATGCAAAATATGTCGAACTACGAGAAATTTTATTGGCGCGAGGATTTTATTGTCATAGTGTTGGCGACGCTGTATAAGTTCCAATGGCGCAGGCAATGTTGTGAGATGGTGAGACGTATTTATGTGCGTGAGTGGTACACGAAGCAATATTTCACCAAGAATTGGCAGTTTTGGTTCGATAGAGTTGCTGCTGAATGGGCGATGAATTAAGAAGTGTATAACAGAACAGGTTTCATTGGAAAGACAATGTTGTCAGTAGTTAGAGGCCGGAGATTGACTTCATCTATTGTACCGTTCAATAACCTATTTCGTGATTTGCACTTAAGCCCAGTTTGTAGTCACATAATTAAATTGACGAGACTTCGCGTTGTCGATAATAGCGAAATTGGCAAGAAGGCTATGGCTGAAGGAAAACCGCCTAGATGCATTCACATTTACAACAAGAAAGGAGTTGGCGGAATAGGTTAGTATTCTCTTGTGTTATGCTCAGTTTTCAAGAAACTATTGAGAAAATATATTGCTTTGCAGAAAAAACACATGTTGAAAAGTACAGGAGCACTTCGTGTTATTCGGAAAGGTAGTATACAGTCTCATATGAAATCTTACCTTATAAATGATGCTGGAAGTGTCGTCCTTCCTGGGTTATACAGGCATTGTATCTCGTAATCACATTCTGGCTGATGCGAGTGAGTTCTGCCATTGTAATGTTTCTGTTTTCATTCGTAATGTTTTCTTTCAGTTCGTCGAATGTATGAGGATGTGTTCGATACACTTTTTCTTGCAGTTTGTCCCAGAAGGAAAAATCACTCACTGTTAGATCTGGAGAACGAGGGGGAAATAGACCAGCACTGATTACTCTGTCTGCAGACAATTCCAAGATTGTAAGAAGGGAATCTTCTGCTGTATGAGCAGGGGATCTTGTTGAAACCACCCACACGATTCTTCTTCTTCTGTTAACTGATGGAAGAGCGGCGTCAAAATGTCATCTTGGTACCTCTCTGCAGTTACTGTCGTCTTGAAAAAAAAAGCCCATTTATTCATCTTGCACTAATAGCACACCAAACTCCAATCTTCCTATCATAAAGAGGGACTTCATGAACACCATGAGAATTTTCTGATCACCGATAGTGAGAGTTATGACTGTTCCACACGACCATTAAGATGAAACCAGGCCTCACCTAAAAAGAACACAAGCTGTGGGTCGAATAAACGATCATTCAATGATGCAAAATACCACTCGCAGTATCTCACTCTTGTGGCTGGATCAGCAGGTTTTGAACAATGGGTCCCTGTAAATCTGTATGGTTTGATGTGTAACAGCTTTGTAGCTCTGTGTGTAGAAGAAACCAAAACCCCTACTTGTTGTGCTAATTTTTGTAAGTGATTTATTTGGTGATCGTTCAAGATTCACAACAATTTCATCTACAGTAGGTTTTCCTCTGTTAAAGCTGTTCGTGTGCGTGTTTTCTTTTTTTTTTTTTTTTTTTAGCACTGAGCTAGTAGTTTCAAATTTTAATCACAATTATGTGAATCTGTGCTCGTAAGGGTGGCTCTTCACTAGGAAATTGCTGAACAAACTCGTTGAGCCGACTCATACTTAAAATAACTTTTACAAACAGAAATACGGTGTTGCAGTGATAACTATCTCACCATGTTAATAGCTGAGATTGAAACTGGCGACTGATGCTTCTTGTGAGGTCGAACACATGCAGGGTGCTTGCAAGGTCAAGAAATATCCGCGCGCCTCCCATACTGCAGCTGCTGTAGCGCAGAGTACGAACACGGTGCGTTCAGTCTGGGTTTACATGAGAGATCCTGTACTTGAATTGGCCATGTACACATTGGCATCCGGTTGTCTGGAAAATCAGTTTTGTGATAAATTACACCTTCTAAAGTAGGGTGGTAGGCTACATCGGAATGGGTAAAACTTTTCTAACTAGTTTCGTACATGGGAGGTTAAGAATCCAACGTGGCTCAGCTCATACGATGTCACAGAGTGCTACACAAGGCTGCTAACATAGGAACTTAAGTCAAGCTAGTGACAAGAACATGACAGAATATGAGATGCTGTATGTGTGGTTAAGGACAAGACCATTGGTCTGGTTGGTTATGTCCAGCTTATGGAGAGGCCTTTGGTCTGGGTTGGTAAAATCTGGTTAGTGACAAGACCATTGGGCTGGGGACAAACAAAGGGGGTCTAGGAGCATTTGCCTCCAGGTTAGAGCCGTGAAGTCACCCACAGGCCTCTAGTATATCCTGTTGCCAGTATTACCTAGAGACAAGACCATTGGATATTTATGTTACAGATATTGCAACTACTGTACGTTTGGCACATGCCGTACATAACATGCCACTTTCATACTCCATGGTTTCATTATTTTTCATGGAATGTGGTAGCAGTGGGCCACATGTGATGCGAGCTTTATCAGAAGTACTAAGAGCTGCCCTGCAGGCAATAGGAACACGGGAAATGGCTGCATTTCAGATACTGACATTGTGTTTGGTTTTAATTTTTCTCTAGAAGTAAGAATATGTATAGTGGTGAGTCCCTGACAAGCATAAAGGAAGGATCTTTTCCCCTCATCTATTTTTGGTTTCGTTTCACATTAATTCTTGCATGATTTCACCTTTTAAAAATGTGGACGAGATAGTAAATTGCAAGTGGTCAAATGCTTTTGTACAATACTGGTTCAAATTTTGAAAGGTCTCTGTTAACAATAAACACTTTTATAAGGTCTGAGATTCTACCTGATGGATTGTATTATATTGCACATAATGAACTTCATATCTGCTACCTAGAACATATTAAAGCTAAAAAGTATAATATATATATTCCACCAAGAGCGTTCACATTGTGGATTATAGCCATTCATTTTCTCGTATAAACTTTGATCTTGTCTTTAGGCTCATAGAAAATATAGGCCCCTACTCAACATATATGAAAATATCTTTATTCATCCTGATCAAAGAAACAATCCCAATGACAATCTTAACAAAATTTCAGAAAAAATAAATATTCTCTCCAATGAAATGATTAGATTATATTGTAAGCAGCAAGACAATTCAGCTATTACATGTAATATGCAAGCTTGTTTCTCCGCTCCAGTCCCCCTCCCCTCTTCACCGGCACCTCCCCTCAATAGAGGCAGATTTCAGCAGCCACCGAACAGCAATCAGTCCAGTGTAAGTTCATTCAGTGAGCAGAACCAAGTTGACAGGGCCGGTTGAGAGTAAGCTGTATTTTCATGCACCAGACTTGATATTGTTCTTTAGTTTATTTCTTTTATGTTTTTGGCATACTGATAATTCTTTTTAATTTTAGACTCCTCTATTAAGTCCAGGAGTCACATTCATACAGACTACATTATGTTTTAACTTCACTGTTCCGAATTGACTACGTACATACAAATATCCTGCACTCGCTGTAAGAAATACTGTACACTGCCTGACAAAAAGAAGTTAAGCACCCAGAAGGAGTGGTTGAAAGTGAATGAAACGACATATGCTGAAAAACCCTGTGCCTTTAGTGAACTGATTACAATATGGCAGTTACAGGTAGAATGTTGGCTGCAGATCAGTAGGGAGTTGCATCCACCCTGGCTCCAGTGCAGTTTAGAATGGTGTTAAACAGCCTTTGGATCCTCTCCTAAGGCAAATTCTTTCACAGTTGTTGCAGCTGTCCCTCCAGATCCCACAGGTTGGTGCTGGGAAGGAGTCCCCTTCCAATGTCACCCCACACGTGTTCAATGATGGAGAGGTCCGGGAATCTTGCTGGCCATGGGAGGACCTGAACATGCTGTAGGCAGTCCATATACACATTTACTGTGTGTGGATATGCATTGTTTTGTTGGAACGCTGCCCCAGGGTGCTCTGCCATAAGGGGTAGGACGTGCGGATGCAGAATGTCTGTGACATTTCACTGTGCTATGAAAGTCTGCCGAAGCACTATTAGAGGTGACCTGAATGCATATCCTAAGGCTCCCCACACCATGATGTCAGGGATTATTCCTGTGTGTGTTTCCACAATATGGGTAGGATCTGCTTTCAGCCCTCAACGCCGCCAAACCTGCACATTAAAAACATTAAAAATTAAATAATTGAAGTTCAACCAATTCAATACATAAAAGAAAGAAATGTAGTAATTACATTCTTATTTAAATGGGACCGGTTTCGACCCTAGTCCAGGTCATCGTCAGCCATAAAAACAAGTAGGCGAAATCACACAATGTTTATGAATATTGGAGAAATGGGTCAGTTTCACACTCTGTCAGGCACAAAGTCACAACACTATCAAATAATATATGAAGATTATAAATAAACTTGAAGTCGCAGACGAATCTGGACTAGGGTCGAAACCGGTCCCATTTAAATAAGAATGTAATTACTACATTTCTTTCTTTTATGTATTGAATTGGTTGAACTTCAATTATTTAATTTTTAATGTTAATAATTTCAATACGGAACAATGAAATTTTTATCTTTAAACCTGCACATGTTGGTCATTGGAGGTTATGGAGAAGCAAGACTCATCACTGAACATGATGCGATGCCAGTCGTCCTCTGTCCATGGCTCCTAGGCAAGGCACCACTCCAAACACAGGCGTTGGTGTTCTGGTGTCGGTGGGATCCCAATCCGGCAGATGCGAGTCGTCGAGACACTTGCGGGAATTCATAGGATGTTGTAGAGTCTCCAGCACATGTTTGCAGGTGGTGGGTGCTGAAGTTATGGGATTCCCCAATGCTTGGTGCACCATACAACAGTCCTCCCTTAGGGTGGTGTTTCTTGGTCGACCCAAACCTGCACAATGTGATTGGGTGCCCTCGTACCCGTTGAGTCCAACATCGGGCCACTGTGACATCTGAATGGCCCACATGCCTGGCAATTGCACGATACGACCAACCAGTTTCATGCAGTCCCACAACGTGGCGTCTGTCAAATGCTGTCAGTTGGTGGATAGGCTAATGCATCTGCGAGGCATCGTGGGTGCTTCATATTGTACGTAGTCCTCTCTGCACGTCTTGCTTAACTGTGTGACTCACAGCAGTTGACTGGTAACAACTTGTCAACAACACGATGCAGCCATCACAAATGCACTCTGGTGGGCATTCTACACTTTAGGGTCGCAGCACTTGCCTGGCGTGTTCCCCAGTCTATCAGTATTTAGTCAAATGTCCCATATATACAGTAAACAACAAACAGGACTGATAACTACAATTACCCATATTACAATTTGGTTTTTCCAAACTGCCCATAGATACATTCTTACGACGTCACATATTGTCACAGTTTTAATGTGTATTCAGTACCTTGTATGAATGTTGATTTCATGACAGCGGTAGGGAATTTTACCAAAATGCTGCTATTTTATTAATAGTTTATTCATACCAAGAAGGTCAAATGACAAGACAAGAAAACACATCGGCATGTTGGGTTTCAATTTTAAGTGTTAATTGTTCTTGTTTGTAAATATTTTGGTGATTATTGTTTTAAGAGGAAGTATGATGGGGCAACCATCCTCGGTTAACAGTAATTGAGAGAAAAAATGGAAGGGGTCCGACACTTTGAAGAATGAAGGCATCGGCCGAAAAAAGACGAGGGCCACAAAGGTCATGAAAATAAGACTCCTAAGGATTTGTAAACCTAATACAGTTGGGGCCAGAAAAGAAAAAAAAGAGTTGACCAAGAGAGGTCAGATAGGAAAAATGAAAGTGATGAGCCTGGCACAAATAAGTGGAAACAATGCCAGGAGTCAGCCAAGGGCCCTGTGGTTGCCAACCTACGCTCTGAAGTCAAGAGCCTCTGGGGCCCCTGTTAGTTGCCTCTTATGATGGGCAGGAGATACAGTGGGCGTTGTTCTACCATCCTCTCACAGGGAGACAGTTTATATTCGGACTTGTTGATCAATAGTTGGATTGATCTTTTGTAATTTCTTTATAAGGAATTTTGTCTAACTATATTGTAAGTTGATATGGATCAGATCGTGAAGTTTATCACATGTTATTCAGTAGTTGTATCAAGGGAAAGAAGTAGACGATACAGTTCTGGAACAAGCAAACAAACAAATAAGAGGCTGTTGATCCTGATGAAATGGGAGACCCAATTCTGAGGTCAGAATTTGACAGAGCTTTCAGAGAACTAAATAGTAACAAAGCACTTGGCATTGATGATACCCTCAGAATTACTGACTGTCTTAGTAGAAACCAGCATGGCAAGGTTATTCCATTTAGTGTGTAAGATTTATGATACAGGAGTAGTGCCATCCAACTTTAGATAGAATGTTGTTAGACCTATTCCAAAGAAAGCGGGTGCTAATAGGGGTGAAAACTACCACACCCATTGGTTTAGTATCTCACACTTGCAAAATTTTGACTTGTATTATTTACAGAAAAATGGAAATGCTACCTATTTGGGAGAACATCAGTTTGGCTTCAGAAGAAATATAGGAACACTTTGCATCTGATCTTATAGGATCTATTTAAGAGGGACAAGCCCAAGCACATGGCATTCATAGATCTAGAAAAGGTATTCAATAATCAAATAAAAAATCAAAATCTCTTTATTTGCAAATGAGGTGTCTACCTCGGTGGCAAATGGTACACTAAAATACATTATTGTCAAGCATTAAATTTTAAATTAACAAGAGAAGAAGAAAATTTTCCTAGAATACAGTATTATACAGTTTACGCTAACAATTTTTCCTATTAAACACTCACCTCATCCTTAATAAATTTATATTGTTTACAGAATTCTACTTATAATATCTCCTGTACTTACAAACATAGTCAACTCATATACAGTATGTGAAATTACTTCTAATAGTACTATACAACTGGTATAAGATTAAAATTAACATTGCATTTATTTACTTATTTATTTTTTACCCATTTTGGAACTTAAGTACCGGTACCATAACGACCTGCTGCGTCTTAACCAGAGCCCCTTTTGCCACCACATTTCAGAGTTCCCGAAGGGCCTTCACAGCTACCGTAGCGGTCTCAGGGCCCTCGAAGTCCCCACTGTACTTCACCCCTACAGGCAATCCTCTACTTCGGCTGTCCAAACTCCATAGACCAGGGGATGGAATTAATTTATTCACACACATTTTTTATTTACAATAACATGCACTGGTCGAATGCTCTCTAACATTTCATTTATTTTCTCTGTTGCTGTTTATTCTCTTCTTGAATTTCTGTACAGATTTTGAAAAAGGATCAAACACTACCCCTGGTAAACTGTTCCACTCCTTCACGCCCTTCCCAATGAATGAAAACTTACCCCAATCGCTTCTGCTAAAATTCCTTCTAATTTTATACTTGTGGTCAGTTCTGCCGAAATAATTATTTTCCACCTGAAGCCTCTCACGGATTTCTTCCCAGGCTGCTTCTCCTGTATAGGCTCTATATAATCCTATAAGTCTAGTTTTCTCCCTTCTCTTACTTAAAGTTTCCCACCCAAGTTCCTCTAACATTTCTGATACACTAAGTTACTTTTTCTCCTGAAATCCCCTGTTACAAATCTTGCTGCTTTCCTCTGCACACTATCTATAATGTTGATTGGACCAAGGAATTTGAGGTCCTGAAGGTGATCAGGATCAGATACTGAGAAAGGAGGATTATCTACAATCTGTACAAAAATCCGTCTGCAATGATAAGAGTCGAGGGCTATGAAAGAGAAGCAGCAATCGGGAAAGGAGTAAGGAAAGGCTGCAGTTTGTCCTCTCTCCTTTTCACTGTTTATATAGAACAGTTGGTGAAGAAAATAAAAGAAGAATTTGAAATTAAAATCACAATCCAAAGAAAGGAAATCAAAACTCTGAGACTTCACTATGCTATTGTTATTTTATCTGATTCTGAAGAAATTGCTGAATGGTATGGACACAATCTGGGAGAAGTACAAGATGAAAATAAATACATCTAAAACTAAAGTAATAGAGTGCAGTCAGTCAGTCAGGTGATGCAGAAAATATTAATTAGGAAATGAAGTCTTAAAGTTTGTAAATGAATATTGTTACTTGGGTAGTAAAATAACTAATGATGGCAGAAGTAAGAACAACATAAAATTATTAGCACATGCAAGGAAGGTCTTTCTTAAGGAAAGAAAATTGCTCACTTCAAACATTGATATAGGTATTAGAAAGATGTTTTTGGAAACTTTTGTCTGGAGTTTAGCATTTTTAGGAAGTGAAACATAGACGATAACTAGCACAGGGAGGAGAATAGAACCTTTTGAAATGTTGTGTTGCAGAATAATGCTGGAAGTGAGATGGGTAGATCGAGTCACAAAGGACAAACTATTGAATCAAATCGGTGAGAGGAGAACGATTTGCCAAAATTTGACGAGAAGAAATAAAATGATAGGACACATTTTAAGACACCCAGGACTTTTTCAGTTAGTTTTTGAGAGATACGAGGGTAATCCCAAAAATGTCTCCTATTCTTTTATAAATACAGAACTCTGTTCGGGTGGCTGTTGGTCACAATATTGTGAAGAGTGTTTCCCGCGCTCGCATATAAACATGCACACGCTGTGCTGAGGCACTCAGTCTTGGCTTGGCAGCTGTTGAGATTGGAGCTCCTGTTGGATGTTACTGCCAAGTACGAAGTGCGCGCAGTTATTCGGTTTTTGAACGCAAAAGGTACTGAACTGATTGAAATCCATCGCCAGTTGACGGAAGTGTATGGTGATGATAAAGATGTTGTTTCCCATAGGGAACAGGAAATATTTGTTCCGAATGAGTAAATTTATAATACCAGTATAGTTGGTCCATTATTGGACATGATAAATTTTCCAGCTAACTCATTCCTGGTTGCCAGCGTTTCGCCCCAGTGTGCCAAATTGGGCTCATCAGTTGGTAAATGGCACGCACACCAAGACGCATGCGCAAGATGGGTGCCACGTATGCTGACCGAAGACCACATGCGGTCACGAGTTGATTCTTCCTGCGCATTTCTTCAACGCTTCGCAGCCAACAGGACAAATTTTTGGACTCGGTTGTCATGGGTGACGAAACCTGTGCGTTCCACTTTACACCTGAGACCAAGCAACAATCATGCCAGTGGCGGTCTTCCTCTTCGCCAAAGCCACGGAAATTGAAGCAAGCACAGTCTGTCAGTAAAGTCATGAAAACTGTATTTTGGGATCAGAAAGGGGTATTGTTGGTCGACTTTATGCCCGCTGGGACCACAATTAACGCTGACAGGTACTGTGAGACCCTGGAAAAACTCGACGGGCAATTCAAAACCGGAGAAGAGGAATGTTGAGCAGGGGCGTAAATATTCTCCATGACAACGCTCGCCCGCACGCCGCCCGGCAAACCGTTGCTCTCCTGCAACAGTTTCAGTGGAACATCACACATGGCACATGAAGATATGGTTAAAACTGACACATTCTTAATTTATGGCTGGTGAATTTTATCTATCATTTATTCAGGTTAACTTCATGGACACTGCAATGAATTGCAAATTTATACCAGCCACAAATTGAGAATGTGTCAGTTTTAACCATGTCTTCGTGTGCCATCCTGACAATGCCCGACAGTATTTCAGCACAATTTTAACAAGCACATACGGGAACAATTCATTTTGTTTCGATGTAGAAACACCATCTAGCAGTTCTTCATCAGCTGGTGGTTATTTACAGTGGCATCCAGTGGCTTGCATACTGCTAACACCACTCAAGTAGATTTGGTGATTGATGATCTGATTACAAAATCGACATTTACCAGTTCCTGTTTTGCAATTGAAATTGTAATGATTAGCAGTGATGGAACTAACATTTCTATGAATATTAATGCAAGAAAGAGTCTGGATGATGAGCATACTCCAGATGCTAAGAATTTAGAGCCTAATTTATTTTTCAGATTTTACACTTAGTTCATTCCAGATTTTAATGTTAATTGTGTGTTTTTATAATTGTTTAGTTATTAGATGCATTACATTAAGGCTGAAGATGGCCAGCAAAGGCCGAAACTAGTCACTAGTTTAGTAATGTAATTCAATAATATTGCATAATATAGTATTGAAAAAGGTGGACCATACAACATTAATTTAATAATATTATTATTGTGATCACAATTCAATACAGATCAAAACCATGAAGTTTATATCCTATGACCATAAGACCTATATGTGTCGGTGTGACGTAAAACAAGTTCTTAAAAAACACTAAATAGAACAAAACTTTTTTTCTGGCATTTATAAGTTTTTCTCATGAAAGGGTACAGGGCAAGGTATTGGTCAGCTGTGTCTGTTTCATGCATTTGGTGATTGTTATCTACTATGGATATTGGCTTTATTGTTTTTCTGCCGAACTTTGATGTGATTTCAACCATTCACATAGGGTTTTTGCAAGAACAACACTGTTGTAGTAGTAAAGAAGTAAATTTGTGTCCTCATCTCGAGGTTGTGCAGTTATTTTCTGGTTCACCCCCAATGGAAGTGAGCTGCATGTTGCATGTACTATTTTAATCATGTACCAGCCCTCCTGCCATTCTAAACATCTGACAGTACCGGGAATCTAACACGGGTTTTCGAGGATGGAGCTAATAGTGCTAACTGTTTTGCGACGGAGGTGGACATTGAAGTAGTTATCCATGTAAATGGAATACCCTAGACCTAAATATGGACTAAGAAATTTGAGGACAGTACTGCACCATTTCATGGCTATAGGGTATCCTAACTCTCTTCTGCTTAGCCCACATAGGTGTTCAAGAAAATTCGCAGCTAACATCGGAGAACATCTGAGGGATTATGTTATACAGGATTTTTTTTATGTGACTTAGACTGAGAATTACTCTTCATCTTTCCTTGACTCGCGATATATAAATTTAACGGATCATTATGCCATACAGAACCAACTGTAAATTCATTTACTCATTATCAGATACGAGATTACCTTAAATCAATCCTATAATCTATAAATGATGATAATGAATTAGAATCTTAATTACTAATATTTATTCAGAATAAAATATAGTATGCTTCAGATAAGTTAAATCCATTTTTGCCTATGTTTTACTATTTATATTGATATTTCTTTGAAGGAATTGTTTCATAATTGTTCTCTTGATCTTGCCTTTTTGGTTGTCAATCATTAAAATATTCTGTCATCTTCCAAGGTCTTGACTTAGTGAATAAAAAAATATGTAATTTCTCTCCATGAAATCTATTTGGATTGAAATTACTTAACGAAAATTATCCTGACCTCGCATAAATTACAATTCATATCTCCTATGCCTCTTATTGAAAGATAAAATTTAAAAAATCTTTATGATGACATTAAGAAAATAAACAAGTCAATTATCGTGCTTGAAAGTATAGAAATTATACAATAAAAATAAAATAAAATTCTTTAGGATAATAAAATTCTTTGGGATTATAAAATTCTTAAGGACAACAAAGAATGTTACTTTTTAAGAGAAAATATTTAATTCGTCTTTAATATATGCGATTAAATTTTTTTTCTTTAAACATATGCAGATAGAGAACTGTTTCACCTCTGTAACTTCCAAAGGCTACTAATCCAAAGGCTATTAATCATGACTAGGTATATTCAAAATATTTCCTAAGAAATATGTAAAATTTTCGTAGATAGCTTCGACAAGTTTGTTAATAGGTTGAATTTAAGTCATGTCACTTCATAAAATTCAATCATATGATTGTAAGTCGACAAGGAATACTATAGATGAAACTTCCTAATTCTCTAATAGTGATAGGCTAACATAATGAAGACACTAAGATCATATCTGCCATCAATGATATGCTATGTCAGTTTAAACCAGCTTAAATCTTAAATAAAATATGAAATTCTCTTTGAAATTGCCATCAGAGTCTTAATTATAGGTTACTTGAAATTATTTTTGATGACCATAATCTATTATTAATGTGTAAGTCAATTACCACATTGCCATAAATTCATATTATAGATTATTTCATATTTCACATCATTACTAGCATCCATTATAAATTTGGTCCATATTTGTGTTACTTAATCTTTCATTAATCAACCTAACATTCTTTCCTCATACGTCATCATTTTAATTATAATTCCTCAACTACATTAACCAAGAATATTTATTACTCATTAATCTCACATTCCTTACCTCATATTTTTATCATATCTTTATAACGCCGCATATGCAAATATTATTTAATCAATTCAATGTAACACTCAACTCACATAACTTCTCAACTCAGTATGATTAATATTTTATGGATCAACAACTACCATATTCCTAGCAGTATGTACTTCACTTGTCAAGATATTCCTTTATTTAACCTATATTGACTTATGTTTGGCAATAAGTTGTCGATATTTATGACCATGGTAACATCTAGTTTGACATGCACCAATATCGTACTTCATATTCATCAAAACATACTATCTTTGGCATAGCTCTTTGAGAATACACTGAAATACTGTTAGCATAATACTTCATTGACGTATGCATCTTTCCCTACACTTGGATGTGTTTACATATTTCGGAAGACTACCTATAACCTTCATTAAAGCATCGCTATTAATACACTCACGTTGAAACTACATATTTAAAACACTTTTCGAAGATATAACGACCTATTCCTTATAAACAACACAATCAACAACTCACTACAAGACAATAAAGACATAATTAATTTTAAATATATACTTCATAAAACTTATCTTATTCTGCGTGTGTTTCTGGGCTGGGATAGTTGTTGCATCGTCCTTCCTCAGGAACGTTCATCTCTGGACTATGGCTCTGTCATCTCCGAGTTTCGGCTGTTGGATTAGCATTCACGGGAAGAGTCGGATGGATTCCATCAGTCGCCAACCCCATCTCCAGTTTAGCAGGCCATCTTGACGTTTTCAGACATATGCATGAAAAACATATCCAAAGATAACGTTAATTTCATCATCTTCTTAGTTACGAAGCCTTCTTGTACTATTACTATGTTTTGAAAGGTAGAATATGACGTCAAAAGATTTGCTATAGTAATCTCAATGATATTAATGGTGGCTTAAAATCGTCTTATTTAACGTTAATATGCTTTAAATGTTAGCGTTTTCTTAATGTCTTTCCTAGGAAACTTTCGTTAATCTTCAGTGCAATCCTAGTATGCGCTCAGTTATTTTTCTATCTCTTTCTGAATATCTTGCTTGAGATCTTGTATATTTGAGATGCGCAGCGTTAAGACTTCGTATTATGATTAGTTTTATCAATAAATTTTTTGAATTTCTTCTTAAAATCTGTTATTTCCTTCTCGTAAATTGACACTTGTAATTCACCGTGGCTTATTTTAATGCAGTGTTTGATTGTTATCTCCGTTAATTTTAACAATTTGAAATTAACAGATTCATCTCTGTCATGGCCACTTTGATTCCGCTTGTCTGTATCTTTTAACTCGTATTTTCTGCCGTTTGGTGTACAAAACTTTTAGCATTATTCACGCCAAATGACGACTTTAACATTCCGTTTTAAGTAATCAGGACAATGAAATGGTACAGTACTATTGAAGGCCATTCCACTTGCATCATAAATAAGCAATTTACAAATGTATCCAGTTTTAGATTCACACACCATCCTAACCATAATTCCATACTTGGTTATTTTAGATGGATTGTACACTCGAAAACACAACCGGCCTCTCCAAGCAAGCATGGCCTCATCTAAAGTGATCTTTCAGTTGGGACTGTAAACGACTGAAAACTTATCCGAAGGTTTTTCTAATATTGGCTGGATTTTATAGAGCTTGTCTACACTGTTTCCATAATTACTACTGTCACTGAAATGCAGTAACATTGTCTTGGAAAATACTGGTATTGAAAACACAGGATCTTCTGTCCAGTGCATTTTTAGTTCTATACCGGGCGAGTTGGCCATGCAGTTAGGGGCGTGCAGCTGTGAGCTTGCATCCGGGAGATAGTGGGTTTGAGCCCCACTGTTGCAGCCCTGAAGATGGATTTCCATGGTTTCCCATTTTCACACCAGGCAAATGTTGGGGCTGTACCTTAATTAAGGCCACAGCTGCTTCCTTCCCACTCCCAAGCCTTTCCTATCCCATCATCGCCATAAGACCTATCTGTGTTGGTGCGACGTAAAGTCCGTTCTTCATTTTTAGATCTGTCTTCTGTATAATTCTGGTAACTAACATCTAACTGATAAACTAAATAATAATAATAAATGATGATGTTATTTGGTTTATGTGCCATTAACTACTTTTATGGTTTTTGGAGACCCAGTGGTGCCATAATTTAGTCCCGCAGGAGTTCTTTAACGTGCCAGTAAATCTACCAACATAAGGTTGACGTATTTGAGCACCTTTAAATACCACCGGACTGAGCCAGAATCGAACCTGCCAAGTTGGGGTCAGAAGGCTAGCGCCTCAACCGTCTGAGCCACTCAGCCCAGCATCTGATAAACTGTTTCATTTCAGTCACTGATGCAGGTTTCCTTGGTAGGTTGAATATTTTGTGAATGGATGTGGTGCACTACCAATAACCTGCTGTGTGTATAAGTTAGTCTGCTCACAGATATATTAAAAAAATGGCACTGATAATTATATTTACAAAAGACATTTCTTCACTCTTCATTTAGGCCTACATTTTCTAAAAAAATCAGGTAATGTGGGAGAAGAGTTCAGATGGGTGTCATACTGAGGAGCACTGTCTGGTATTTCACCATTATCGCACACTGTTGTTTTATCCTTCTCTGTCTAAATCTGGGATGAGTTAATTTCCAGAATCATTATAAATCATTTCAACAGCTTCTTCAACAGATATAAACTTACTGTTTGTCAATACTCTGTCTTGTTTGTAGCACTAAAACAACAACACTGGAGTCAAGACTGTGGGCTTGGATTGTGCCAGGAAAGAAAAATATTTATGCTAGATGAGCCAAGGTGGGAATTCGTGTTTTACAAGTTATAAATCTCATTGTTATGATCTGTATTGAAAATTGCTTTGTATAAGCAAGTGCAGTTGGAGGGTCAACCTGTTGAATACAGACAATAATCCATTGATTATAGTCTCATTATCCTTTTATTCGTGGAACATGTTTTGTCCGATATTTGGACATCATCTGCCGCTACTTACTGACTAAGATTGAAGTTGAAACTAAATTAATACACAGGTTTTTTAAGGAGTACTCCTGATGCTTAAGCTATCCTGTCTAGTATACAATGATTAAAACATTAAGTCAATAAAACCTATTACTCCTTTCTTATAAGAGTTCTTATAAAAATACACTTATTAAAAAACACCTGTAAAAATAGAATCTTGACTCGATCTTGATTTGGAGAGATTATATATCTTGTAGAATTCTATAGACTGCTGGTTGTCAAGTGTTATTAAAACAGGGCTTTAACACTTTGAAGACGAACTCCGTACACCATATGGTGTTGAGTTCTAGTGATTATATATGCGCTTCAACGTACTACAAACGTTAGCAGAGTGCTGGAACACATTCCGCAGTGCTTGTAGTTCATTAAAAAATACCAGGTAGGAGCACATGATTGGAACCTAATTCTATTATGATACTAAGTTGGTACTACTGAGGCAACTTCAATGCCACATGGTCTCGCGCAGCCAACTGCTAGAGCCAATTTCCACAATTAATGTATTTTTTCATTTCTTAGTGATCAGTATGTTTGTTGTGTTTCATTAATGTACCATGGCGTGTGTGAATATGTAAGTAACTTTTCATGTTTTAAATATCCATTGTGACCGAGCTCGATAGCTACAGTCGCTTAAGTGCGGCCAGTATCCAGTATTTGGGAGATAGTGGGTTCGAATCCCACTGTCGGCAGCCCTGAAGATGGTTTTCCGTTGTTTCCCATTTTCACACCAGGCAAATGCTTGGGCTGTACCTTAATTAAGGCCACGGCTGCTTCCTTTCCACTCCTAGCCCTTTCCTATCCCATCGTCGCCAGAAGACCTATCTGTGTCGGTGCAACGTAAGGCAAATAGCAAAAAAAAACAAAACAAAAAACAACTATTGTGAAAATTTTAAAAAATTGAAAGTAGAAAAAGGGTTTTATTAATTTATATTTATATAAGTTAGTGGTTTTGCTCCAATTTTGAAAAACAAGGTATGCATGTGAAGCTCCAATGTTGCTGAATTCAAAATAAGTTTGTGACTATAAGTCAGGTTATCAGTTATTTTTGTATAAAAATCTGAAAACGCACTAAAATGCTCAGTCCACAGTGTAAGATCTGAATTCACCTACTCAGTCTTCAGTGTGTTAGATAAATTGTGTAGGAAAGGGGACTTCTCAAGCTGTTATTAATAAAACGGACCATGTACTGTATATTCTTATAAATGTACCTCTGTGGAAATACGGTACGTGCAGTTTTTTAAGTGTTCTTTAACTTATATTGTTTCCTCCCTGCAGCTGACTCAAGTGTGCCCTGGTTATGACTAACAATAATGTTCCTACCCACCATAGTTAGTGCACTATACATTCATTACGTTGGCAGCCGTGTAAAACTGTTGGCCATCAGCACGCCAGGCAGAAAGCGGTGGAGTTACAAGAGAGTGGGAAGAAAATTGGTGTGATGTCAATATTGTTCGGTGATCTGTTTTTAGTAATAGATGCGAGTTATGCTGCAATTAATCTGTACTTGTATTACATCATTTTGTCATACCTTTTACTTTCCTATGAAGACCTTAGTAATGCATTAGTCGAGACCTTTCACATGATATGTCTCTTTTATAGTAGTATACAATAACACATTTTTTGAGCTACTAGTAAATTCCAGTTAACTCATAGAATTGGTTATCCGGCACTAGTCTGGTCACGTTTTTGCCAGATAAGACTGATTCTGCTGTAATGAATTTTTCATTCAACCAAGGTAATTTAGCTTTACTGAAGATTCCACCTTCCGATGTGTTGATAAGATTAATTTTCTTTTAACAGGTGATAAAGTGCTTGTTGCCATCAAAGGACAGAAGAAGAAGGGTATCCTGGTGGGTTGTAAGCAGAACCAGAAGCCTAACGTGCCTAAATTTGACAGTAACAATCTTGTCCTAATTGATGATAATGGAACACCTTTGGGCACCCGTATTCATGTGCCTATACCCACAATTCTTAGGACTATTCTGAAAGAGAAGACAATTGCAAAAGGAGCAGATTACACAAAGCTGCTCGCGATTGCTACAAGGTTTGTTTAGTTTGACATGAAGTTGTGGTTTAAATATTGTCATAGTATTGTTTATAATAAATATTTATAAATATTATGCAGAAGTATTTTTTTTTTCCTAATTAACAAGGGAGGCTGCAGCTATGGTGTTACAGATTTCTTTCAAACTTTGGGAGGTTGATCTGTATTAAAAAAATAAAAACAAACTCAGTTAATTTATAACTGTAAGGCTGTTCACTCTGTTGAAACTAACTTTGAGTAATTAAATGTTGGAGTAGAGACAAAGGAGGACATCATTAAGATAAGTTCCAGATTTCAAGTTCCTAAATATTAAAACAGAAATAAATATTTATTCTTGTATATTTGAGTGTGATTTGATAGAATCTGATGATTTTCTTTCAAGAACGAAACATGTCGTTCTATTTTAATTATGTTGTTTCTTTTTCAGGTGTAATACTGTTACCACATCTTTCCTTTTTCGGGTCAGATCTCCCTAGGCCCTGCCGTTTTTACAGACCGCCCAGCTAACGTAACCTAAATACATGCTAGTTACATCAATTATATTGGAGTTTAAATGTTTAGCTTACCGAGCTCAATAGCTGCAGTCGCTTAAGTGCGGCCAGTATCCAGTATTCGGGGGATAGTAGGTTCGAATCTCACTGTCGGCAGCCCTGAAAATGGTTTTCCGTGGTTTCCCATTTTCACACCAGGCAAATGCTGGGGCTGTACCTTAATTAAGGCCACGGCCGCTTCCTTCTCTCCCCTAGCCCTTCCCTGTCCCATCGTCGCCATAAGACCTATCTGTGTCGGTGCGACGTAAAACAACTAGCTAAATGTTTAGCTTGATTATACCACAACATAGTGTAGTGCGCGAGCGGTATCGAGATTAGCGTGGCATCTCACAAGAGCACTCAATTTCTCACGACGTCACAAACCTGTATGGTAAGCCGTGGTGTTTGATTATGAACGAGCAGTAGAACACTAGAACATTTTGTTTGTGATAATACCACTAAAATAGTTTACCTGTCTGATATTACTGTTAATGCCTCTGTGGATCAATGGTAGAGATAGCAGGTTCAAACCCGGCAGAGGTTGTCAGATTTTTGAAGGGCAACACTCCATGTCGTACGATGTCAGCATGTAAAAGTTCTCTGACATATTTGGTTTTTACCTGACAAAATTCACTAAAATTCAGCCTTAGACGCCCAAGAGAGATTTGGTTTACTCTGCCATCTAGTAGGCCTAGAATAAAACGGAACGTCGAAATTGACAGGCAAGCAGCCAGATGACGTCAAATTAAGATGTTTGCACATGGTAGCTGGGGCATTATTATTATTATTATTATTATTATCATCATCATCATCATCATCATCATCATCGTTGTTGTTAATGCCCTGAGGGGAATAAATTAAAATTTCAGCTTATTCATTTTTTACGTAGTATTTTTCGTCCGGCTACTAATTCCTGCCACCCAGCTGACGAAAGTATTTCTGGGGAGAACACTGCAGGTATTTAATAAATTTACTGGCTGTTACCCACGGCTTCGCTTGTGAGGATTTCGTAAGTTGATAAAAATTAATTGTTCCTCGGTACTGCAGTAACGGTAAGACATTAACTGACAATCCCTAAAGTATAAAAACTCACCGAATAATTGCATTTCAGTTACCCCAGAACCTCTGTGTAAACCACATTTGTGGCATTGCCTTTTGGGGCTAAGATGACCAGGCTACTGGCAGAGCTAAATCTGGAACATGCAACATGGAACTCTACTTGTGAGACAGTCCTCGTTTTAAGTCTAAAAAATAGTTTTGAGATGTAGGTATCCTCATAGAGAGAATTCAACTCCTTCACTTATTTTCGATCTCCAGCTTAAGTTGATTTTCTGAAAACAAAAAGGACGTGTTTCTTTGTTTTCAAAGGAGGTTACAAATATTTTTCAAGTCTACAACGTGTTAAGTTTATGAGATATACTGTTGATATACTCATTTTAAAAACTGCCCCACTCCTTCGCTGAGTGGTCAGCGTTGAGGCCTCGGTTCACAGGGTTCCGGGTCGAATCTGGGCTGAGTCAGGGATTTTTATTGCGTGTGATTAATTATTCTGACTCAGGGACAGGTTGTTTGTGTTCGTCCCAACACTCTCCTCTTCATATTCACTCAACACTCCACATTACCAACCCAACAGGAACACGCAATAGTAATTACATCTCAACACATAGGGTTGGCATCAGGAAGAGCATCTAGCCATAAAACAGGGTCAAATCCACATGTGCGACACAGTTTGCACCCGCGACCCCACAGGTGTGTGAAAAACGGTAGAAGAAGAAGATACTCATTTTAAAAATTCACCTGCTTTTTTATTATTTCAAACCCTTAAGTGGATTTTCCAAAAATGTGTTCATTTATTTTTAAAGGAGATTCCCAGTACAAAGGACACTAGGAAGTTTTGCATTGTGAGTGAACTTATACTTTTTCAAAATAATTTCCACCACACTCAATACACTTCTCCATACATCGAAACCAGTCGCTGAACCAACTCTGCCACTTTTCTTCAGTTACATTTTCACACTCTTGATCCCATGCTGTCAGAAGCTCATCGTCGGATACAAAAGGCCACCCTTTCAGCTTCATCTTCACCGGGCGAGTTGGCCGTGCGCGTAGAGGCGCGCGGCTGTGAGCTTGCATCTGGGAGATAGTAGGTTCGAATCCCACTATCGGCAGCCCTGAAAATGGTTTTCCGTGGTTTCCCATTTTCACGCCAGGCAAATGCTGGGGCTGTACCTTAATTAAGGCCATGGCCGCTTCCTTCCAACTCCTAGGCCTTTCCTATCCCATCGTCGCCATAAGACCTATCTGTGTCGGTGCGACGTAAAGCCCCTAGCAAAAAAAAAAAAGCTTCATCTTCACTTCTGGGAAGAGTGCGAAGTCACATGGGGCAAGATCAGGACTGTATGGAGGGAGATCAAGCACAGTCAACCCTGATCTGGCAAGAAAATGTATCATTATATTAGCACGATGTGCTAGAGCATTGTCGTGATGCAAGAGCCAAGTGCTGAGCCGTGACCTTGGACGGAGCTACTTGAGAGCCTGGATGACCTGAGGCAGACAAGTCTCACTGTACCACTTCGCAGTAACTGTCCTTTGTGTTTCTAGCACAACTCGAGTCAGGATGCCCCGTTTAGTGAAGAATACTGCAATCATCCTTTTTTTCACTGACCTTGACTTTCGCACAGTCACAGGAGTACCCTCATCTTCAAACAGCCACACCTTGTTCTGGGATTTTGTTGGGACATCGTAATAATAAAGCCAAGTTTTTCACCTGTAACGATGCTATTGACGTTACGCAAAGTCCCATTTTCAAACTGTTTTAGCATTTTTTGGCACCATTTCACTCGATGTGCCCTTTGTTCCTCTGAAAGGGAATTGGGCATCCAAAAGGAACAAATATTTCTAACATGGAGATGGTCGTGTAGAATTGAATGAATAGCTGGTGCAGAGATGTGGAGGGTCTCTTCTACCTGCCGATATGTCAACCGCCTTTCTTGCTGCAACATTTTCCTCACAGCTTAAATGTATTCCTCAGTCACTGATTCAGACGGTCGCCCAGAATAAGGATCGTCTTCAACCCCAAGATTTCCCCTCTGGAACTCTTTGTACTCTATGTACCAGCGGAAAATTTGTTGTCCGATGTGGACAGTCTTCCCCCAGCACAGGAGTCATTTCCTCCAGGCACTGGTCAACAGATAATCCACGAGCAGAATTGTAGCGGATAATTGCGCGATGTTCACCTATCTATGTCGGTGCGACGTAAAGCAAAGAAAAAAAAAAAAAAAAAAAAAATTAGACCACACTCACATCGTAACTTGCTTTCAATCCCACTGCTTGGTAACAACTGGTATGAAGGTCACGCCTTGCTGTCTTCTAGACCAGTTTTCACCGCTCTTTTCATCCCTCACCATAACAGCGGTGTCTAGCCAACCATTTTCGCGTTTTGCAAGACTTTCCTAGTGCCCTTTGTACCAATTTCAACGTCTATAACATCTTCAGTTTCTGAGATATATGTATTCTCGTATAAATAATTCAACTCTTTCCTCACTTATTTCACCCTCTCCCTCACCCCTTAAGTGGATTTTCTGAAAACAAAAATTTGTGTTCTTTTATTTTTAAATGAGATTCTAAATACCAGTTTTCATGTCTGTGACATGTTAGTTTTTTGTGATATATTGTAGATAATTTCGCTGCTGTAGAATACTGGAGCTGACGTTGCCATGGTTACAGCAGTTCATTTCTTTATCCGATTCCTAGAGCAGGGACAATGTGGTGCCAATATCTCCATAACGGTTGGTTTTAGGGCTTACAGAGTTTTGTTATTTGCATCAAGGGCTCAAATGGAGCTTTGTCTTGTTCTTGTATGACAGATTCGATATTTTGCCTATATTAGCCTAGTATTCATATATCTCCTCCCCCCGTCCTTGCCCCACCCACACTCAAAATGTTTTGGAAATAAAATGTGACCCATGTCCCTCACGGCTAATGAATATTTACATTAGTAAAATTTTTTTTAGAATTGGTCCAGTAGTTCCTGAGATTAGCCACTACATACAAACAAAGTTTACGTCTTTATATATTAGTATAGGAGTATAGATTTACTCAAAGTTTCGGCAGACTGAAGAGAATAACAGTTATTTAAAAGAAGGAAAGAAGACTGCTAGCTCCTCATTTTCTTCCCTTCTCCCTTTTTCTTTTATCTTATATCTGTTATTTCTTTGTCCATGCAGACTTAACTGTTAGGAAATGTGCAGATTACATACTTATGGTATACTAAACAAACTCGTTCACCATCGTCATAGATTGATTTTTGTTTTAGAATGTAAACATCATAACTGCTGTAGTAGTTATATAAATAACAGAAAAATCCAAGATTTTATCAAATCTGAGTGACCCACGAGGAAGTTGTGGATGCTAACATTTACACCAGTGTGCAACATGTGCTGTGTTCCAAATTACCAGCAGATATGTAGGCTGCAAAAGGACCCTTTTCTCATTCAGTAAGGGCCAATGGCACAAACCCTTGAACTTGTGTCTGTCTGTTTTTAATGTAGATCAACCTCTTAAAAGTTTGAACAAGTTTGATTTCATGTTGTAGCTTTGCTTTGTAAGTCCCCCTGTTCCTGTTATTTTTGTTTTACGGGTATTTACAGTGTATTCATGCTCTCTGATTTATAATTTTGAAATAGAAAGTACAGTTTCCTCTTATTTAACATGCTTTGTTTCTTGTGATGCTCTTCCTTCTATTCAGCAGAGAAGGATAAGTTTTTTAATCCAGTTAAATTGTGATTGGTTAGCTCTGTGTACAGTTGTGGCAGTACTACCATCTAAGAGCGATAAGTGGTAGCAGAAGAGACAGAGTAGACTTCACCTAAAAAGTCAGTCATTATAATGTTATTGTTGAAAAGGTTTAGAGTATTAAGAATTTGTAGTCCATCACACTCATTTTCTTGCAGGACAGCAATATTAGGGCATCCGAGGCCTAGGGAGTCTTTCATTTCTAAGTGGCTGGAAATTGTGGGCTGGGCTGAGTGGCTCAAACAGTTGAGCCACTGGCCTTCTGACCCCAACTTGGCGGGTTCGATCCTGGCTCAGTCCGCTGGTATTTGAAGGTGCTCAAATACTTTGGCCTTGTGTTGGTAGATTTACCGGCACATAAAAAAACGACTGCATGACAAAATTCCGGCACCTTGGCGTCTTCAAAAACTATCAAAAAGTAGTTAGACATAAAAGAAAAATGTTTAAAAAATTGGAAATTGTGAAAGACTAAGTGGGACACCCAATTCGTGGCACATAAAAGAACTACTGCAGGACAAAATTCCAGCACCTTGGCATCTCCAAAAACCATCAAAAAGTATTTAGACATAAAAGAATAACATTTAAAAAATTGGAAATTGTGGAAGACTAAGTGGGGCACCCAATTCATGGAGCTGTCATGCCAAATTAACTTCATTGTACAGTACTTTGTTTATATAGCTTATAAAACAAAAATCTTAACAACAAAATGGTCAAAAGAGAACAGAAAATACAGTTTGAAAACACTTTAGTTTCTCATAACAAATAAAAATATGTTATATGGACATGGGTCGGCAAATGCTTCATTTCCACGTTAGAACTCAATTTCTACAACTCTGGATAGTGCATTAATCATGAGAAACATACAGGAATAGAACCTACCAGGGCATCCGGGATTCAATGCGACGGCGGGTTGATGCTAACAAAGGGCATTTTGAACATTTTCTGTAAGAAATCCGATCTCAGTGTTGTCAGCTATGCAGATACTATGTTATGCTTCTGTTTCATGGCCAGTACTGAACAGATTTAACCTGTTTGGTGGGTCTCTAAATAGGGCAGATTATTCAATTTTAGGTAGCGGCCAAATTTTGTGTGTTTGAATGTAAATTCCCTTTTTGTTTTGAGTAAAATAGTGGCCCCAAGAGAATTTACAAAACATGGTGTTTATATTCTGTAAGCAGTTCTAAATTTCACATCCATAAGGAAGTGGTGGTAGAGAGGGCAATTAACATTTTCACTGCCGAGTTGTGATGACCAGGCGAACCCTCTGGGCCGGGTTTTAAAAAAATTGAAGAAGCACTTTCACTGATACTATTAATGGAACGCATATCGTCCCCTTAGCCCCGCAGCCCAATACGGGGTCGGGGATGAAGTAAGATATTTTAAAGCATATTTTTATGGCCGGATGCCCTTCGTGATGCCAACCTCAATTGACAAGATAATGAATATGAAATAAATGATGGTGAATGAAACTGGGTAATGAAGTGGAAGGAATCGGCTGTGGCTTAAGAATAAGAACTGTCTCGGCATTTGGTTGGGAGTGCCAAAGGGAAACCAGGGGGGGGGGGGAAGGAAACATTCTCGGACAGCTGACGGTGGGGTTCGAACCCACTCGCCTGCCGAATGCAGAGCTTAGCTCCATAGCCGTAGCATGTTAACACACACGGCTACTCCGCTCAGTGATATTATTACTGAAATATAATATAAAATTGTTGATCCAAGAACTGATATTATCAAAATCATTAACATTTGGGGAAAAAAAGAATTTATCTGAGGAGGGAGTGACAATATCGCATGAGATTTATCATTACTACTTCGTCTCGCACCCCTATATATTCTCCATCTTCATTATCAAAATATAGCTCTCCAAAATCACTATTTATGAGGAAACATTCAGTTTCTTCATCAACAAGAAATGAATGCATACTTCAAGACACCATGATGGCTACACGTTAGCAGGAAAGATGTTCCGCTCCAACAAAGCTAAAATAACATCAGATCGCTTTCAAAACACGCAAAATGGAGTGGTATATCTGCCGTACAAAACTTATTTGAGCATTTCCATGGAATTTCAAAGTATGACACTATATTCTGTTCATATATGAGATCGGTGAAGTACACACTGCACCAAAACTTTTATATACGGGTTTGGCGGGCGAAGCACGGCGTTCAATAACGTATATATACGGGTTTGGCGTTGAATGGGTTAAAAGTCAGTAGCTCATCAGAGACAATATTCTATTTCATGGTTTCTCAGGAGGTGGCCGCCAAGGTAAGAAAAACCAATTTAGTATGGTTCAGCTGTAGCTTCTATCTGTCTTTGTTGAGGGAAACCAGACACTTCACAGATGTACTCTTGGGGATCAAGTGAGAGACCTCTAAGTGCAGTTGTACTATACACCGATGAGCCATTATATTATGACCACCCCGAACCATGGAGAATTTAGCATGTATGGAGCAGGAGGAGTAACATGTGATGTGCTGGTAGCATAGTACATATATAGAGCAGGAGGTCTGCAGGCTTGTTGTTTGTAGTAGTGTCTCCGGGATCAGAATGGGAAAGCGGCTGATCTCTCTGTGTTTGATAGAGGGAAAATTGTAATGTCAGGGTGCCTTGGTGCCAGCATCTCTTAAATGGCACTTCTTATTGGCTGTTCTTATGCCGCTGTCGTGAGCAAGTATCAAAAGAGTTGGAACGATGGGCGAACGGTGACGTCCAGCCGCGTGTCCGATAGCAGCTCGTGATGCCAGAGGCCATCTGCAGTGCATTGTTTGGAGCGACCACGGGACCATAGTTCGAGAAATCGCCCCAACAGGTACAACAGTAATGACCAGGCCAATGTTTACCAGCAAATTGTTCATCGAACACTGCTTCACATGGAACTGTGGAGTTGATGACCCATTTGTACCCCAATGCTGACTGCACTCCACTAAAAGCAACGCATGAGGTGGACACTAAATCATCGCCACTCTACTATGGATGATTGGAAAAGGGTCGCCTGGTCCACTGAATCCAGATTCCTGGTTAATCACTTTGACAGTCGAGCGTGCATTCGCTGATTTCCGTCAAAGGCTATGGCACATGGTTGCATGGCCGGGTGGAGACAGGATGGTGGAGGAGGTGTGATGATCTGGGCTATGTTTTCATGGGTCACATTGGGCCCTTTATTTGTATACACCAATCCCTACCAGGAATCTGGTTTCTGGACGTTTTTGGGAACCAAGTTGATTGATTCATGTCAGAAGTGTTCCCTGATGGTGACGGCCAATTCCAGCAGGACAGTGCGCTGCGCCCGGACTGCCAGGATTGTGAAGAACTGGTTTGAGGAACATGATAGTGAATTTGCTTTAATACCGTGGCACACCAAATAGCCCTGATATAAATTCAATACAATGTTATAAGATGAATTATAACATTTTATTATTAATGGGACCGGTTTCGATGCTGGTGTGCATCATCTTCAGCCACAAAATTAAAAAACATTCAAAGACAACTTAAGATTACAAAAACAATGCATAAAAGTGTACACTGATCTTATAAATGATAGGAGGACTTGATTAAAAACATGAGTCCTGAACATTAACTTGTAGCATTAACCTAAAAGTCCTCTTTTCTAAAAATATAGCACCAATTATCTTAAAGTTTTGTGTCCTCTTAACAAGAGTTCACCGAAGACTGAGTGTCTTCTTTTAACACCTGATTACACATGTCATAAATGCTGCCAGAGGTCCCATTTTGAACCGATCGTTTAGCACCCTGGGGGCAAACAAGGCATCTGCCTAATTTTCATGCAGAAACTTGCTATAGAATACTTAGACTGACTCCAGCCACAGTTTCTTAAGTTAGAGAAGACATGCATTTTATCATATAAAAACGGAGTTTGAAGTTTCTTCATGTTCTCTTCAGTTATAAAATTTGTTATGTCTTAAGACCGGTTAAGTTATTTTTATGACCGATCTTTTTCAGTCAATAGTTAAACAAAATGTTTTTGATTGAAGTTCTTAACATTTGCACCATTTATTACAAGACTCGGTGAATGTTCATCAAGAACACATTCATACAAATATTTTCATGAAAAAGAAATATGCTGTTAGACTTTTAAGATAGTGATGTAAGTTATTGTCCTCAGCTCATTGTTAATCAAGTCACATATTATTCAAAGTTTTTAAGATTCGGTAAACTCTTGTTAAGAGGACTCAAAACTTCAAGATAATTGGTGCTATATTTTTAGAAAAGAGGACTTTTAGGTTAATGCTACAAGTTAATGTTCACAGCTAATTTTTTTTTTTTCTATTTGCTTTACGTCGCACCAACAGATATGTCATACGGTGACATTGGGATAGGACAGGCCTAGGAATGGGAAGGAAGCGGCCGTGGACTTAATTAAGGTACAGCCCCAGTGTGCCTAGTGTGAAAATGGGAAACCACGGAAAACCATCTTCAGGGCTGCCGACAGTGGGATTCGAACCCACTATCTCCCTATTACTGGATACTGGCCGCACTTAAGCGACTGCAGCTATTGAGCTCGGTGCTCATGTTTTTAATCAAGTCATTCCTCCTATCATTTATAAGATTAGTGTACACTTTTATGCTTTATTTTTGTAATCTTAAGTTGTCTTTGTATGTTTTTTAATTTTGTGGCTGAAGATGATGCACTCCAGCATCAAAACCGGTCCCATTAATAATAAAATGTTATAATTCATCTTATAATATTGTATTGAATAGGTGGATCCCACTATTTTGTTCTCATTAGATTCTCGGTTCAATACGGATTTAATATGAAGTTTTTAAACTCGAACTGGAGGACATGCTGTTGAGCTTGTGGTACCAGATATCCCTCGATACCTTCCATCACCTCGTTGAATCGTTCCTCACAATGGTTGCGGTTCTGTGGGCAAAAAGGTATTAGGTTAGTTGGTCATAATGTAATGGCCTGTCAGTACTATATATGTCTTCAAATGTATCCTTATCTTGCAGAGAAACTACTATTACTCCCTGAGCATAAACTTGAGTGACTCAGACGGTTGAGGCGCTGGCCTTGTGACCCCAACTTGGCAGGTTCGTTGCTGGCTCAGTCCGGTGGTGTTTGAAGGTGCTCAGATATGTCAGCCTCATGTTGGCAGATTTACTGGCACGTAAAAGAACTCCTGCAAGACTAAATTCAGGCGCCTCGGCGTCTCAGAAAACCGTTAAAAAAAATAGTGAGATGTAAAGCAAAATTTAATAACATTTCTTCTTTCTTGTGAACCGGCCAAACTTAGGACCACGCCAATACCACTTCACTTCCTTCTTCCTTCCTCTTTCTCCATATTGCCTTCATTCTTTCAGAATGTTGCGCTCTTCTCTCTTCAATCCATCTTCCCCCTCTGCGCTTTTTCTTTTCTTCCACAAGAACTTTTATGTTGGAAAGTCTTTTCCTGAATTGGTCTCTATCACAACATTCTTCATCTTCAATTCCTAACCTCGAGTTCTTCCTTCATCTGCTTGGTATATCCCCCCTGGCTCTTCGAGTAGTATATTTTATTTAAACTTTTTTTATTTAACCTTGTTGGATCCATTCTGACCATGTGTCCATAGAATCGCAACCGTCTTTTCCTTATGGTTGTTTCCAGGTCTTTTGTTCTTTTGTATATCTCCTTATTTGATCGTAATCTGTAGTTTCCCTCTACCACCCTTGGGCCGTAAATCCTCCTGAATATTCTCCTTTCAATCTTTAGTAGTTTTTCCAGGTTCGTTATTGTCGCTGTTTCCACCCCATACAGAATCGCTGGTTTTACCACAGCATCATAATGTCTTAGTTTGGCATTAATGGAAAGATTCTTTTTGTTGTAAATGGTTTTGGTGGGCAGTGTTTAGCCTTTCCAACTTGTCTCCTATTTTCCATGGCCTCTTTATCCATCCTGTTGCTGCTGATAATCTCTCCCAGGTATTTAAACTGCTTCGTGACCTTCACTTCGCCACATTTCGTCTTCATTGTTCTCTTCATATAATTCCTGTCTGCGCTCATCATTTCTGTTTTTGTGAAGGAGATTTTTAAACCTGTTTTCTCGGCTATCTCCTGTAGTTCATTTATCTGTGTTATTGCTTTCTGTTCTGTCTCAGCAAAGAGTGCCAAATCATCAGCAAAGGCCAAACACTTGGGTTTGACATGTTTATTTTTACTACCTATTATAGCACCTGAGTCATTATGTTTCTACAGTGTTTTCATGACCTTATCTAGAACCACGTTGAACAGTGTTGGTGATAAGTTGTCACCCTGTCTCAGACCTGTTTTTATCTGGAAGGTTTTGCTGATCTCTCCTCGAAATTTCATTTTGGATATGGTGTTTGTTAGTGTTAACCTAAGTAAGTTGAGTGTTTTTTGATCGATGTCATATTCTCTCAAAATGTCCATCATTGTGTGTCTATCTATTGAATCGTATGTTTTTTAAAAGTCAACGAAAGAGATGAAGATGTTCTTTGGTTGCGCATTGTAATATTTGATTATCATTTTTAGACTCAAGATTTGATCCTGAGAAGAGCGCCCTCTCCTGAATATTATTATTGGTGTATGGCAACAAGTTAGATACATATATACAAGTATATAATATTTACAAATATACACAGACAAGAAACATGTTTTATAGCAGAATGTCTAGTTGGGTGATCCACTGTATGGCTTCCTCTGTTGGTTCCAAAATGTCGCTCAGGTTACCTTTGTAGGAACGTCGTGTACATTCACTTACAATATGGGGGATCGTCTGCCAAGATGCACCACAGTCGCACTCTGGTGATGAAATATATTTCCACTTATAAAGGGCATCCCTGCATCGTCCATGATTTGTTCTCACCCGATTCAGAGTGGTCCAAATCTTAACGCGGTAGATGATGTCCACTAGGAAGATGTTCACCAGAAAAGATGTTGTGCAAGGAACTGTCTATGGCAGCTTTCCAGCGACTTCTCCATTCTTCTAAAGGGTGAAAATTCCCATCAGCCAATGTGACAGCATCATGCAAAGATGGATGACGTGACTTGAGCCTCGTTATCTTGAGAACAGGAATATCGTCTAGAACAGGCAGTTTAGGGTTCATTTCTGTCTTCTTGAACACTCAAATGAGAACATTTGAGGTGGCATTATTCCTGATAGAACTGGGAGCTAATAAAGGGGTGTGGACTGGATAGTACCAGATATTAACCGCATGCTAGCATTCAGTTGAGTATCAATGAGTCTTGTATATGGGGTATTCAGTCTTTGCTGATGAACCCCAACTTGAGCCACACAATTTCTGAAGGATATTATTACGTGTTTTGAGCTTTTTGGACAGATTCATAAGATGTTGTTTGTAAGATAATGTGCGATCAAGTGTAATGCCCAGATATTTTGGATGCCAGCTGTGTCGAAGTTCACGATGACAAAAATGTATGTGAAGCTTAATGCCAGCTTGGCGATTATTCAGATGAAAACACGACACTTCTTTTTTGTTAGGGTTAGGATTCAGTCGCCATTTCTTGAAATACATTTCAAGTGAAATCAGGTCTCTTTGTAGCACTTCTTCTGTCACACTAAGGTCACTATGTTGAGTGGCTAGTGTAATATCATCAGCATAACAGAATTTTCTCCTGAAGCCACCGTGATACTCTCCCAACTTATGGTCAATTTGCAGTGTCAGTCTGTTCAGTAGGAGTTTAGAAAAAAATCTTATACGTGATAGATAAGTGATATTTCTCGGTAGTTGTTGACGTCTGTTTTCGGTCCCTTTTTATGTAGCGGGTGTATTAATGCCTCTAGCCAGTCTTCTGGTATTTTTTCATATCTCCAAATATTTTGGAACAGTTCTGTTGCTTCAGTGATAAAGGTGTCATTGGCTATCTTCCACAGTTCTGTTATTACTCCATCTTCACCAGATGCTTTTGTGTTCTTTAGGGAGTTTATAATTTCCCTTACCTCCCCCTTGTCAGGTGGTTCGGTATCTGTGTTCTGAATTGTGTCCTTCTCAATCTCCAACTTTTCCCGTGGCGATTCACAGTTAAGGAGGTCTTCAAAGTACTTTGCAAGGATCTCACAGTTATCTTTATTGTTCAGGGCAAGAGATCCATCCATTTTCTTGAAATGCAGGCTCGGTGCTATATAGCCTTTGGTTCTATTTTTAAAGGCCCTATGGAATAATAATGTGGTATTGTTTTTCTTGAAGTTCTCATCCATTTCTGTGACTTCTGCTCTAAGGTGTTCTCTTCTGACTCTTCTCAGTGTTTGGTGTGTTTGTTTCCTTATTTCTCGTGATTCTTCCAAATTTGTCACAATCTTATTCTCGTTCCATGATTTCCATGCCTCAAGTCTTTCTTTGATTGCATTTTTGCATTCTGTATTCCACCCTGCATGCTTGCTTTGACGTTTCATAGATGCTAATTCAACTGCTGGCTCCTGCAGATTTTTTGTCACTTCATTCCAATTTTTTGGCACCTGTAGCTTTTTCCTGTATTCTTCCCTCTTTTCTGAAATCACAGCCAGGAAACTGCTTGCGCGTCAATATGTTCTTGTCTGATGCGGCATGCAAGACTACGCATGCTGTTTTTATTGATATCTCAAAAAGTAACTGTCTGATTTTGAAAATACTTACATATTTGAACTTGTATACAGTTGAACTTTTAGGCCAGCTGTATGAATTTGTGCCATTCCATTTTAAAATATGCAGTTAATATCAATATCTCGGTTATTAATCACCCCATGAGAATAAGTAGCACATTATTTTATAAGCCCGTGGGTATCATATACGAATATGAAAACAGAACACCGATATCTTTAATGGTTTAGACGTTATTTCCGTGTAACATCTTAGGTGAATAACCCTGTATGTATGTGTGATGTTCTCTAGGAAGCCATATTTCAAGTCATGTGGCAAGATTTTACTGGACGAGCGAAAAAGATTATCTTCTTAGCGTTATCCCGTTGGTTTGGGGTCCGCTGTTCTATTGGTCTCATCTTTAAGGTATATGTTAAGGTGATTTAGGTCACTATTGACAGTGTCCAACCACCGCTGCTTTGGCCATCCAACATTAAGGTTGTATGCAGGGACGATAAAAGTGTACGACATGTCTATACCAACAAAGTCTGCACTTGTGCATCTTTTCATGAATTAGTGCCACCCTGATCTGCTGTCTGATGGTGGCATGATCGAGATATTGAAATACTTCGCTGGTCTGGAGAAAATGTTCAGCTCTCTTTGAGGTGGCTCAGCACTACCTGCTATAAAGTGCAACTGGTCACTGATGACTCCTGGACTCCATGCGGGATGGCGCTTGTCTGTCACAAAGGATACCCGTGACCTCCTTCTGTCTAATCCATACTGTGGTGATCCTCATGCGCACTTCTTCAGAATCTTAGGAACAAAAGTTACTCTTCTCATGTTACATACATGTCAATTGTATAGAATCGTAACAGGAATTGTGAAATTTCCTCATGAACCATATCTAGTGTAGTTGTAGATGGAAATTGTACTTTGACGTTTATGGATCTGGCAACTCAAATCCACAGTACATAGGCCTATTGTTATCCATGGGTAAACACTGGAGTGGAGAGGTTCATCCCAAATCTATGTAAATTTTGGTAAGTTTGTCCCTGTGTCTTGTTGCCTGTAACAGAGATGTATATTTCTGATTTCTTCCGGAAGTCTGTACCTTCATTTTTGTTGCAAGTCCTTTTAACATCTCAGTAAACTCAAATAATAATAATAATAATAATAATAATAATAATACTGAATCCTTGTATTTACTGTAAGTATAGTAACTTGATCAATAACAGACAGCAACCTGCCTATAATATTGTAGTCCAAACAGTATGGTGGTCATGCGTGTGTGTTGGCTTTAATTCGGACTGCACATTGGTGAGGTGCTTCTGAGTCATGGCCCTCCTTGTGCTCAGGCGGCTAGGACTATACAATTCACTGGTGGTCCATAACCCGTTAGAGGGGAGATCCTCACTTGGACTATGTGCAAGTAGGGTAGCATCCTGCTTCATTAATTTACCGAGCTCAGAACATTTTAAGCAAGCCTCGGATCTATGGGAGTAATGGAGTTCCACTCACATTTGACAGGCGAGGGACTCCTTGGAAACAACTTGGCGAACGAAATGGAATTCGATGGGGAGCTATCAATATTAATGGGGCTTATGGAAGAAAGAAGGTAGAACTGGCTGAGTCAGCAAAGAGGATGCATCTGGATGTGCTAGGAGTAAGTGATATTCGGGTAAGGGGAGATAATGAGGAAGAGATAGGAGATTATAAAGTGTACTTGATGGGTGTTAGAAAGGGAAGGGCAGAGTCTGGGGTAGGGCTCTTTATCAGGAATACCATTGCATGCAACATAGTTTCTGTTAGGCACGTAAATGAGCGAATGATGTGGGTAGATTTGTCAGTTGGAGGAATTAGGACAAGAATTGTGTCCGTGTATTCACCATGTGAGGGTGCAGATGAGGATGAAGTTAACAAGTTTTATGAAGCATTGAGTGACATCGTGGTCAGGGTCAAGAGCAAGGATTGAATAGTGCTAATGGGCGATTTCAATGCGAGAGTTGGGAATAGAACTGAAGGATACGAAAGGGTGATTGGTAAATGTGGGGAAGATATGGAAGCTAATGGGAATGGGAAGCGTTTGCTGGACTTCTGTGCTAGTATAGGTTTAGCTGTTACGAATACATTCTTCAAGCATAAGGCTATTCACCGCTACACATGGGAGGCTAGGGGTACCAGATCCATAATAGACTATATCTTAACAGACTTTGAATTCAGGAAATCTGTTAGGAATGTATGAGTTTTTTTGCGGATTTTTCGATGATACAGACCACTATCTGATCTGTAGTGAACTAAGTATCTCTAGGCCTAGGGTAGAGAAAGTGAAATCAGTCTGCAAACGAATAAGGGTAGAAAATCTCCAGGACGAGGAAATTAGACAGAAGTATATGGATATGATTAGTGAGAAGTTTCGAACAGTAGACGGTAAGCAGGTTCAGGATATAGAAAGTGAATGGGTGGCATACAGCGATGCTGTAGTAGAAACAGCAAGGGAATGCCTAGGAACAACTGTGTGTAAAGATGGGAAAAGGCGAACATCTTGGTGGAATGATGAAGTGAGCAGCCTGTAAACGTAAAAAGAAGGCTTATCAGAAATGGCTCCAAACAAGGGCCGAGGCAGACAGGGATTTATACGTAGATGAAAGAAACAGAGCGAAGCAAATAGTTGTTGAATCCAAAAAGAAATCTTGGTAATAACCTGGAAAAGCTATGTCAAGCAGCACGGAAACCTTTCTGGACAGTAATAAAGAATCTTAGGAAGGGAGGGAGAAAGGAAATGAACAGTGTTTTGAGTAATTCAGGTGAACTCATAATAGATCCCAGGGAATCACTGGAGAGGTGGAGGGAATATTTTGAACATCTTCTCATTGTAAAAGGAAATCATCCTGGTGGTGGTGCAAACAGCCAAGCTTATGGGGAGGAGGAAAATGATGTTGGTGAAATTATGCTTGAAGTGGAAAGTATGGTAAATAAACTCCATTGTCATAAGGCAGCAGGAATAGATGAAATTAGACCTGAAATGGCGAAGTATAGTGGGAAGGCAGGGATGAAATGGCTTCATAGAGTACTAAAATTAGCCTGGAGTGTTGTTAAGGTACCTTCAGATTGGACAAAAGCAGTAATTGCACCTATCTATAAACAAGGGAACAGGAAGGATTGCAACAACTATCGAGGTATCTCATTGATTAGTATACCAGGCAAAGTATTCACTGGCATCTTGGAAGGGAGGGTGCGATCATTCGTTGAGAGGAAGTTGGATGAAAACCAGTGTGGTTTCAGACCACAGAGAGGCTGTCAGGATCAGATTTTTCAGTATGCGCCAGGTAATTGAAAAATGCTACGAGAGGAATAGGCAGTTGTGTTTATGTTTCGTAGATCTAGAGAAAGCATATGACAGGGTACCAAGGGAAAAGATGTTCACTATACTGGAGGACTATGGAATTAAAAGTACATTATTAAAATCAATCAAAGGCAGTTATGTTGACAATTGGGCTTCGGTGAGAATTGATGGTAGAATGAGCTCTTGGTTCAGGGTACTTACAGGGGTTAGACAAGGCTGTAATCTTTCACCTTTGCTGTTTGTAGTTTACATGGATCATCTGCTGAAAAGTATAAAATGGCAGGGAGGGATTCAGTTAGGTGGAAATGTAGTAAGCAGTTTGGCCTATGCTGACGACTTGGTCTTAATGGCAGATTGTGCCGAAAGTCTGCAGTCTAATATCTTGGAACTTGAAAATAGGTGCGATGAATATGGTATGAAAATTAGCCTCTCGAAGACTAAATTGATGTCAGTAGGTAAGAAATTCAACTGACTGATTGTCAGATTGGTGATACAAAGCTGGAACAGGTCGATAATTTCAAGTATTTAGGTTGTGTGTTCTCCCAGGATGATAATATAGTAAGTGAGATTGAATCAAGGTGTAGTAAAGCTAATGCAGTGAGTTTGCAGTTGTGATCAACAGTATTCTGTAAGAAGGAAGTCAGCTCCCAGACAAAACTATCTTTACATCGGCCTGTTTTCAGACCAACTTTGCTTTACGGGAGCGAAAGCTGGGTGGACTCAGGATATCTTATTCGTAAGTTAGAAGTAACAGACATGAAAGTAGCAAGAATGATTGCTGGTACAAACAGGTGGGAACAATGGCAGGAGAGTACTCAGAATGAGGAGATAAAGGCTAATTTAGGAATGAACTCGATGGATGAAGCTGTACGCATAAACCAGCTTCGGTGGTGGGGTCATGTGAGGCAAAATGGAGGAGGATAGGTTACCTAGGAGAATAATGGACTCTGCTATGGAGGGTAAGAAAAGTAGAGGGAGACCAAGACGACGATGGTTAGACTCGATTTCTAACGATTTAAAGATAAGAGGTATAGAACTAAATGAGGCCACAACACTAGTTGCAAATCAAGGATTGTGGCGATGTTTAGTAAATTCTCAGAGGCTTGCAGACTGAACGCTGAAAAACATAACAGTCTACAATGATAATGTATGTGTGTGTGTATGTATGTATGTATGTTCCAAAAGGGCAGGCAAAAATGATTAAAAATGCACAATAATATTATAAAACATGAGCTAAACTGGTTATCCTTGGTCAGCTACATGTCAATATTGGGACTTTGTGTGGTAGTCCCTTCATGCGTTTGCATTTCTCAGCATATTATCGCAAATTACAGCGTCATTGTCACTATCTTCACTAGAAGTTATAGTGAAGTAATCCTCTATACCACTGTCACCGCCACTATTAACAAGTAAATTACAGTAGTTATTTCTCCATCACCAATAACTCCACAGAGACCTGCCATGTTGATAAAGATGTTGATTCCCATACGGAACCTAAAATATTTGTTCTCAATGAGTAAATTTATAATACCGTACCAATATAGTTGGTCCATTATTGGACATTATAATTTTCCAGCTAAGTCATTCCCGGTTGCCAGCATTTTGCCCAACTTAGCACGCTGGCAACCAGGAATGAGTTTAGCTCGAAAATTTATAATATCCAATAACGGACCAACTATATTGGCATTACCTGCCATGTTTACAAAGAAACTTGGAACATGCGACATGTCTAGGCAATAATAATTAGCGGTGAGTGTAGCTGAAAACTGCTTCTTCCTGCCATCTAACGACAAAGCAAATAACTATTATGAAATCCGTGTAGTGGACGCTTGAAATCGCACAACGTATTATTGCGCTGTACATGCTGTGACTGTAACAGACCAGTGGGCACCATTGTGCCGCACTCCTGGGCGATTGAAGTGAATTTCATTAAGTTGGATGGAGCCGGCATTTGGGACACTTTCAAGTTCGAGTCCCACTTATCCAACGTAAACAGGCTGGCAGAACATCAGATTAGCAAGAATGCCAGTTTATAGGAAAAAGAAAGAAACAATGTTATGAATGCTTAAAAATGTCTTTTTATTCATACAGTTGATGTATACATTCACTGTACAATACAGTTCAAAATTTGACCATAAAAATAATTTGATATTATTTCAGTTTGTTAAGAAAGCTTTTAATAGAATTTTGCTTGATGACTTTTTCTCGCCATTTTCTGAATCCATGATACCAATCCTTACTTTTAGATCAATCAATCAATCAATCAATACTGATCTGCATTGAGGGCAGTCGCCCAGGTGGCAGATTCCCTATCTGTTGTTTTCCTAGCCTTTTCTTAAATGATTTCAAAGAAATTAGAAATTTATTGAACATCTCCCTTGGTAAGTTATTCCAATCCCTAACTCCCCTTCCTATAAATGAATATTTGCCCCAATTTGTCCTCTTGAATTCCAACTTTATCTTCATATTGTGATCTTTCCTACTTTTAAAGACTCCACTCAAAGTTATTCGTCTACTAAATGTCATTCCACGCCATCTCTCTGCTGACAGCTCGGAACATACCATTTATAATTTGTATACAATTTTTATTTTGGTTTTCCACCTATTCAATACATGTATTGAATAGGTGAAAATAGGTGGGAAAAAAAAAAAAAAAAAAAAAAAAAAATTGTATGGAAATTATTGCAAGTTTCAATACGAATCTAGACATGAGAATAGTTATGTGCAAAACAACATACCGTTTGGTCGAGCAGCTCGTCTTCTTTCTCCCAATTCTTCCCAGCCCAAATTTTGCAACAGTTTTGTAACGCTACTCTCACCCAGAACAAATTGAGCTGCTTTTATTTGGATTTTTTCCAGTTCTTGAATCAAATAATCCTGGTGAGGGTCCCATATACTGGAACCATACTGTAGTTGGGGTCTTACCAGAAACTTATATGCCCTCTCCTTTACATCCTTACTACAACCCCTAAACACCCTCATAACCATGTGCAGAGATCTGTACCCTTTATTTACAATCCCATTTATGTGATTACATCACTGAAGATCTTTCCTTATATTAACACCCAGATATTTACAGTGACCCCCAAAAGGAACTTTCACCCCATCAATGCAGTAATTAAAACTGAGAGGACTTTTCCTATTTGTGAAACTCACAACCTGACTTTTAAACCCGTTTATCATCATACCATTGCCTACTGTCCATCTCACAACATTATCGAAATCATGTTGCAGTTGCTCACAATCTTGTAACTTATTTATTACTCTATACAAGATAATATCGTCCACAAAAAGCCTTACCTCTGATTACACTTCTTTACTCATATCATTAACATATGTAAGAAAGCATAAAGGTCCAATAATGCTGCCTTGAGGAATTCCCCTCTTAATTATTACAGGGTCAGATAAAGCTTCGCCTACTCTAATTCTCTGAGATCTATTTTCTAGAAATATAGCTACCCATTCAGTCACTCTTTTGTCTAGACCAGTTGCACTCATCTTTGCCAGTAGTCTCCCATGATCCACCCTATCAAATGCTTTAGACAGGTCAATCGCGATACAGTCCATTTGACCTCCTGAATCCAAGATATCTGCTATACCTTGCTGGAATCCTATGAGTTGAGCTTCAGTGGAATAACCTTTCCTAAAACCGAACTGCCTTCCATCAAACCAGTTATTAATTTTGGAAACGTGTCTAATATAATCAGAAAGAATGCCTTCCCAAAGCTTACATGCAACATAAAAAAGTAGCACACCTACCAAGACACATGGCTAGTGCATAACCAACTGATGAGCCCAGCTTAGCACACTGGGACGAAACGCTGGCAACAGGACTGAGTTAGCTGGAAAATTTATAATGTCCAATAACGGACCGACTATATTGGTATCATGAATTTACTCATTTGGAACACTTTAGATACATACTTGCATGTTTTCATGGTTTTCCTTTCCTTTCTTCTAAAGCTTTGGCTATCACACTTTCTGAATATCTTTTTTTAAAATTTCCTTCCTGTTTCTAATCCAGTTACGTGCCAGGTTGAACGTTGCTGTTGAGTGAAGTGAGCTGATACTTGCTCAAGCTTGCTTTCCCTCGGCTGCTCTTTAGTAGCTTTGAGTGCATATGCAAGGTCTAGCCCAGCATTGCTTTCTAAACCATGCCTCTATGCTAGTGTCAGAAGGAGCAGATAGCCAACAGCACTGCTACTTTCAAGAAATGTTCCGTTGCTTGCGGTCACTACTTGCAAGGTGATCGGTTCTGTCAATGTTGCAATTTACAAATTTCATTATATTGGTCCGTATTGATACAGGTTAATTAACAACAAATATTTGGTTTAATGATCCGCCTAATCAATACACTTCACTTTACAGGTGAAAATACATTTTATCTTAAATTATTTGTGCATAATTTGGTACATGTTTTGTCTTCTGTTTGACTTTTTCAGCCACAGTGTCTTAATAATTATTTAATCTCATTAAAATACAGAAATGTCACTGTCCAATGACTTAAAATTGAATGAGCCCATGTCCTATCAAGAATGTTAAAAAAAAAAAAAAACCCAAATTTATATACTCTGTTTTTTTTTAGAAAAAATCTTTTGCATGTTAAAATTGACCTCATGGCATTTTCTTCCTCTGATGTTGATTGAGGTTTGACATATATTAGTGTACTAATTAAAAGTACCTCCTCTGGATGGGGGGCGCAGACGAAGAATACACGCATGGTATCTCCTACCTGTCATAAGAGGGGACTAAAAGGGGTGATCAGGGGATGATTGTATAGAACCATGAAACTACTTGTGATTAATACCACTACGTTAGGTACACAATAGGTTTGTGATTAGAAGCAACAGAAGGTGAGTCTGTGTGGGTTTTCCAGTACCGGTGATAAGTACCATTGTGAGAAACACCACGGGTCTGGGCGTTGCCTGTGATTAGTACCACTATATCAGCAACACCGTGGGTCTGTGTTGCCTGTGATTAGTACCCACTATATGAGGAACACCACGGGAATACCGGCGCCCGTGATTAGTACACCTAAGTGAGGAAGACCATGCGTTTGCATTGCTTTTGAATGGTGCTATTATGTGAGAAAGACCATAGGTCTGTGTTACCTGTGCGAAGTACAGTACTTGTGAATAGTACCATAATGTGTGGAATACCGTGAGCCTTCGCTACTTTTGATTAGTACCGCAACATGACAAATACCATGGTTCTACTTTTCTAGCAATAAGTACTTCGTACCATTATGAGGGGCCGTTGACCTGGATTTTGGACCTCTTTAGACAGCAAGCATTCTCAGTTCAGGATTGTGCTTTAGAAGCAGTTCCTTGGTCAGTAATAATATTGATTATGATAGTTTCTTGGTCAGATCCACTGATTGTTTTAAATTTATCAATATTTTTATTCTGGTCAGTGGATGATTCTGAACTTTTAAATTGTCATTATATTTTTCTCGTTTTGTACCATTAGGGGCTGATGACCTAGATGTTAGGCCCCTTTAAACAACAAGCATCATCATCATCATCTTATTAAAAGTAGAAGTTAATCTGTAGCTTTGGAGGTTGGAGAAAAATGGAACCTTGTCAGTTCTTAAATTGTCAACTGGAGAATACTGAAGCTTTCAGTCTGATAAAATTCAAGTGACAAGGTCCTCAATTAACGCTCCTCACTATGGCCAGTAACCATCCGAGCCTAGCTCTGACCTGTTCCTCACCACTACTGCTACAGCTTAATTTCTACTTGTAATCAGTACACTGAAAATGTGGCAAACCTGAAGCAACATTACTTAGAGGAAGATAATGATATGTCAATTTTGACATGTAAAAGTTTTTTTTCCTAAGAGGTTTTATGGGAAAGGAGAGTGTATAGATTTTAGGGTTTTCTTTTTGGTAAACATTCCTGATAAGACTTGGGGTCATTCAATTTTAAGTCATTGGGTAGTGAGATTTCTGTATTTTAATTAGATAAAATCATTTTTGAGATGCTATGGCTGAAGAAGTCTTAAATAGAAGACGAAACGTGTACCAAATTATGCATAAATAATTTAAGATTAAGTGTACACTGAGTGGGTAAAATTCATGGGAAGTGGAGTCCCATTAGAAAAGATGCCGTTATGACTCCTGAGTGTTGTGGCTAGCTGCGTCATAGCTGAGCAGTCTGTCAAAGACACCAGTGTCATGAAGATGGCAACACGTCGCAAGTTAACTGACTTTGAACGTGGGATGATCATTGGTGCACAGTGCATGGGTCATAGCAGTGTGGAGATTACACGTGAATTCGGGTTTCTGGAATCAACAGTGTCGAGGGTGGATCTTCAATATCCCAGAGAGAATGTGGACAGTCCAGCATATACCTGTAATAATGATCATGATTCATGAGACAGTGGATCACTTACTATATGAGAAGTTATTAGGAAAAGAAAGTAATATATTAATAGCACATATTTTAAGATCAGGAAACTGGTCTATAAGGAAAGTGAACTTATGTTCAACCTTTGGAAATTTATTCATTTTGCAAACTCCATTTATTTTGAAACATTAAAATAGATAATTATATTTTATTAATTGCAAATCTTGAAAGGTATTATATTATTATTTTAGTGATATAACATTTCATTTAACAGGTCATTAAGATATATATATATATATATATATGTAGTCTGTATATTTTTAGTCAAAAATGATTAATTTGCAGTGCCATGAAAAAATAATGATCTGGTACAATTCCAGTCAGTTCTGGATAGTAGGCCTATAGCTCTGTGGTGTGATGTACGTAAAATGTTTAAAAATATTAAGAAGTGTAAATATATAAGACTAAGCAGAACTAGACAATCGCTCCAGAACCAGCCTACTCTGTGTGGAATCCTCTAACTCCATCGAACTACTCGGTATTCAGATTATGGACAATCTAAAATGGAGTAAGTGCATGGAGGAAGTGAAGTGTAAGATATACAGAGCAGTAGGTTTTGGTCGTAGATGTCTCTACGGAGGAAGAAGTACAGCCCTACTACGAACGGCTTATATTTCCCTGGTGCGGCCCATACTACTCTATGGTCTTGCTTCCTGGCACCCAACGACAACGGAAAACATTTATTTATTTATTTATTTATTTATTTATTTATTTATTTGTTTCTTTCTTTCTTTATTTATTTATTTATCTATTTATTTATTTATCTATTTATCTATCTATTTGGGAAACCAAAACAGCAAGAAGCCAAATTACAGAGTTCTGCAGAAAAAAACTAGATGATGTCCAGCGCAGAGCAGAACGTATAATAAACAAACACATCCCTCTAAACACAGCCAGGCCACAAATAGACATAGCCTTCCTTAAGAAATCCCTGATAGACAACACACCTCTCTCCCCTTTCCACCACCTGCAGTTTAATTACTGCTCTGTTAAGAGAGGTCACAGAGTTACTCTTGTCTCCCCCACCCCTGCACCAGAACAACTTCATATCTAAATCGATTTTACACACTGTCTGCTCGTCTCTGGAACCTTCTACCACCTGAAGTAAAACTGCTTCCTCATCCTCACTTCCTCACTGCAGTAAAGAAAATGCGAATGTAAATAGAAACCCATATGTGATGTATATAGCTTGTTTAAATTAGAATATGAGGAATGATGTGTGCAAGCACAGTTGAATGTGTATGCATGCGAGTGTGGGCATGGCTGTGAATGAGTACAAGCTCCAAAGAATGTTTGTACAGGGGTATGAGTGCGGGTATAAATAACTGGGTCGTCTTATTCTTAATATATAGCATAAATCAAGATAATTGTTATTCTAAGAATACAGTGTTTGGAAAAAATATCCAAACACCATGAAATAAGGAATGTAGAATTCGGAAAATTTGGCAATATATTTGTCGAAGTAGCATATTTATTTGATTAAAGGTACAAGACTGCAGGTTAATATCCGTGCAGGTAAAGCCATTGCAAAAGTGCCATGCTGGTCCATTAATAAGCAGTGTAATCGCCTGACTGTTGAATGCAGGCATGCACACGTGCGTGCATTGTGTCGTACAGGTGCCGGATGTCAGCTTGTGGGATGGAGTTCCATGCCTGTCGCACTTGGTAGGTCAATACAGGGACGGTTAATGCCGGTTGTGAATGACTCTGAGTTGTTAAATGATGTCCCATACGTGCTCGATTGGGGACAAATCGGGGGATCGAGCAGGCCAAGGCAACATGTCGACACTCCGTAGAGCACGTTGTGTTACAACAGCGGCTTGGGGGCGTGGATTATCCTGTTGGAAAAGATCTCCGGTAATGCTCTTCATAAATGGCAGCACAACAGGTCGAATCACCAGACGGACGTACACATCTGCAGTCAGGGTGCGTGGGATAACCACGAGAGTGCTCCTGCTGTCATAGGAAATTGCTCCCCAGACCAGAACTTCCGGTGTAGGTCTAGAGTGTCCGACCCCGCAGACAGGTGGAATGCAGGCGCTCATCTGGCCTCCTAACCAAACGGGGAATACTGGCACCAAGGCAGAACCGGCTTTCATTGGAAAACACGACGGACCTCTACTCCATCCTCCAATGAGCTCTTGCTTGACACCACTGAAGTCCAGACGGCTGTGGTTTGGGGTAAGTGGAATTTATGCCGCAGGGCGTCTGGCTCGGAGCTGTCCTTCAAGTAACCCATTCAGAAACAGTTCGTTGCGTCACTGTGGAGCCAACTGCCGCTCGAATTGCTGCTGCAGACGCAGTCCGCTGCGCCACATCCATACGCCGAATACGGCGGTCCTCCCTCTCGGTGGTGCCACGGGGACGTCCGGAGCCCGATTTTATTGCGAGCGTACCTTCTCGTGTTCGCTGCTGCCACAATGAATGCCCAGTGGAGACATTCCTGCCAAGTCGTTCTGCAATAGCGCGCAAGGAAAATCCACCTTTACGTAGCCGTATTATTACGGCCTTGATCAACGGCAGTGAGCTGTTTATACTGGCCTCTTCGTCATCGTAAAAGCATTCTTGACCCATTCAGACACTCCGCCCAGTCTCACAGGTAACTAGCGCTCTCGCACAGTACAGCCCGCATTTAAAGCAAATTTGATGTGCAACGTCATGGGGCCGCTACTAGCGCCACGTTAATGCGATTTGCGAGCAATTTGAATTAGCGTCGTGTTTAAGATGTATAAACACGCCTACCAACGTTCGTTAATCTAGCACAACACCTTCTTGGTGTTTGGATATTTTCTTCTGCCAGTGTATGTAAATTTAAAATTGTGTACACATATGTCAATATTCAGTAGAGGTTTTGTAAACATACATGTGGGGATGGAGGCACTTCCTTGTATGAGGGGCTTTCCCCATTCTCCATAGATTGTAATGTACAGTTTAAGGAAAATTAATAATATTTGTACCGGGAGGTACACCTCAACGCCGTGCATTCAAAATTAGCGCCTAAATGAACTCCTCTATTGGTAAAACAGTGAAACTGAAACTACACTAACTTGGAACTTTAATCAGAAGATGTCACCACTAAAATTTTGAGTAATTTTGTTATTGTGAAGTTTCCTAAACTGACTGAATTTCTCCTAGTTTTGTTTGCTATACATCAAGAAGTTTGGACATTTCTCCACAGATGACACTACCAAAAAACTATGATCATGCACCCTGGTGCAAAGTGAAAGAACTTATAATTTAAAGAAGTTTTGTATTTCTAAGTTTTTGTAACTGACTGATGTTCATTTATTTTTTGGGTTGGCAATATTTCCTTTTCCTTTCCGCCAGTTTAGAATCTGGCCAATGAAAATTTTCTGTAATTAATTTTCAACCTATCACAGGCTTCTTGTTCGATTTTGAGTTTTACTAAACCAATAAAATTGAGAGGGTGTGGCTAGTTTAGTCTTGAATGATCTCGAACCTTCCCTGAGGGTTTATAAACTGCGGCGTTTCACGTTTCTTGGCCAATTGATCTACGTCTATCTGAGTGTGTGTGCTTAAGCAGGAGACGGGCGGCCTCTTTCGTCGGCAGCTAGAACATCTACAAGGTAATGGCCATATAACTTTATTCTTTCTTGCTACCTCCGCAGTTTAATCCGAGGTAAAAGTCCGAATCTTTAACTATGTAACCTACTTTTCTAAAATTTAAATCATCTTTCGGCTAATGTAAAAATTTCATAAAATCTGTAACTGTAAATCGGGGATAGAGAGTGAATTACACTCTCGAGCTCCCCTTCACCTTGCTTTGAGGTGACTACGTTTTGTAACCTTTTTTTTTCTTCTGTAAGGTGTTTAAAGTAATTTCTATACGAGTCACCTCAGTAGTTTGGCTAGTTTGGTAATAGCCCCTGTTCCATCGGCGTAGAGCCCTTTAGGTTTTTAAGTGTTCATATCTAGAAGTGCAAGTATACGACTCCATTCGTTGTGTGTTCGGGCCATGAATTTAACCTGTTATTCTTATTCCAGGAAGGCCCACTAGGTTTGGTATTTAATACCCCTGTAAAAATAAGTTCCATTTGTAAATGGTGGTCTGAGAGACCAGAGGTTGATGTAATGTTGCCTTGAGTAGGCAGTAAGGAACCGAGAACCTGTTAGCTCTTTTTCAAGTTGTAATTGTAAAGAGTGTCTGGAAGGCTAAATATTGTAATTTTAGGAGCAAGTGCTCTTTGAATTAGGGGATTTCTGCCCTTGACTAAATTTGTTCTCATTTTTGAATTGTAAATTTGAGCTGGGAGCTCAGGAGTTGTAAAGCGAGTGGCTTGAAGCCCAGGATCTGTAAAGTTCACTAGTGTTGTATTTTCCTTGACTTGTTTCCAGATCGCTTTTTGTACCTGATAAATTGTTAAGTTTGAATTTCTGAAAATATAACCTTCAGTTAAAGTTTTAATTCATTTTTGGATATTGTAGATAGACCCATTCACCCCAGCACTTTCTTTAACTTCTTTCTGCTCCACGGGTATCCCCGGAACAACAATAATAATAATAATAATAAAAATAATAATAATAACTGAGCATGTGGGATGACTACATTGTAATGGGGCATGCTGTAAGTAAATAGAGAGAAAACTGATGAAATATTTTTATTAATCAAGACACTATATTTACATTTTAAATACAAACATACCTAGCAATTTGTATCAAACAAAACAACAACATAACAATATTAAAAGAAGCACACATCACTGTTACAGTCCGTGATAAAGTTAAGTAATGGTTGACTATGTAAAGATGAAAAATATCCTTGGTTCTGTCTTTATTGTAAGAATTTCAATCTTGCCGTTTATGTATATAAAGTGTCCATATGAGAAGTAGAGTTGAATGAGTCATATACTGGGTATCAAATGTGACTAAACATTGCTGGACTGCAGTGGCACTTTTGTGTAACTATGAATATTTACTCACAAATTTTTAATTTAATTTCATCAGTTGCAAATATTATAGAAGTATTCAAGCTCTTTGGTAGACTTTTTCAACCGTGAAATTTTCACCATTTCACCCCAGTGTGGCGTTAGGTTCATCAGTTGGATTGTGAAACCTCTGACAGTGCAGCATTGGGATACCAGGAACCCGCTGCCCCTGCGGCACGAAGCGTTGCTATAAAGCTTGAATCTCCTTGTTCTTCTTTTTGTCCTTCTCCCAGTTATATGATATCAACATAAATGTGGATTTGGCCCAGTTTTACAGCCGCATGCTCTTTCCGACGCCAACTCTGTGTGAAGGGATGTATTCATTATCGTGTATTTCTGTGGTAGTTTGTATTGTGATGTTTAAATGAAGATGTGTATTAGGACGAACGCAAAAACCCAGCCCCCGAGCTAGAGGTATTAACCATCCGGCGAGAGTTAAAATCTCCAGCCCGCCCAGGAATTGAACTCGGGGCCCTCTGACCCGAACCGCCATTCAGTCAAGAAGCCGGTCATCTTATCCCAGAATTTTCTAGGGTCGCTGGACCCGTCCTGGCTCATTCAGGTTTTGGTGAATGCTTTAAGGGCGGATGCCCATCCTGACGTCACGTGAATTTTCAGTTGAAAATGCCAACTCATCGACCGGGATTCGAACCTCAGTCTTCCAGATGGAGAGCCAGGAGCTAAGCCACTGCGTTAATCACCCCCTCCTCTGAATACCTTTATACTATTCAGAATAGGTGAAATTTTATTATGGTTCCCTTCCTGCAACTTAATTTTTTGTATAGAAACCATAGTCAAGCATTTCTATGTACAAATAGAGGTCATCTCCGTCGGTGCACTGTCACTGCACGTGCTTTATGAGGAAGCTTGCACTGATCGCAGTCTTTCTCTTAGCATGCTCGGTGTAGGTGATGGGATCCTGGATGACGTTCTCCAAGAACACCTTGAACACGCCACAAGTCTCCTCATAGGCTAAGTCAGAGATATGCTTGACTCCACCTCTGCGAAATTCTCACTTTTTCGATCCTGCATAAAAATCGTAAGGCATGCGTTGTGGTAGTAACCTCGTTCTCGGAGAGAGTTTTCTACATAGAGTTAGTATATTATACACTAGAGGTAGCATTGGCGCTGCAGTCGCGTGCGAAGTTGAACGAGCGCGCTGTTTGGCAAAAGCTGGATTGTTTGGCACTGTCACTAATGGAGCTTCCCAATAAATTGAAGTTTATACTTCTTTGAAGGAAAATGTCAGTCTCCTGTGCAGCTTATGGCTACATAGAGAGGTTCATAAAGGGCCATAGCATATCATTTCACAGGTATTTTTCCTTGAAATTCATTTTCGTACGTATAAAATAGTACTTTGCATGACACTCATTGTCATGTGAATTGGCCTACTTAGGCTGACTTCGCGACTGATTCCCCTGTGGGGCTGAATGAGATCCTTTGGATCTTACCTTGAAGACTGAAATTAATGTTTTACGAAATATAAGGGATGACATTTTCCTTTCACTGAATGGCCATGTGCATGATACCGAGCGAGTGGCTGCAGGCTTTAGGTCACGTAGCTGTCAGTTTACATTCAGGACATAGTGGGTTTGAACCCCACTGTCGGAAGCTCTGAAGATAGTTTCCAATTCTCACACCAGGTAAATGCTGGAGCTGTACCTTAATTAAGGCCAAAGTCGTTTTCTTCCCATTCGTAGCCCTTTCCTGTCCTATAGTCATCGTAAACCTGTGTATGTCGTTGCGACGTAAAGCAAATTGGTACAAAAAAGAAAATAAGGAAAGATGTGCATGATAGCCTGGAATTGTGGTCCGTTTTTCACTTTTTGTGTGTATTTATAGTAGGCCTATTAAAAGCTATTGAATATATTTTCTATATAGGCCTATACAGTTTTTTGTTTTCCCTTCATACAATGCGTGTAGGAGTCACCATTCATAGCTTACCACATTTTACAATGTAGAGACTAGATGTGCCACACCGTGTGAACATCTGAGTCCTTTACTTTCGTCAATATTATTATTCCTTTAAATGCCATACAGGACTGTATACAAGCATAATGTATAATAGACTGAACGAGTTTGAGGTGCGGTTAGAGCCTCGCAGCTGTAAGCTTGCTTTCGGGAAATAGTGGGTTCAAACCCCACTATCGGCAGCCCCGAAGATGATTTTTCGTGTTTTCCCATTTTCACACCAGGCAAATGCTGGGGCTGTACCTTAATTAAGTCCACGGGCGCTTCTTTCCCTTTCCCAACCCAGCATCGCCGTAAGGCCTATATGTGTCAGTGCGATGTAAATCAAATTGTAAAAAATATTGTAACTACTTTTTCAATTCTCTTTAATCATATGTTTTACCACTCTCCCTTTCCATTAACGGAAATCATTTTACAAGTTAAAATCTTAAAGCAAATCATACATTTCAGGAAAAGCTAAATAAAAACTCTATAATAGGCTGAAACCACAACCGAATGTCATATTTCCACTTGTAATGATGTTTAGAAAACATCGACAATAATAATAATAATAATAATAATAATAATAATAATAATAATAATAATAGTAAAAGTGGCTTTACGTCCCACTACGTCCCAGGCTCGAACCTGCCAACTTGGGCTCAGAAAGCTAGGGTCTAAACCGGCGATGATAATATTTTGTCTACTTTACCCCAAAATCTCGCCAACGTTTTTAGGCCTAAAATTTCGCTCATCCGCTTCGTACGAGAGAGGACATTTTCGGTCGTTGGGCAGAATTATACCATATTCATGGTAATTTACACAAAAATAGCGAAATATACGAGCCCTCCTAAACGTATGTTGTTAGAAGACTTAATATGAACAGTAAATTGATTTTTGTTACTTAACTGCACCTGAACACCGTCCCCTTTTATTACGCATTTAATCCTGTATTCATGCTTTTTTGGCTTTCTTTTTTACTGGAGAGAAGCATCACAAGTATACTGTAGTATCTGAGAATATTTACATGTAAGAATTTTAAACCTTATGTATATCCACACAGTTTTAAAAGGCCCCGATTTAACATTGATGAGTACGGCGGAATGAGCTTTTTGCCAAACAGCTGCGATGTCAACATGCTCCGCTCGCTGCATTGATTCTCTCGTAGACGGTGGCGCCAATGCTACCTCTAGTGAATCATTTACTAACTCTATGGTTTTCTACCGGTGCCCCACTTGAGGAATCAGCATTGATATTTAGACAGTGAAATCGGCTATATTAAAGATAATGCATCTAAAGAACTACACAGTTAAAAAAATATAGGGGAACATGTTTTGTAACGTCTGGTATGTAAACGTTAATTTGGTACATGGGGTTTCAATAGTCGCACAGCATACCTTGAGACCTTAGGTACTCAGTGTATGTCAAATCGAATGTATATTCCATCTATTGGCGTAGCCATGTATTAAACTGTCAGGTGATCCTTCAAAACAAAGTGAATAGCGGTGCGTCCGTGTGTCGTTGTTAGGTACACAGACTACTGCGGTCATTTAAGCACGTTGTATGTGAACCAGCACATCCCATGAGGCATCTTAACGAGGGTCAAGTCGCAAAGGCCGTCACTTTGAGCCGGGAAGGATGGACTTTTTGTCGTGTTGCTGTGGATCTCAATGCCCCTCCGTCAGTTATTCAACGCTTGTGGAATCGCTGCAGTGAGATAGACCAGTTCACAAGGAGGGTTGGAAAGGTCGTGAACGCATGGCAACCCCACAGGATGACCGATATCTGACCATCTGTGCGTTGCGGCGTCATTCAGCAACTGCCAGAGAACTGCAACATGACCTCAGGAGGGTCCCTGGAGTCACGGTGTCTGACCAGACAGTAAGGAACAGGTTAAGAGAAGTGTCCTTACGACCCAGACATCCTGTTCGAGTGCCCCGTATAACGCAGCAACATCGCGCAGCTCACCTTCTCTTTGCCCGTACCCACGTCAACCGGCAACTGCGCCAATGGAGACCTCTGTTGTTCACAGACGAGTCCAGATTTCCCCTGACACAGCGTGATGGACGTAAACGTGTGTGAAGACGCCGTGGTGAGCAGTACATGCCAAATTTTGTCCAGGAAGGCGACCTATTCGGACAAGGTTCTGTGATGGTGTGGTGTGGCATCAGTATTGATGGCCGTACGGATATTGTCGTCGTCCGTGGTAATCTTGCCGCTGCGGGGTACATCGAGCAGATACTGCTTCAGCATGTGTTGGTTGCTGCGTACGGTGTTGGCCCTGAATTCGTACTCATGCACGACAATGTCAGGGCTCATGTAGCGCGCATCACCAGTGCTGTCTCGTGAGAACTCGACATTCAAGAGATAGAATGGCCAGCAGTGAGTTCCGACCTTAATCCCATCGAGCATATGTGGGATGGGCTTGACAGAAGTGTTCGTGGGCGGCCTTTTCCACCACAGACTCTCCCAAGACCTCGAACAGGCTCTCATTGAAGAATGGGACCTGATACCGCAACATGACCTCCGTCGACTTATACGGAGCATGCCACGTAGGTGCCAAGCTGTGATAAATACTGATGGAGGACACACCATACTGAAGCTCTCCAACTGTGATAAAAATCCACCCTGGAGGACTGTTATCACTTTGTTTTCGCCCCTATTTGGACATTTCCGTTTGTGTTCTGAAAACGAACGCGATTCCATCGATGTTCTTTTGTATACTTCAACGGTAAAGAATAAAGGTTTAGTTGGTAATATACTTGGGTGTGAGGTATTGTTTTGTGGAGCATGGCATACGTTCAAAAACATGTTCCCGTAATATTTTTAACTGTGTATTTTTAAAAGTCCGTCCCTGCCCCAACGTGTTAAATGAGATTCGCCGAGTTTCTTACATTTCGAATCCAACGCTACCTCAAACGTGCGTATCGGACCTTACGTTCCGGAGCTATGAGCTTGAATGTCAGTAGATTATGATATCGTTACATTAAAGCTCGAATATGTTGTTACTTCAAACCTGTGGTGGTAGTTGCACCGACCGTCTGACTGTTAGGTCATGGATGTCATACCACAGTGAACATAATGAGGTACTGGAAGATCTGCCATATTCCCTCGATTATTCGTGTGTGTCGGTCGGTTTCCAGATCCAGAACCCAGTGGTAGACACTACACGTCGTCGGATGTTGGCATGTCAAAGATCCCTGGTGACATTTTTGTGTTTACCCGACAATGTTAATCAAAACTCAACCAGATTTTGCTGTGTGATCCGGAAGAGTAAAATAAAATGTCGAAATTGACACGCAGGAGGCTAGATGGCGAAAATCGCAACGAAAATATTTCCTCTGTAATGTAGTAGTTAAATTTAGATATTTTTCAAGGCATACTTCATAGTGAGGTCAATCCATAAATTGGAAAATACGGTAACTGAAGTAGTTCCACTGCATTTCTTCAATGCCTAGTCTTATCATTATACCTTTTTACTATACACTTTATAAGATCTCCTCTGATTGATGAATAATACCAACAATCTAACGTCACTAACACAAGTGCACACATTCTCCACTCTGTCTTTCTGTTCTGTGAGCTGCTCGTAGTCTTCATTAAGATGAAGTTGGACTTTTCTTCTGTACGTTGTATTGAACCCTGGAACACACAGAGATATTGTATTTAAAACAATGAAGACAAATAGAACCAATATAGGAAACACATTTTATCCATTACTACATAAGAAGGTATTTGATTCACAGCAGTGAATTATCATAATATTTTTTTCGACCATACTATAACACGCTAATTACATGTGACGTCATGTATCTTAATAACGTACATCAATGTACTGGCATTTATTAAAATACTGTTGGTATTCCAACTATCGATTTCCAACTAACAAGGTTTATTAATATCGTACGCGGAATAATTCTCGAGCCTTGAAAGCAGCAATCGCAGCAATCCAAAATGGCAAGCGCGAGTTTTAAAAGTGACACTGCTATCGAATCACTAACACCGCCGAAAATTGCGGCAGAAGGGTTGAATGTTAACAATTTATTACCGCAATATTCAAGGAATATAAATTTAAAATTGTATGCATAGTTCATGGAGAAAATAGAGAAAAATTGAGTTCATTTCTTGTGTTTTAATGTGTCTTGTTTTGAGCTTAGAATCTCCAAACACAGCCCTGCTCCGTGTATGCCATGTGTTGAACTAGTTAGGAACACTCGTGGTGAATATAATATCATGCCTGCAATCTGCCGCTACAGTCGAAAATAACCTCATTACCAATAAGACAACAGTGCAAGATATATTTAAAAAATTCAAAACTTAGACATGTAATTAAGGTCGAACAAAACCGTTTGTATACATCTTTACCTATAATGGTAATTAAGGCGCCTGTAGAACAATTCGTATACACTTGTTTCATAAACACACTCACGTCTTAATAAATGCCATTATAGGCTAGTTGCATAATATAGAATTACGTCACGGTTAAACATTTTAAATGGACTGTAAAAAAGGCCGATCGTAAAAAACTCGGTACCTTTGAAATATGGTGCTATCGGAGACTATTACGTATCCTGTTGACAGAAAAGCTTACAAATGCATCAGTCATCAAGGGACTGGGAATTCATAAGTGATTGCGGGGGTTTATCGTAGAGAGGATCTTATGTTATTTTGGTCACGTAGGGAGAAGAAAAAACTTTACTTTTTACGAAAGAGGGTAAATTAAATGGCTGAATCCCTGTCTGCTGGTCAACACAGATTTGCCGAACAATGGACAACAGTTTTCAAACTGCAGTCCAAGCTGCAAAAGATTGTAAGAAGTGGAGAAGAATTATGTCGCACTCTTGTCAGGGGTGAGGAATGAGAAGAGAAACATTTTAAGTCTCTCCTAAAACCAAAGCGAACCAATTACATTGTTGGAGTACAACAGCTATATTTTTTCACGTTTTTTCAAAAAGATAAGGTAAGGTGACCAACCGGTCTGCTTTGGGTAGGACATTCACACTTTATACACCGACTGAAGCGCGGAGAGTAACGCATGGCATGCTGGTAGCATGGTGCATATAGGGTAGGTCTACAGGCTTGCTGTTAGTAGTGTCTCCGGCGTCAGAATGGGAAACGCGGCCGATCTCTCCGTGTTTGATAGAGGGCAGATCGTGATGGCAACGCAGTCTGGAACTAGCATGTCTAAAACGTGCGTCTCGTGGGCTGCTCTCGTGCCACTGTTGTTAGTAAGTATCGAAAGTAATGCAACGATCGGCAAACAACAACGCATCATCCAGCAATGTGTCGACAGAGGCTCATTGATGCCAGAGGCTGTCGCGCATTGTTCGGAGCGCCCGCGGAGCCACAGTAACAGGCCAATGTTTCCCAGCACACGGTTCATCGATCACTGCTGCGCATGGGACTGCGGAGTCGACGATCCAGTCTTATCCCAATGCTGACTGCAGTCCTCCGAAAGCAGCGCACGAGGTGGGCACAAAAGTATCGCCACTGGACTGTGGATGATTAGAAAAATGTCGCCTGGTCCGATGGATCCAGATTCCTGGTTCATCACGTCCATGGCCGAGTGCGTTTACGCCGAGTTCCATCGGAGGCTGTGGCACGTTGTTGCAGGGTCGGGTAGAGACAGGCTGATGGAGGTGGTGTGATGATCTGGGCGATGTTTTCAGAGGGCACATTATTCCGGTATACCAACCCCTAACAGCTATCCGGTATCTGGACGTTCTTGGGAACCAAGCCGATCCGGTCATGTCAACAGTGTTCCCTAATGGTGACGACAACTTCCAACAGGACAGTAGAAGGATATTTTAAAACTCAATATCTCTCGGTCAGATCCTTGGCTGAATGGTCATTCGTACATAGTGGGCAAACTGAAGCGTGGAAACCAACCGGCGATCCATTAATTAATTAATTAATTAATTAATTCGATGTCGGAGATTTCGGTGGTTTAGCCACGCGTGCCACAAATGTCCAAACGGCGTCTACCGCACTAATTACCTTGGTGACAGAGACCTGCGCATTGGAATGTTCAAAGAGTGGCTCCCAAGAAAACCTGGGCAAAGCAGATCGAGAATGACCTCAAAAATTGAAGGTTTGACCTTCTCGATGCCAAATATGAAGCCATTAGCCACCAAGCATGTAAAAAAATTCTGCTCGTGATCCAGCGTCACCCATAGCATCGGCTTCAAGGTCAAACTCCTCCAGTCGTTAACTAACGGAAAGAAAATAATAATAATAGTCTAATACTAATAATAATAATAATAATAATAATAATAATAAATAATGGGGAACTTACTTTTTGAGTTACCCTCGTATATTGTGACATTGGACGTTTGCAATTAACTACACACCTTACCTCATTAACATGACATTTATTGCACCTGAGTTTAGCATGCATGTTAAACGACCCTTAACATTTAATACAGCCACCATAAAGTGCGACTAGCCACTCACGCGATGGTACAGACTAGTGCCGTAGTCTTCAAATGACGGACGACGGTCCTCAACTGTACATCGAAGTCTTTTTCCCTGGACTTCACGGTTTGATAAGATATTGAGAGCATAGGTGTAACTGCGGGCTGTAACTGCGTATAGCGTAGAACAAAAACAATGAACACAATATTTGGATTCTCTGATTATCTAGTGAGCCGGCCCCGCTGTGTAGGGGTAGCGTACCTGCCTCTTACCCGGAGGACCCGGGGTCGATTCCCGGCCAGGTCAAGGATTTTAAACTGGATCTGAGGGGTGGTTCGAGGTCGACTCAGCGTACGTGGTTACAATTTCCGGTGGTATTTACAGGTGCTCAAATAGCCACCCTCGTATCGGTAGATTTACTGGCGCGTAAAAGAACTGTGAGACAAAATTCCAACACCTCGGCGTCTCCCAAAGCCGAAAAAGTATTTAGTTGGACGTAAAGTCAATAACATTATTATTGATTACAATTGAGGAGCTCTCGTCGCCGTAAGACATATCTGTGTCGGTGCGACGTAAAGCAAATAGCAAAAATAAAAAGAATAAAAAATAAATAAATAAAAAAAATTGAGGAGCTATCTGACGGTGAGATAGCGGTCCTGGTCTAGAAAGCCAAGAAAAACCTGTAGGTTTTCGGACTGAGCAGCGGTCGCTTGGTAAAGGTAGGACATGGCCCTTCGGGGCTGTTGCATCATGGGGTTTGGTTTGGATTACCTACTAGAATCGGTGCAAAACATGAGCAAGAAACTAAGGTAGTAATATTGATGGACTATGCTTTTGGATCTAAGTACAACAAAACAAGTTCTATCTATTTTGTGTAAATTTTGAAAGTGCAACTTGATAATAGCGTCTTTTCGTGGCAAAGTTAGGGTGCAAGTCCTTCACTTACACTTAACCATTTCATTTAGGATGTAGGCCTACAACATTACAATTATTTAATAGAAATAGTAAAGATAACAATAAACCACGAGAGAAATTATATAGTAATAGGCCTACTAGTGATCGTAAGGCACCAAGTTTCTATGGTCTGACACCGTGGTTAGCAGGTTCGTATCCCGTTGGTCGCAAAAATTGTCACCATCAGAATGTTGGCCGCAGGGTAGGAGAGATAATGGTATACAATTTCTAATCACTAGATTGCGTGCCAAAAGCTTGGATTAAACTCTAAACCTCTGCGCGGTGTTCATAAGGAGTCGCTGTTGATGGTAATTTGTCCGTCGGATGGAGACATTAAGGCTTGAGCAAACCCCTTGGTGCTATTCGACAGGAGTAGGCTATGTACCGTCACCGGGTTTCACCCTCTCCCTTCATACTATCATATATCACGTGATTCATTCATCTCATTAACTGCTCTGATGAGGTTGACTTGAGGAAGGACATCCGGTCGTAAAATGTGAACTAATACAGTGTGGTCAGTTTGATGATAACTTTAATAAATTAATTTAAGATGTTGATTCTAAGAATAGAACTGCAGTTCAGAATTCGTTTAAAGTAGGTATGTGCTAAATTAACACTTAATAAACTAGAGGCAGTGTTATTGAATGGTAGACGTAATTATGAAATATTCCAAGCTCTAGGTTACATTTGTGAATCTATAAAATTGCTTTCCAAGATCGGGGTGATATTAATGATTTCGTAGTCATAGTTTACGCGGATCATCTGCTGAAAGGTATTAAGTGGCAGAGAGGGATTCAGTTATGCAGTAAAGCTAATGCAGTTAGCTCGAAGTTGCGATCAACAGTATTGTGTAAAAAGGAAGTCACATTTCGGACGAAACTACTGTATCTTTACATCGGTCTGTTTTCAGACCAATTTCGCTTTATAGGAGTGAAAGCTGGGTGGACTCAGGATATCGTATTCATAAGCTAGAAGTAACAGGCATGAAAGTAGCGAGAATGATTGCTGGTACAAACAGGTGGGAACAATGGAAGAAGAGTACTGGGAATGAGGAGATAAAGGATAAGTTTGGAATGAACTCGATGGATGAAGCTGTACGCATAAACCGGCTTCGGTGGTGGGGTCATGTGAGGCGAAATGGAGGAGAATAGGTTACCTAGGAGAATAGTGGACTCTGTTATGGACGGTAAGATAAGTAGAGGGGGACTCAGTTTCTAACGATTTAAAGATAAGAGGTATAAAGCTAATCGAGGCCGCATTCCAAATAAGAGGATTGTGGCGGGGTTAGTAAATTCACAGAGGCTTGCAGACTGAATTCTGAGACGTATAACCGTCTGTTATGAAGATGTATGTATGCATATTCGATGTATGTTCTTTATAGCTCTATTTTTGAAAATGGGTGTGGGCGTAAGAATAACACACACCGTATCCCCTGTCTGTCATAAGAGGCGACTAAAAGGGGCCTCAGGAGCTCTGAACTTGGGAGTGTGGATTGGCGACCACGGGGCTCTTAGCTGAGTCCTGGCATTGCTTCTTATGCCAGGCTCCTCACTTTCATCTATGCTACCCATCCTCGACCTCCGTTGGTCAACTCTTGTTCTTTTCTTGTTCTTTCATTTTCACGCTCTTCATGGCCCTTGTATTTCTTTGGCCGATACCTTTTTTCTCTCTGATTGGTGTCAAAAGAGGAGGGTTGGCTAGTTGTACTTCCTCTTAAAAAATCACCACCGCCGTCTATTTTTTAATATGATCGTTCCGTTGAAGAAACAGTATCGGGAAGAGGTAGAAACAGATAAAATGCCATGGATGAGTTTTAAAACTAGGAATGACTTACCTACTACAAATAGCTTTGTAATCATGTACATAGGTTGGTTGACAAGGCGATTTTCTTTACGGCGTTTTGTCAGGGAGTGTGCTGCTCGTATTACGAGATATGTCTGTGCTAGACTCAATACAACAATAACAACTGCAGCTAGATGCAACCTCTGACACAACAAAAAATCGCGATATCACCTTTCGGTTGCAGAATTACATTCAGGTGAAATTAAATTAATGGAACAAGTAATTTGCAATTGAAATTGAGAAAAATATATCTCAAGTAACTGTAATCCATCCCACCACTGACTGGCTTATCAACAGAGTTGCCGTTTTCTGTTTGTTTGTTTGTTTGCTGATGGCGAGTAAATGAGAGTCCTAGGGTGAAAACTAGATCCTTTTACTCATCTGTTTCAGAGAAGTACTGATGAGTCGGAAAAATGTCTGGCGGGGGAAATTTATTTAGCTGCGAGGCGGTATTTAGTCTCCCGTCAATTGTTTTGATGAAGGCTTTTTGAGGCGGGAGGGGTGTGTGTGTGTGTGTGGAGGGGAAATCCTCCCTTCTCAACAAACGGCCCCTTTCCGGGGTTTAATTTTTAGTATCATTAGTGAAAGTTTGGTTCAAATTTGGAAAAGGCCGAAAGAAGTTATATAGATTCCGTATTAAACCAGATCGTAAGTGAGCCAAGGGCCGCGGCGTTTGAAACGTGTGTTCGGCTTCTTGCTCCTTACGAACCATTTTAAGAGTCTCCAGGACAACCCGTATGACTCAGTCGCAATAACTCCACAGCTATCTGCTCGTCACGCTCCAACAGTTTGTCCAGATTGCGAATTCTGTTTCTTTCAATTCCACTTCAATCGAGTTGGCACCCTGTCCTAATCACACGGGCAGTGATCGCCTTCCCTGGGGGACCCGATGGCTACTGATGGCTCTTTTGCTGATGATAGCACACTGGAGGAGACGAGGGGAGGCCTCGTTGGAATTGACGAAACTAAAGCCGAGTAAAAGTGGACACGGATTTGTCCGTATCCATCTGTATACTGTACGTATGGCCACCGGTGCGCCCAGCGCTATAAGAATAGCCCGCCGCGGCAGAAAATTACACTTTATGGAATTAGACTTGAGGATGCTCAGTGCAATTCACGACCTTGAGCCAGAGGGGTAACAAATGTAATAATGGCCCGCCTGCTGAAATAAAATAAAAAATAAAATAAGTTACATTTTATTTAATTTTAATATTTTATTAACATAAATTTTATTACAGCAGGTAGAAATGCAATATACTGTCAAGTTATAGGAACCGAGGTTATTCGTCATTGTATGATTATCCAAAAATAATAAATAATAATAAATGTTTAATAGTTTTTATTTGAACGACTCCGTGCTTTTTTCTATTTGCTTTACGTCGCACCGACACAGATAGGTCTTATGGCGACGGTGGGACAGGAAAGGCCTAGGGGTGGGAAGGAATCGGTCGTGGCCTTAATTAAGGTACTGCCCCAGCAATTGCCTGGTGTGAAAGTGGGAAACCACGGAAAACCATCTTCAGGGCTGCCGACAGTGGGGTTTGAACCCACTATCTCCCGGATGCAAGCTTATAACTGCGCGACTCTAACCGCACGACCAACTCGCGCCCGGTACTCCGTAGTTTCACGGATAAGCTGCTGAACTGCGAACTGTAAACCACTTAGATGTTCGTACTTAACTTCAACTGGTTTCAGTTTTAAGTAACTATAGAACTATACTCTGTAGCCGATACCGAAGTCTAGTTTATAATAATTTATTCGATTACAACCAGTAGCGGCGCTAAGAAGCTCCCCCCCCCCCGCAATATCTAAATAGGGGCTTTCGTTTCCTGATAAGGAAAGTTACAAGTTTGTTTCGTAGTACACGGTTGTATATTATTGCAATGAACAGCATCGATGATGATAATAAATTAATAATAATAATAATAATAATAATAATAATATGTTAAACAATTTAGTTTTCAAATTCGAAGGATTAAAAATAATGTACTTATATAGGTAGTACAAACATACACACACAAGAAATGCATATTCCAATTATAGTAACCAAAACACGCTGACCGTCACAGTATTAAGAAATAATCTCGTTCTTAGGACCAAACAATTTACAACTCAACCATCCACCGTAGGCTTACTTAGCTACACTGACTGTCGAGAGTTATAAAGAGGCTCGAAACTTCAGTATTTAGAGTTTATATAAGGAGGATGCCTTTGTTATCACATCTTCGCTGACTACCGGGTTCTCAGATCTGGCTAATTACTTCAAAAGCCTTGTTCATTGTTGTGAGTGGTAGCAAGCGATGGTTATTATTAGAAGAGGTTGGGAAACCCATATTCATTCAGAAGTAACTACCGTACTCGTATTGACGAAAGAAGCTCTGCACTACGACGGCCTAAGTTTGGAATAACCCTGTCATGCAAATAATGTCCGACTCATTGGCGAATGGTCAGCGAACTAGCCTTCGGTTCAGAGGGTCCTGGGTTCGATTCCCGGCCGGGTCGGAGATTTTAACCTTAATTGGTTAATTCCAGTGGCTCGGGAGCTGGGTGTGTGTGGCGTATTCAACATCCTAGGTAGGGCCCTCATCTTCACAAACATGCAGGTCGCCTAATAGGCCGTCCACTGAAAAGACCTGCACCAGGCCTTTCCGGAGGCCATACGCCAGTATTAGGTTATTATTATTATTATTATTATTATTATTATTATTATACAAATAATATTGTATTGTGTGCTGTAGCTTTATCAATATGTAAAATCACTCTTCAGATACTGAAATAATAATAATTATAATGGCGTATGGCCTCCGGAGGGGCCTGGTGTAGGTCTTTTTCTAGTAGACGGCCTATTAGGCGACCTGCATGTCTGTGAAGATGAAGATGAGGGCTCTACCTAGGATGATTTCTAGTGTTGAATACGCCACACATACCCAGCCCCCGAACCATTGGAATTAACCAATTAAGGTTAAAATCCACGACCTCGCCGGGAATCAAACTCGGGACCCTCTGAACTGAAGGCCAGTACGCTGACCATTCAGGTAACGAGTCGGACAGATACTGAAATAAGAAACAGTCATGGGCCCCTCACAAGCCCCGCCCCGCGGGGTCTGTGGGGTACTTATCGCCGCCACTGATTACAACGCAGGATAATATACGAACAAAATTAAATAAAAAAACTGTTCAAATAAAGTTCGCACAAATGATAAACCTATTATGAACTTAGGTGATGAGAGCTCGTTCGAAACTGAGTTGACTGTTATTACTAGAGCCTGGATTATATGCAATTAAATATTCTGTTCCCATATATGTAGCTACAAGAAAAGATAAAATGTCGGCGAAGCACACTAAAATGACCATTATTCCAGGAGTTCTTTAAGGTACATATTTTTTTTTACATATTTCGTTGCATAATAAATATTTTGATAAGTATTACATATTTTAAATATTTTGGAGGATATTGCGCATCTCAAAGAAATCACAATTATTTTTTCACTAATTTTACACCGATTTAAGGTTTTTAATTAAACACTTGAAAATAGTTTAGAAAGTATGTACGTCTCTAACATGTGAAAATAATTAATTAATAATTTAAAGTGAAGTATTCTGTCAAAGAACGCATCCCTTAGCAATGTTGATGGTTTGCACATCCCTTAAGAAGTACCAGTACAGTGTGAAGGGTGGGTCAATGACATGTCGCTGCTCCTACGGAGAAAGACACAAAATAAAAGTACGACAAACATATTGGGTGCAACTCCCTGAGAATGAGAACGTATCTCATTTCCTTATTTGAAATACGCGTCAGTGACTTCATGTGAAGTGAAATGTATTTTTCTGTATACAGTGATGGTCAAATTATTAAGACTTTTTTTTTTTTTGCTAGGGGCTTTATGTCGCACCGAGACAGATAAGTCTTATGGCGACGATGGGATAGGAAAGACCTAGGAGTTGGAAGGAAGCGGCCGTGGCCTTAATTAAGGTACAGTCCCAGCATTTGCCTGGTGTGAAAATGGGAAACCACGGAAAACCATCTTCAGGGCTGCCGATAGTGGGATTCGAACCTACTATCTCCCGGATGCAAGCTCACAGCCGCGCGCCTCTACGCGCACGGCCAACTCGCCCGGTAATTATTGGACTAAAGCTTGCAAAATAACATATTTAATTTCCCTAAGTAACCTACAAATGAAAATTATACATGCATGTGCCTCAATACTTTGTATGCATCTCTTCATTTAGAATAAGCCTTTTCACCCTTTTGGCATACTTTCAGCGAATGTTTGGCAACTGGTTTTGATGTCATGGTGCCAAATCCGTACCTAAGTTTCAACCAACTCAATTTTTGTTGTAACAGTGGTTTTCTTGATTTTCTTCTTTACAATAGCCCACAAATTCTCAATGGGTTAATGTCCGGGCCACGGAGCACAGAAAGGTTTTTATCACTGCGGAACTGACTCACTTTCTTGGCCGCAGGACAGGGTGCACCATCATGCATGAAGACTCAAGGGTTTCCCCCAAACCAATCTCTTTTCTGAAACAAGAGACGCTTCTGAAGGACATTTATGTATTGGTCCTGCTTCATGGTACCCTCTACAATATATACTCTTGCGGTTCCATACACTGACATCACACTCCAGACCATAAACTTCGTTGGATGTACGCACTTGTGATGAAACTCTTATTCTGGCCTCCTGAGAACATACTGACTCGTTTCTTCTCTTACTTCAAACATAGATTCATCACCGAAGCAAATCTAGAAACAAGTTTTCAATTTAGTAGTGCATTATCAGCATTATTACAAACTTTAAAGGAACAATAGTAAAAAAAAAATGGCGTATGGCTTTTAGTGCCGGGAGTGTCCGAGGACAAGTTCGGCTTGCCAGATGCAGGTCTTTTGATTTGACTCCCGTAGGCGACCTGCGCGTCACGATGAGGATGAAATGATGATGAAAACAACACATACACCCAGCCCCCGAGCCAGCGAAATTAACCAATTAAGGTTAAAATTCCCGACCCTACCGGGAATCGAACCCGGGACCCCTGTGGCCAAAGGCCAGCACGCTAGCCATTTAGCCATGGAGCCGGACGGAACAATAGTAACAACAATATTTATGTTATTTATAAGTTTATGATGAACACTTCTAAACCTATGATAAGTAGTTAATTTTTGTATGACCATTGTTTTGATGTTACATAACTTCTTCCAGCCGTCTTTAGACCAATCTTGCAGGCCCTTTGTCCATTCCAATCTCTCTTTTTTTTGCCATACTTGGAGTGATCTTTGCTTTTCTTCTGGGTCGTCTAGATTTCAGTCCCCTATTGTACGATCTTCTTCTTACAGTTCTAGCAGATACATCTATGCTACTCTTCATATTAATTCATAGATATCTGAGCGATGCTTTCGTAGCATTGAGATCAGTTTTCGTAAACCTCTTGGGCTTAATTTGCTCTTCCGACCACATTTTCCTTTTCGTTGTGACTGGTAAACTTCGTTTTCTTACATTTTCTTAATTCGACTAACAGTTATTTTTGTGAAATATCATGTCTTGCTGCTATCTCATGTTGTGTGTAGTGTCCTTCGGCAAGCAATGTTCTTGCCACCCCAATTTTCCTTGGGGACATATCACTTTTCCTGCCCATAATCTTGATACGCCGATGTTATGCACTGCCTTCTAATCACGTCGCAAATATACGTTTAAAGGTCAGCATAAAGCACCAGAACTCTGCTCATAGAATAAAGTGACAATAGTAACCAAACAATCATTACATTCTTGGTAAATTTCAAAGAAACAATCACACGTGCTCGAAACTAAATACAGTCCTTGGGACAGCAGACGATCAATTGTAACAGTCTTGCCAAACTGTGAGAGAGGGAATCTTAAAAACAATATCGAAATGCCCCTACATCGTTGTAACATCTCCAGTGTCAGCTCCCATAGAAACACACATAAATGTATACTCAGCAAAATTGAATAATGGATTGTCAGACCTTTAGTCTAATAATTCGCCCATCTCTGTATATATGTAAGAACATCCTAACAGACAGAAGGCATTCGATGACAGCAGAAAATTTGGAAAAAGCTATTAATTGCGACCCCAAATGAAAATTAGAGATTAAATAACGTCTGCACTTTTAACTTTTTTCGGGTTTGTTTCCTTTTCTGTGTGTTACTGGGATACCCGTGGAATGCAGAGGTGAAAGAAGGTGCGGGCTGGAATGGGTCTAACTACAAGGCCGAGATACGAATTAAAATTTCATTAAAGGTTACATTTTCGAAAATAGCAAAACTTAACAATTATCGCATAGAATTTGAACATTCAACAAATAACAACAAGTCAACAAGTAATCAGGTCTAAGACCAGGAAAGCCAAGATTTAGATACAAATAAACGATCTGGGCTTCAAGCCCCACTTTTTACAATTTCTGAGCTCTCAGCTCACAACCACATATTACCAAAGGGCAGAAAATCCCTAATAACATGGAGCACTTGCTCCCACCTAGCAATGTCAGGCCCCCTAGAGGCACATATCCAAATACTAGAAGGAGCTGACACGCTCTTAATTTTTCAAGCTTGTAAAGGTAATACCAGACTTTTACACATGATGGCCATCGAGGCACAACTTACAATGAAACAGGGGTACCTTGTACCCAATCTACTGGGCCTTAGCCGACAAGAAAAGGTTAAGTAAATGGCCCGCAACACCAAGTAGAATGGAGGCGAGTACTTGCACTCCTACATGAAAGCTTTTTAAAACCTAAGAGGCACTAGGCCGATGAAACAGGGGCTATTCCCAAACTATGGAGGTGACCCGTATAAGCAACATTTAAGACAATACAGAAAGGAAGAAAACCAGTTACAAAACGTAGTCACCTCAAACTAGTGCGAAGGGGAGCTCGAGAGGGAAAAACACTCTCTATCCCCGAATTACAGTTAAAGATATTTGAAGTTTTACAAAACGATGGGAGATTACATGTTTATCATATAGCAAAGCTTTCGGACCTTCCCCGCAGATTAAACTGCTGAGCTAGCAAGAAATAAAGATGTTAAGTGGCCATTACCTTGTTGAAGAGCTGCTGCCGGATGAAAGAGGCGCTTCCTGCCTCCTGCTACACTTCCATACACAATGCTAGATGTTGTTCGAGTGGCCGAGAGACAGGAAAATCAGCAGTTTTTATACTCTCGGGGAAGATTCGAGACCTTTCATCAATAATCAAGACACACCCATAGGCGTTTATTGGGTAGCTTACAGTTACACATCAAAATCGAAGAAGAAAGACACGATTGGTCAAAAATTATTTACAGAAATTCTGGATTGGCTAAGTTCAAAACTGGCGGAAAGAAAGATTTATATTGCCAACCCACAAATGAAAGAACGAAATTTAGTAAAGGACAAACTTATGAATACGAAATTTCTTCAAATAAAGTTCTTCCACTTCACACCAGGGTGCATGGTCATAGTTTTTTTGTAGAGACATCTATCAGAGAATGTTCACACTTCTTGATCAATAGAAAACAAAACAAGTTGAACTCCACACAGTACTGACAACTTGGTAATCACAAAATTTACGGTAGTGGCATTTTCTGAGAAACTAATGAGTTGATCCAGTTTTTAAAGTTCAGAGTTTCTCCTGTAGGGGAGTACTTATTGGCGCAATATTTAAACTTGCGGCGTAGAGGTGTACCTCCCGGTACACTGTGTACAATAATACGTCAAATAAAGCATACATTACGTTACATATTGTTTAATTATTACATATTTAACTACATATTTTGTCGATTTTAGCTACATATTCATGTGCATATTTCTTATTTTTATTCTACATATAATCCGTGCTCTAGTTATTACACAAACTTCGTATTGCCATAATAATAATAATAATAATAATAATAATAATAATAATAATAATGATAATAATAATAATAATAATAATAATTGTTACGGAGATATCCGTGGTAGGTAGAGGTGAAAGAAGGTGCGGGTGTGAATGGGTTTCAAGCTACGAAATTAACGTGCAATGTAAAATTAATTTAAAATTTAACTAGGTTATATTTTCTTTTCAAAAACAAGAGATAACAATCATAACAGGTACAGAGTAGCAAAAATGTAGGTACAATATTACTGGATTCGGGCTCAGTGCCCTTACTTCATAACTCTTGGGCAATCAGCCCCGCCTTACTCCAAAAAAAATTTTAGCCAAGGGGCAGAAAACCCCATTCATGCCCAGGAGCACTGGCTCCAAACATTACACATAAAGCCTGCACGAGGCATACAGAAACAAATTTCAAAGAGCGATCCGCTCTCAAAATTGTAAGCCTATCACAAGGCCACACCAAACTCTACCTTCAAGCTGTCCTCTAAGGACGTATTCACAGGGGTAAAATACCCAACCTACGGAGGTCTATTGCATGAAAAGAAGGTTGATTACATGACCTCTAAAATAACAATTTGAGAGGAGGCGATCTTGCACTCCTAATACACTTTGTTTTTAAAACCTAATCTGGCTCTGGGCCGCTAACGCAAGGGCTAATCCCATACTACAGAGGTGACTTAGAGAAGAACACTTTACATTACATAAACGAAGAATAGTTTGAGAAAATAAGTTCACCTCAAAACAAATGTGAGTGGGAGCTCGAGAGGGTTAGCACTCTCTATCCCAATATGTAGCTTTACAAGAAAAAGATGAAAAGAGTAATTACATTTTAGGAAAAGGTTACATGATGGAAATGCTTCGAACCCGCCGCGAGTGTTAAACTGCCGACCTAGCAAGAAAAGAAGTTATTAATAGGCCATTACCTGGTGTTGAACGGCTGAAGAAGAAAGAGGCGCTTCCCGCCTCCTGCTATGTACTTAATACACTGAAAGATGGAACAGAAGTGGCCCGGAGACCCCAAAATCAGCAGTTTATATACTCTCGCGGAAGTTTCTAGGCGTTAGGGGAATGAAAACACCCGCCCACAATGTTTTTATTGGATAGGACCCCGCAACAGATACAAGTTGGGGGAAGATACACCAGATTGGTCAGAAATTACTAAAAGAAATTCGGGATTGGATAAATCTAAAACAAGGGGAAAAAGAGGGGTATACAGCCAACTTAAACAATAACAGAAAGAAATTTAACAAGAAACATACTTTTGAAATAAAAATTTCTCCAACAAAATAGTTCTTTGACTCCGCACTAGGGTGCGCTATTGTTGATCTTCAGTAGTGTCCTCTAGAAGAGAAAGTTCACACTTCTTACTTCAAGCGAAACAAAAACACATCAAAAGTGACACAGTTCAAAAACTCAAAATTTTCCACGTGGTGACATCTTCTGAGAAAGTAGAGAATTAATAGAATAGATAAAGTTCAACCTTCCTCCAGAAGAGGAGTTTCAACTGGCGCAACTTTTAAATAAACGGTGTAGAGGTGTACCGCCCGGTACAGACCTCCCCCCCCAAAAGTTCCTCCAGGGGTGACACATGAAATCAGTTTGAAACAAAGTCCAAGTAATGATGTTGATACGAAGATAGATAGCAGAAGCATTTACAAGATTTCTTAATTCAGTTTCAAAATGTTGTTGTTGCAGGTGAATGAAAGTCTTTATGTTTGTAGAATTTGAATTTCTGAAGATAAACTTTTAATACTTAAAGGTGAAGAAAAATTTTGCAATGTCCACCAAATATTGTTGTTGAATTCCCAAGTGTAGTTATTGCTTATGGTGACTGTCCATGTAGTTGATGTAGATTGAGTCGGATGGCCAGACCGGCCGTTGCAGCTTGCGTCCAACGGAGGCCGCTCGGACCCCTCAAGTACCCTGAGATACCGCTCGCCCGCACTATGAGGGGAGCAGAGGTGTTGAAGTACGCCGCGCCCGCGGTGAACAGATACAGGCTGCGGGCATGTAGCAGGTCGTGCGCCGCACATCAGCCTTGGCCGGGAGGAGAGCTCCGGCTCGCCGTGCACATGTCGTCCTCGCTGGAGAGGAGGGGGCCCATCCCCCTCCCCAGTCGCTGCACGGCGCTGCGCGGCTGCGGGGGCGCTGAAACATTAAAGCTAGGCGGCAGAATTGTGTTGGACAATCATTTTCTTTGAGGGTACAGGCTTGTGGAGAGGTTGAGGGGCCAGCGGCGTGTAGATATCCATGGCATTTACTATTATGAAGCCACAGTGTAAGGTGGAGCAGGAGACGGGAGCGTGGTAATGGCCGTGGCAAGAACAGGATGGCAGTTTAACGGGTCGGGGCAGGTTTACACAAGGCTTACATCTAAAACCAAAATATTACAGAAGGGGCAGAATGCCTTAAAAGTGAAACTCAAAAAAAAATATAACCTTCATATCCTTTCAAAATAATATGAAGCAAGTTAACACAGAAATTACACCGGTTTCACCTGGGACAGGTGAACTCTAAATATCCTCTCGGTGGCTGGATTACTTAGCAATAAGGTAACCGGCGTAAGAAAATCGAGAATGATACAAGGCCCATGAAATCTGGGGGCAAGCTTGCCCGCGGGAACAAAATTTTTGACCATAACCTGGTCACCTACCTTCAAAGTGGTGGGTCTCCGTCCACGATCATACCTTTCCCTAACCTTTTCATGAGATACTTTAAGATTAGCTTTAGCCTTCTTCCAAAGATCTTTAATGTTGTCCGGATCTATTGTCTCGGGCAGAATGTCATTCAGAGACCAGAGGTTAGAGAGCGGCGTGTTGGGAACGAACTTAAACATCAAAGAAGCTGGAGTAAATTTGTGTGATTCATGAACCGCCGAATTCAAAGCAAAAGCTAACCAATGCAGGGACGTGTCCCACCTAGAATGATCTTCATGATGATAGGCAATAAGTGCGGACCTGAGATTACGGTTAACCCGTTCAGCCAGAGATGGTTGAGGGTAATAAGCAGATGTAGTTACATGAGAGATGGACAAGTCAAAACAGAATTTACGAAACAGATTTGATGTAAAAGCTTTAGCATTATCAGATACAATGTATTGGCACGGACCAAAAGAAGCAAAAATAGAATTTAGGCAAGTAATGGTGGACTGAGCGGTAGCCAGCTTAGTCGGAAATAACCAAGAAAATCTAGTAAAGCCATCTACGCACACAAAGATGAACTTGTTAGCATTACCCTTTGACTGGGGGAAGGGTCCTACATAATCGATATACAGGCGTTCCATGGGGCGCGACGCTTGATGCGAAGACAAAAGGCCTACCTTGGTGGACATGGTGGGTTTACTAAGCAAACAAGATTTACAAGCTTTTACAAGTTCACGGATTTCACCGTCCATACCTTTCCAAATGAACATTTCACGAATTTTTTCACGGGTTTTAAAGATTCCAAGATGCCCTCCTAATGGGGTCTCATGATAATACTTGAAGATCATAGGCACAAGAACCGCTGGCACGACAACCTTCATCATCTTATCATGCCTCGATGGGCAACATAAAACACCATTCCTCAGAACATAAGGGACGACATGTTCCCCAGAAGAAAGGGTTTCCATTATCGGACCCAGCGTCGGATCTTCACGTTGGTATTTCTCGATATCCCTAAAGAGCATGGGAGCATCTGTTAGGATGGTATTAACCTCAGATAGTATGGACTCGGAAGGTGATGAACTGTCGACAGGTTCATGGGTCTCGACGTCGTTAGAAAACATACGGCTGAGTCCATCAGCAACAACATTTTCAGTACCTCTGATATGTCGTACATCGAATTGGAAGGCAGAAATACGGATGGCCCAACGGGCTATACGACCAGTACGACGCGGCCTACCTAAGACCCAGCTTAAGGCTTGATTATCTGTCTCCAAGTCGAATTTGACATGTTCCAGATAGAGACGGAACTTTTCTAAGGCAAATAAAACTGCCAAACCTTCAAGCTCATATATGGAGTACTTTGCTTCTTGAGCCGAGAGAGTCCTAGATGCATAGGCAATGGGGCGCCTCCCTAGTTCAGTCTCTTGAAGAAGGACTGCAGCTACCGCCGACGACGACGCGTCGGTTTGGACGATGAATTTCTTCGAGAAATCAGGCATAGCAAGTACAGGGGCATTACAGAGAGCTAATTTAAGGTCTTCAAAAGCGGCTTGTTGAGACGGTCCCCACTCGAATTTGATGCCTTTCCTACGGAGAAGGTTTAAGGGCGCCGCTCTATTAGCAAAATTAGGAATGAACTTCCTGAAGAAATTCACCATGCCAATGAACCTGGCGATACCTTTAATGTCCTTGGGAGGTTTAAAATCACGGATGGCCTGTGTTCTAGAATGATCGACTGCTACACCATCAGGTGACACAATATGCCCTAGGAATGACATAGAGGGCTTAGCAAAGGCAACCTTGGACAACTTAACAGTTAACCCAGCCTTACGAAGGCGATTGAGAACTTCTCGCAGATGATCTAGATGTTCTTCAAAAGTCTCGGAAAATACGACGACATCATCCAAGTAGTGATATAAGTACTCAAATTTGATGTCGGAAAAGACCCTATCTAGTAGCCTAGTGAGCACAGCTGCCCCCGTGGGGAGCCCGAAAGGCACGCGGTTGTATTCGTATAAGTTCCAGTCCGTGGCAAACGCTGTAAGATGTTTAGACTCTTCGGCAAGGGGAATTTGATTATAGGCCTGATTCAAGTCCAAGATGGTGAAGAACTTGGCCTTACGAAACCATGAAAAGCAAGAATGAAGGTCGGGAAGGGGCACAGATTGCAATACCACCTTCCGATTGAGAGCCCTGTAATCAATGACAGGCCTGAAGCCTCCTTGGGGTTTCGGGACTAGAAAAATAGGCGAAGAATACGCTGACTTAGAGGGCCTAATAATACCATCCTTCAACATCTGATCGATGATTTCTTTCAGAGCCTTCATTTTAGGTGGAGATAGCCTATACGGTGGAAAACGGACAGGAATCGAATCCGTGACCTCAATTTTGTATTCAATAAGGTCAGTAACACCAAGAGTATCAGAGAACACCTCGGGAAACGACTGACACAGTTTCCGAATACTATCAGCCTGCTCCTCAGGTAGATGTCTAAGGTCTAACAACATCTCATCCTGGGTAGGCGAAATAGATGAACATGATACAGAATTACACTTTAACAAGGGAATTCTACAATTGGACGCAAATTTGAATGTGCACGACCTACTCTGGAGATCGAGCACAAGACCAGTGTGAGAAATGAAGTCCGCTCCCAATATGATGGGGCAAGACAAACGCTTGGCCACAAACAATTTGATCTTCCATGTAAATTTAAAAACCCGAATTTTGACATGTAAGGAACCTAGAATTTCTAATGGAGATGAATTAGCCGAAACATATTTAACAGGAGATGAGTCATAGTCAGGGAGTTTACAAACAGATTTCAATTTAGAATACCAATCAGCCGAAATAATGGAACAAACACTGCCTGAATCTAAGAGAGCTGTTATAGGCTCGTTATTTAACTCAATCTTAAGAAAAGGAACAGGTGCGGGGGTATCCGCCGCAATCCTAAGACACTCTTTAGGGCATTCAAAAGATGAATTTGAAGGCTGGTCGTTCTCTGCATTTACAACCTGTTTACTAGGGGCTAAGTCTCGGGAAGATGGATTAGTCGGCTCAGCCGACGCCACTAGTCACTTTTTATTATTGGCATAGCTGGAATTTGCACCAGAAGTTGAGCAGGAGGGGGTGCTATTTGAGTTTGGGCAATTCTTGGCGATATGTGAGAAGGCCCCACACTTAAAACAGCCTTGTGATGACCCTGCTCCATTCCTTGTCCCACTTGACTTGATCAGAGGACACTTATTCCGCAGATGGTCAGGCGACCCGCAAGCATAACATTTACGGGGATTGACTGGTCGGCGAGGTGGAGGCCGAGTGTTACTAAAGGAAGGCGGGGGTTCTTTCGCGACACGCAAAGAATCGGCGTATCTAACTCCTTCCGCTGAGACGGCCAATGCTTCAAGTTCAGAGAAGGTTTGCGGACACGCCGCGAAACACAAATATGACCTGTAGGATGGCGAAATACCTTCTACAATAGCCTGCACAATCTGATCTTCAGGAAAGTGCAGAGCAAACACCCTAGTGTAGAATTTGATATCTTGAATGAAATCAGCCAAGTTTTCATCCAAGCGCTGTACACGGTAATAGTACTTCTGAATCAGGGAGGACCTGGCCCTAGCCGGGATGAAGTTAGCTAGCAAATGGGCATGGAAATCCTCAATAGATGATTGCTCGGCAATGGCTCTTACGATTTTATCAGAGAGAATACCAATAGCATACGGATAGATAATTTGCAAAATTTGACATGGCGAAAGAGAAAAAACAAGAGCATGATCCTGAAATTCCACTAGAAATCTTAAAAATGAAATTACATCACTGGTGGTGTTGACGGAAAACTTAGAGATACCTCTAAGCAACATTGCCAATGGATGAGGCAAGCTACTGAACCCAGGTGACATAGTCGTTAAAGGTTTCAATGGCAAAGAAGTTAATTCAGAGCGGATGTTACCCAATGACGCACGGCGTTCAGATTCGTTGTTCGATGGGGCAGAGATAGTTTGAGCAGCAACGGTTATCCTATTGACTTCTCCCTGAGGAGGCTCTTCCTCGTTACCTACATTCACCGTGGCGGGTTGATCAGTTTTGGGAGGAACTTCGCCGGTTAACAATTGAGTGACTTTACTAGACAATTCAGAGATAGTTTCAAGGAGCGTATTAGCTTGCTTCCTCTGAACGTCATTCACCTTTAGAGACAACAGATCATTAACTCTATTTGCAAAGTGATACAGCCTGCCTTGCACACGCTTAATTTGATTAGGAGACGGATCGTTTTCATCAAAAAAACTAACTACGGAAGCTAGCCCAGTAATATTCTCCGTGATCGTGGAAAGAGAGTCGTCAATTTCTTTCTCTCCCAAATTGGGGATGGAAATGGGCAAATCAAGGGACTCTCTAAGCTTGTTGGTGTCGATTGCAACCGTGCCTCCAGATTGCACATTTCTGATAGTTAACTCGTATATCAACTCCTCTTTGCGCAAGTAGTTAAGGAGGAGAACATCGCGAGGGCCGGGCATGATGACAGAACAATTTTGAAAAACTCAAAAAATTCCAGCAACTGAGAAAATTATTAGAGTTCGAATCAAAGCAATGTTTAGCCGTCAAAAGGGGCTAAATTGAGACCCATTCAACCACGCTCTGCTACCACTTGTTACGGAGATATCCGTGGTAGGTAGAGGTGAAAGAAGGTGCGGGTGTGAATGGGTTTCAAGCTACGAAATTAACGTGCAATGTAAAATTAATTTAAAATTTAACTAGGTTATATTTTCTTTTCAAAAACAAGAGATAACAATCATAACAGGTACAGAGTAGCAAAAATGTAGGTACAATATTACTGGATTCGGGCTCAGTGCCCTTACTTCATAACTCTTGGGCAATCAGCCCCGCCTTACTCCAAAAAAAATTTTAGCCAAGGGGCAGAAAACTCCATTCATGCCCAGGAGCACTGGCTCCAAACATTACACATAAAGCCTGCACGAGGCATACAGAAACAAATTTCAAAGAGCGATCCGCTCTCAAAATTGTAAGCCTATCACAAGGCCACACCAAACTCTACCTTCAAGCTGTCCTCTAAGGACGTATTCACAGGGGTAAAATACCCAACCTACGGAGGTCTATTGCATGAAAAGAAGGTTGATTACATGACCTCTAAAATAACAATTTGAGAGGAGGCGATCTTGCACTCCTAATACACTTTGTTTTTAAAACCTAATCTGGCTCTGGGCCGCTAACGCAAGGGCTAATCCCATACTACAGAGGTGACTTAGAGAAGAACACTTTACATTACATAAACGAAGAATAGTTTGAGAAAATAAGTTCACCTCAAAACAAATGTGAGTGGGAGCTCGAGAGGGTTAGCACTCTCTATCCCAATATGTAGCTTTACAAGAAAAAGATGAAAAGAGTAATTACATTTTAGGAAAAGGTTACATGATGGAAATGCTTCGAACCCGCCGCGAGTGTTAAACTGCCGACCTAGCAAGAAAAGAAGTTATTAATAGGCCATTACCTGGTGTTGAACGGCTGAAGAAGAAAGAGGCGCTTCCCGCCTCCTGCTATGTACTTAATACACTGAAAGATGGAACAGAAGTGGCCCGGAGACCCCAAAATCAGCAGTTTATATACTCTCGCGGAAGTTTCTAGGCGTTAGGGGAATGAAAACACCCGCCCACAATGTTTTTATTGGATAGGACCCCGCAACAGATACAAGTTGGGGGAAGATACACCAGATTGGTCAGAAATTACTAAAAGAAATTCGGGATTGGATAAATCTAAAACAAGGGGAAAAAGAGGGGTATACAGCCAACTTAAACAATAACAGAAAGAAATTTAACAAGAAACAAACTTTTGAAATAAAAATTTCTCCAACAAAATAGTTCTTTGACTCCGCACTAGGGTGCGCTATTGTTGATCTTCAGTAGTGTCCTCTAGAAGAGAAAGTTCACACTTCTTACTTCAAGCGAAACAAAAACACATCAAAAGTGACACAGTTCAAAAACTCAAAATTTTCCACGTGGTGACATCTTCTGAGAAAGTAGAGAATTAATAGAATAGATAAAGTTCAACCTTCCTCCAGAAGAGGAGTTTCAACTGGCGCAACTTTTAAATAAACGGTGTAGAGGTGTACCGCCCGGTACAATAATAATAATAATAATAATAATAATAATAATAATAATCGTATGGCCTCAGCTACCGTGTGCAGACATTTCGATTTGACGCCATCTGGCTGTCTGCTCGTCAATTTCGACGTTCCGTTTTACTCTAGGCCCACTAGATGGCAGACCGAGTAAACCGGATCTCTCTTGGGCGTCTATGGCTGAGATTTAATGAATTTTGTCGGGTAAATACCAAATGTATCACCAGAGATCTTTTACATGCCGACATCGTACGACATGGAGTATCGAATGGACTTTTTTCCGCCCTTCAAAAATCCGACTACCTCTGCCAGGTTTGAACCCGCTATCTTGGGATCCGGAGGCCGACACTCTACCACGCTGTTGTCGAATAAATGTGTAACAAAAGTGAAATGTTCCGAAAAAAAAAATGCCGTATACTATTTCGGGTACATTACACATCAAGAAAGTAATGGAAGTAATAATTTCCTGACTGGAATGTGATATTTTGGTATCAATTTTTATTGTTGTTATTATTTTTAAATAATTTGGTGCAGGTGTTTTCTGAGGAGCGTGTCACGGTGCTGCTGTGTTACACTCAACACAATGAACTGCTGCTAGATGCAACCAAGTGGCGATTCTTCTACGTAAAAAAAATAAAAAATCTACTTATTATTTTTAATTATCTGCGAGGAGTATGCGGAGCCCCTTAAAGGCCCGGGTCCACCTGAAATGCAGGCCCGGCAGGCCCTGTCGTTACGCCCCTGCCTTAAGCATCTATTTCACTGCCCAAACTGCCCTGTGGAAACCCGACTTGAAGACTTTACTACAGTCAGTGAGAAAGCTAGTGTGTCTGTTTCATACTGGAGCCCCTTTAGCATTTTAGGATACTTGGAAACGATCATCATCATCATCATCACCAATCATCATCATTACTTTACAGGGTCTCTTTACTTTGAGCTACGGCAGCTGCAGTATGGGAGGCACGCCCATAGTTCTTGACCTTGGAAGCAGCCTGCACGTGTTCGACCTGGCAAGAATGAGTCGCCAGTCTGAATCTCAGCTGTTAACATGGTGAGACATTGCAACACCGTATTTTCGTGTATAAAAGTTACGGAATTTTAAGTACGAGTCGGCTCGACGGGTACCCGATTCATTTATTCAGCAATTTCCTGCCACCTTCACGAACACAGATTCACGTAATTGTGAATACATTTGAAACTACTGGCTCAGTGCTCAATAAAAAGCGAACAGTTTTAACCGAATAAAATTAGCACAGTTTCTTCTGCAAGCTGTTTAAAAAAAATGCTATTTGTTCGGGGCGTCGACTTAGAAAGATCTTTTGCTCCTACTTGCACCACATGCGTAAGTGTAAAGTGTTGAATGTGAGGAAAGGAACGTTAAGGCCTGGGATATTAATCATTTACAATTAAAAACCCCTGCCCCGGCCGGGAATCGACCCTTGGGCCGCCGGTTGACAGGCGGACGCGTTGCCCCCCTACACCGCGGGGCCGGACTACCAAGCTGATACACATCAAACCGTACAGTTTTACACGGTCCCATTGTCTAACACCTGCTGATCCAGCCACACGAGTGAGATATAGTGGTGAGTGGTATCTTGCATCATTGAATGATCGTTTAATCGACCCACAGCTTATGTTCTTTTCGGATGAGGCATGGTTTTATCTTAATGTTCGTGTGAACAGTCATAACTCTTGCCGTTGGTGAGCGGAAAATCCTGATGGTGTTTATGAAGTTCCTCATTATGACAGGAAGATGGGTGTTTGGTGTGCTCTTTGTGCAAGACGAATAATTGGGTCTTTTTTTTTCTTTCGAAACGACAGTGAATGCAGAGATGTACCAAGATGACATTTTAACGCCGTTCTTCCATCAGTTAACGGAAGAAGAAAACTCGCGTGGGTGGTTTCAACAAGATTCAGCCCGAATCTTGGAAATGTTTGCAGACAGAGTGATCAGTGCCGGTCTGTTTCCCCCTCCTCCGTGTGATTCTTACTTGTGGGGTAATCTGAAAGAAAAATTGTATCGAACAAATCCTCACACAGAGGAGAAACTGAAATAAATAAATAAATAAATAAATAAATAAATAAATAAATAAATAAATAAATAAATAATAATAATAATAATAATAATAATAATAATAATAATAATAATAATAATAATGTTATTTGCTGTACGTATCGCTAACCACTTTTTTACGGTTTTCAAACTGAAAGAAAACATTATGAATGACATCAGGAACATTACAGTGGCAGAATTCTCTCACGTCAATCAAAATGTGATTACCACATACAGTGCCTGTATAACGCAGGAAGGAGGACACTTCCAGCATCTTTTTTAAGGAAAGATTTCATATATGATTGTATACATGCTTAAAGCAGGGCGGCCGAGCGCGACGTAAGTTCGGCTGAGGCAGCTGCCGCAGCGCAGTGTAGGAACCGTTGCCTGCGCTATAATACAAGGCCTTGAAATCACCGCCTTCGTAATATACAGGCCGTACTGTAGAAAGCGCGCCAAGCCAATCAGCCGATCAATTGAGGCGAGCTAAGCGAATGTTACAAATTGTACTAGTGAATGTAATCCATAAGGATTGGGGGCAATCTTAGGATAATTACTCATTTAATTGTTATCGTATACCACATTTTTGTAGAGATATAATGTGCTACAAATTTAAATACAGTGTGTGAAAGCTCGCAGTTGCCACAATGCTAAGAGCGTGTGCGTACCACGGCGAAAATACAACTGTACAAGTAAATAGTCATTAATATTTTCATTTTCTTCGTATGGGGGCAGGTTACCTTAATGAGAAACGAAAATCCGAACCGAAAAAATACCTGTTACGAAGAACAAAGGTGTATGTTTCACTCATTTTCCAGAGCTGATGATGAGTTCTGCTTTTGACTTTCTTGTTTCACAGATTTGCAGCAGAGCGTTTTATTGTTGTTACAGAACAAGAATAAAAGTGGACAGTAACCAACGGAACCTACATAGGGTTATTTCTTAGGTTCGTAATGTTGAGTACGCGCTGCCTTTTCTCCCCAAAATTAATGCGAGTAAAAACCATTCATCGGCAGTTTCCGTGAATGTGGGAAGTAACTAATAGATCTGGCTGATCAGAGAATTAATATTTGAGAAAACATGAGCTATTCCTAAACAAAAAATGACACAGAATGTATAAAAGAAAGGGTATCGAGAAAGTCTTCGAAGGATAGTGCCAGAAGTGCAAACAACAACAACAAACCAAGAAAGCTACTGCATTTATGGACATCTAGAGGTACGGAAGTAAAGTTTATTATTGAACGTTTGTTTTCTTATGCATAATAATTATTTGTTGGGTACATTGTCGAGTAAAACACTGAAGCTTGGACCGCGTAGATCGCACTTCAAACCTACTTCTCCCAAAATTACATAGACATGACTTACGAGTTATTATGCGATTACAGGTTTTAGTGATCTCACCTGTAATATCAATACAACATTTGTAAATATTTCACAATTACGAAAGGTACAGACGCATGATGTCCTTGCATTACACGGATCGGACGGAGGAAACAGTTCGCCTCTTTGTGTGACGTCATCGGAGGTACAGTACGGCCTGTACATCACGAAGGCATTGTTGAAATGTACCATGGAACTTCCTAGTTCACCATTCAGCCGCTAGGATCGCGTTCTTGCCCCCTTGTGTTCACATGGCCGTATATGTCAATACATAAATTATATCCTAAATAAAAAGAACTGAATGTTTTTGCGAGTATTGACAGTACTTTATTTATAGAGCGGTGCTGCATTGGCTTGGATATGTCACTGAAGTTTCAAAACTTTCCTTTTGAGAGGCTTCTTATCAAGTTTCAAAACTTTCTCTCGTCTACTGGAGTGGCTCGAAGCAATGTTATCTAATAGAGGTCTCAGAAATTTTCATAGTAGAAAAATAGGTGGTTTGTCGTCTTTACACTTAATTTCACTTTTGAACATGCCTTTCAAAAAAAAAAAAAACCGTACACCTTTTAGTAACTCTCTTCGGGGCAAGACAAATTCCGTCGTTCACTGCAGAAGTGCCACAGACGATGATTTCCGGTATCTGAGGACTCCTCGGTCTTGAAAACGAATAAGACACAATGTTGGACTTTAAGTAGCTGGAGAAGAGATATGTTCTAAACAGCCTTTACAGTCTGATTGTTCTTTTGCCACACGAACCATAACGTTATTTTATTCCGCTTGGCGTATTAGGTAGCCGAAGAAGAGCTGGATGTCATCGCTTGTTAGGTTCCTCGTCAATGAACAATGCAAATGTATACTTATGACGTATTTTACGCAGGCCACAGTGGATTGGGTAGTCAAGATCTATGCCTGATACATTTCCCTGATGAATCATTTTTTTTACTTTCTCTGAATGCATTTGAATTTTCTTAATATATGACAGGAAATCATTAATTAACCAACTGAGGCGTTTATCTTCAGTACTAAAAAAAAGCTCGTTTCTTCTCATTTCTGGAATATGTCCCATGTGAGGTGTTGCAGACGTCATGCGCATCGAACAATTTCATAAAGTGCTCCATAAAACAAATGGTTTATTTTAAACTGTATTTAGTGCTCTCGGGACAAACCACCTCCATACTTTTCAAACCAGAGATAGTTTCAGGAGAAAATGCAATACTTTTAGCTCTTGCTATATTCATATTCTCCAAATTATTTTTCTGGTTGGTTTCCTAATTTAAGATTTCTGAGTTTGAAGAGGCCTCTCAAATGATCGCCGGTCACGGTAGCATTGTTTACAAAAAAGTCCAGTGACAAATTTTGGGATGGCCTGATTCTTATGACATAACTCGGATCAAAACTTAGGAACAGAGGCCTAATTTCATCAGCTTGAAGTCGTATCTCATGCGTAATACTTCCTCTGTATAATGTTTCGAACAATGAACATTCACTGGAAACTTGTGAAACGAAGTTCCACTACCTTTAATTTCTCGTAAATAATCCATGACTGGAACTGCGAATGCTTAACATCAGATGAATGCATAATACATTCACAACCAACTCAGTTAATAAACACGTTTAAAGGCGCGAACCTGGTAGACAGGGGGCAAGAAAGCGATCCTAGCGGTCCGGCATTGAACTTCAGTGTGACCACTTCGATAGCGTTTTACGGGCTCTATTTCCAGGCCTTGTATTATAACGTAGGCAAGGTAGAAACACCGTGCGTTTGGTGTGCGGTTATCATGAGAGACTGTATAAGTACGAGGGTTGTTTCAGAAGTCATTTGGTAACACCACCTTGCAAAGCAGATATGAATTCGTCCGCGAAGCGATCTGAGTGGCTAACTTCAGCAGCTGATAAAATGAGATATCAAATTATTTCTTTCAAATTATTTATCAGCATGGCCAGCCCTATAATGCTCACATAGCTGGTTCACGTTGTTTCCGACCAATATACAATAAAAAATACTTCGTTGTGAGGGAAACGTGGACAGCAGATGAGCAATAGCTTTAGTGTCTTTTGTCGCATACCGTACATGTCGGAATCGCTGTGAGATATACCGCGTACTGAACTGAAACGGCGCTTAACAAATTTTGTACTAGAGAATGAAATGTAATGGCCATTTGCAATAAAAAAGTGTAGGCCTATTATTTTCTTACCACTGAGCGTGATGGAGGGAGTTGTGTGTCTGGAGTTTGATACTAGTTGGCAAAGAACTTGTGTTTTGTTAATCTGAAGTTATAGCCTACACCGATCAGTGGCGGTCAATGTATAAAACATCTGGGGGTTGACTGTTTCAAAAAATGTTCAAACTTGTTATTACTTGATTGATATTTACATAGATGTAAAATAGCGACATCGCTTGATTAGCAACTTGACTTTCCTGTTAAGGCACATTGCCGCAGCTGTAAGAAGTTACCAAAATAATTAGAGAGGGAATACAAGGTGTAATTACCTTAAGCTGATCCAGTTTCGCCTGAAGACGTTGCTGGCGTTGAAATAACCGCTTCAAGAACGTGTTTGGCAGTCTTTCTTTCTTTCTTTCTTTCTTTCTTTCTTTCTTTCTTTCTTTCTTTCTTTCTTTCTTTCTTTCATAATTCGTTTACCCTCCATGGTTGGTTTTTCCCTCGGGTTCAGCCAAAGAACATCTGTGGCAAAGGTTGTAGTGAAGTTGTGCTGCATAATACTGTATATCGAACTAAATGCAAGAAATATGCTTCTGTTGTGATTTCTGTTGGATGTTTATGGCTTATTTTGATGTGCTGACCTAGTGTCGGTGTTATTTAGTAGTTTTACGATCTCTATTTGCTGTTATTAGGGTTATATTTGTGAAATGTTTACGCCCTAAGTGACAGCCATATTGGATTTCCTACAATCATTCCATAGATAACACTAGTTAGAACGGCAATTTATTATATCTATCTATAGTCTCTTGCCCTAAGTGTCAGCCATCTTGTCCGATTCAACATAATTGCCATAGAAACCACGATTCATATAGGAACTTCACACTACATCATATCCGGTGTTACCTAAACCACAGAATCTGTTATGATATATGGAGTAGACCGTACAGCTAGTGTCTCATCGCCGAATGTTGGGCGGTGGGAAATAACCCGACCACTCTAAAAGGCCAACCGCTTCGGGCGGTTGAGCCTTTAGGGAGGGATATGGCTCTCAGTGGAGGAAATGCCACTGGAATCCATAATGACGGAGGGCAGCAGCTTCGCTATTAGTGCACGTTGGTGTCAGCCAAGTATCGGCTGATACGGTGATGTGACACACATTTGGGAGCGTAACCATAGTGGTGTAAGCGGTCTCAAAACTGCGCGAGGAAGGCAACGGGAAACCACCTCGTATTTAATCCCTAGGAAAATCTTTAGCATGACTGGAAAACATGAAACCAAGGCCCCCAGTCCCCGGCAGCCCTTCACTGGGCAGGGGGTGCTAAGAATCTCCGGGCCATTCATGAGAAGGATAGCAACGTGGAATGTTCGCCGCTTGTTTCAAAGTGGAAAGACTCATAACGCCATCAGAGAGATGGGGAGACTCAAGATCGACGTTCTTAGCATTAGCGAAATGCGTTGGCCTCATTCAGGAAAGAGTGTGGTCAGTGGTTATCAAGTATACTATTCTGGTAATGATGATCCTCGCCATCTTAATGGCGTGGTTTTCATTGTACATCGAGATATCAGTAAGTCTGTGAAAAATTTTATACCAGTATCAGATAGGGTATGTTTATTACAGCTTAATGCACGACCAATTTTAGTGAATATTATCCAAGTATATGCTCCAACATGTGATGCGTCAGACGTTGATGTCGACGATTTTTACACGAAAATGGAAGCAGCCCTGTCATACACCAAACCATCTGAGATAAACATTGTGATGGGCGATTTCAATGCTAAAGTCGGCCATGGTCGACGGGCCAAGACCGACTACAATATATCAGACCGTAATATCAAAACCAAGATGGTGGACGTCGTGGGCGCAGTAGCTGCTTACTGATGAAGGTTAGGGTAGCATGCAATAACTTCATTTCGACGATAAACCAACTCACGATTTTCGGAGATGTCGGAATTTAGTAACGCAGGAGTTGTTTTACCTGCCAGTAAATTTACCGACACGAGGCTGACGTATTTGAGCACCTTCAAATACTACCGAACTGAGCCGGAATCAAACCCGCCAAGTTGGGGTCAGAAGGCCAGCGCTTCAACCGTCTGAGCCACTCAGCCCAGCGTCACATTAAAGTATTGTGTTGATACCACTGAAAGAGCTACACAATATCTGGTTCAATCAGCCAGAAATTACGAAAAGATCACGTACATATTTTGCAAACGGTGGTAGGTAATTTAACATGATAAATGTAACATCATAGGGAAAATCACTGTTGCACCGATGAAAACGCTTCGCGAACAAGTACTCATCACATATAAACAACTAGAATCAGACATATTCTGCTAGAATAGATGGACAACCCCACAGCAAAAGAGAACAACAAGCTGATTATTTCGAAATGTCACTTAGTCAAATAACGTTTTCTCTTAGATTACACTTCGCTGAATAGTTGGAAATACATTATAAAACTGTTAAAATAATATTTATAACATCATTTGGAATGTTTAAAAATAATTTAAGGTTCGAAATTCCTCAATTTATTCACTCTCATAAGAACTATGAAACATAACGTGTTGCCTTAGTTTCGAAGTGGTGGACAATTTCTAATGTTCAGCACTCGATGAAAATGAAGTACACCCGAAATGGTTATGCCAGCCCAATGAACAGCCCCGGTGATGTTAAGCCTTCCTTACTGGAAACTCTTAAATCATATGTTGACATATGATATAGTAGCACTTCAAACCATGAAGGTAAACTTAGAAATGAAGCGTTCAGACACTAAAGATATAATAGGATTTTCCCCATTGAAGAACATGAGTAAAACAACTCTATTGACTCTAAACAATGATGTCTTTAACCAACATGGACGAGCTACAATTTGGTTTAGACTGCTTGATAACAGTATGAATCGGAAGGTATTGGTACAATAAAACCCCTGAGTTACAAACAAAGCTAATCCCTGCAAGTCCCCCCTGTGGGTGGGGGCGGTAGAATAACACCCACGGTATCCCCTGCCTGTTGTAAGAGGCGACTAAAAGGGGCCCCAGGGGTTCTGAACTTTTGGAGCGTGGGTTGGCGATCACGGGTCCCTCAGCTGAGTCCTGGCATTGCTTCCACTTGTGCCAGGCTCCTCACTTTCATCTATCCTATCCGACCTCCCTTGGTCAACACGTGTTCCTTTCAGACCGCAACGGTATTACGTATGGATTCCTAGGGAGTCTTTCATTTTCATGCCTTTCGTGCCCTTTGTCTTCCTTCGGCCGACACCTTCATTTTTCGAAGTGTCGGACCCCTTCCATTCTTTCTCTGTGATTAGTGTTATATAAACTGGTGGTTGCCTAGTTGTACTTCCTCTTAAAACAATAATCACCACCACCATCCCTGCAAGTCACTATTTCTTCTGTGTAATAGTGTACAGATTGCTCCATCTGTCACACTATAAGTTTTGTTATACACCAAGATCTAGCCAAATGTTCCCGCAGGCAAGCACAGATTCTTTCAAAATACAATTGCATCTAAATCACACGACACTTTGAAGAACATAGACACCATATCAATTATCACTATCTAAATGATTTTTTTTTTTTTGTAGAAGAATACAAATAGGTTCACCATTTAGAATTAGACAAATAGTTTTCCCTAATCTCAGACTTACTGTCAGATGACATATGCACACTACTGTTCTCTCTTAATGTTTCATTCCTTAGCGAACTTAAGAATAGATATGAGAGGTATTGCCATAGTTCGATTTAAATCCGGTTCACAACACGATCAAAACAAACATATTCTCACATGACTGCGTATAATTACAGATCTTAGTGACCACTGACCCATATAAATACACTCACACACTTATATTCTACATAGAAACTAATACTTATCGTCAACTTACATGAAATTACTCCGACTGAATAAGAAAACAAAAACGAATAGGCTCACCATTATCGGTTGGAAAGAAATCTTCCCTAACCACAAATTTTGGTTACACACATAGCCTACGATAGTTTGGTCTTTGACTTCCAAATTTTCCCGGTGAATATTCCTTATCCATTTCTGCTGTAGAGATCTATCTTCAGGGAATTTAAAAGCTTCAGCAACGGTATAATTAGATCTACAACCGCGAACGCAGCAGGAACGACCCATTTTGTGCTATGTTACAGCACGGCAATATAAACACTATTATACATTAAAAATACCATCACATAAACTTCTAACAAAACACCATACTGATAAACCGTTATAGATTACTATTTTACCAAACATATACTTTATACTTCAATAACTCGATCAAAATAACACTCTTTAACAGAATGTAAACACAGATATGAACCAACCACATGTCTCAAAAGCTCGCCCACGAAGTCGCCATTTTCCTCCCAATCGATAGTAACATTAAGGTCTGATATGTTGTAGTCGGTCTTGGACGGGCTGATGTAGTCGGTGACTACGGATTAGGAACAAGCAATACTCGAGGTGATCGACTGGTCCAGATGTGCTAGGAGGAGGACCTTATTATAGCAAACACGTATTTCCAGTTACCTCCACGTCGCCTCTATACATGGACCTCTAATGCTGACAGCAGTATTAGGAACCAGATTGATTACATCACAATTAACAAGCGGTTCAGAAATTCCATCAAATGTGTGAAAACATATCCTGGTGCTGATATCAACTCAGACCATAGCCTATTGTTTGCTTCCATGAATCTCAGGCTGAAGAAATGCCATTTGAAGGGGAGTTTTAGTCGGATTGAGATTCAGAAGCTTCAAGATCAAGCACTGAAGGATTAAGTTCAGTCAGCCCTACGTGTAAAACTTGCGGAAGTTCAAAACAGCGTTAATAAAAATGATGTTGAAGGCACTTGGAATCGCATCAAATGTGCAATTAACGATGTAAGTCAAGTAAAATTAATGAATGCTGGAAGAAGGAAAAACAAGCCGTGGATGACAGAAGAAATCCTGAAGCTGATGGACCAGAGAAGGTCTTTTAAGAACAAAGATCCTGTAAAGTACAAAAGTTTGCAGAATTTAATACGACAAAGAATAAGGAATGCAAAAGAACAACAACTCTTTGAGGAATGCAACGAAATAGAATTAATGAATTCAAAACATGATTTTTTCAACATGTACAAGAAGGTGAAAGAAGTAACCGGTGCATATAACAAGAAGGGTAGTGGAGTCCTCCTTAATGAGAATGGTGACATCTTAGTGAGCACAGAAGAGAAACTGAAGGAATGGATGGAATATGTACAAAAATCTCTTCTTGGATCGAAGAAATGTGGATCATGGTGCTTGGGCAGACGATGGTGTGGATATCACACGTGCAGAAGTATAATATGCCATAAGAACAGCGAAGAATGGGAAGGCTCCAGGCCCTGATGAGATGTATGCTGAGGTGCTGAAACTCCTTGAGAAAGAAAAATCCCTTTCATTATTAGTTGACCTATTCAATAGTATTCACCGCAGTGGAACCATTCCCCGAGACTGGCTCAAATCGACTTTCGTAATATTCCCTAAGAAAGCCAATGTAAAATTCTGCAGTGAATATATAACAATTAGTTTGATGAGCCACATTCTGAAAGTATTCCTAAAAGTCTTGCATGCGAGAATTTATCATAAATGTGAGGGGAATATCGGAACCTCGCAGTTTGGCTTCAGACATGGTTTTGGTACTAGAGAGGCATTATTCAGTATGCAGGTATTAGTCCAACGGTGCCGAGATGTCAATGTCGATGTTTTTGCTTGTTTAATCGATTACGAAAAGGCCTTCGATACAGTCCGCCATGATGAACTTATGAACATTCTTCGAGAATTAGGACTTGATGGACGGGACATTCGTATTATTGGTAATCTCTACTGGAACCAGTGTGCTGGCATAAGAGTTGATGGTCGTGTCTCGGAAGAAGTCTCAATTATGAAAGGAGTTCGCCAAGACTGTATTCTTTCCCCCATGCTTTTCAACATCTATTCAGAAATTTTTTTTCGAGATGCTCTTTACGGAAAGACTTAAGGAATTGTGGTTAATGATTTAATCGTAAATAACATCAGGTACGCCGATGACACTGTGCTACTTGCAACCAATCTCCAGGATCTACAAGAACTACTTAATGCTGTCACTGAAGCCAGCAGCGCAATGGGCTTGAGGCTTAATGTAAAGAAGACCAAGTGGATGGTTATAAGTAGGAAAGAAGATGGCATTCGAGGTAATCTCAAAACAGCGAAGGAACAGATCGCGACAGTGGCAACATTTAAATACCTGGGATGTCACATCAATGATGACTGGGACCTTACTCGTGAGATCCGATGCAGAATTGAGCAGGCCAGAACTTCTTTTCAGAGACTTAGAAAACTTTTGACAAGCCGTGACCTTTCCATTTCACTACGGACACGACTACTCCGCTGCTACGTTTTCAGTATTTCGTTATACGGCGTTGAGGCATGGACACTAACTGAGACCATGTGCAAGAGATTGCAAGCATTTGAAATGTGGACGTACCGAAGGATGCTGAAGATACCTTGGACAGCTAAAATGACCAATATAGACGTTTTGCACCGTATGAACAACGAACCAGAAATTCTCTCTACCACCAAGAGAAGAAAGCTAGAATACTTTGGTCATATGATGCGGAACTCTAAATACTACCTTCTGCAAGTAATACTCCAAGGGAAAATTAATGGAAAACGTGGTCCGGGGAGAAGGAGGACGTCATGGCTTGGCAACTTGAGTCAGTGGTTTGGGGTGACAAAGCTTACTCTGTTCAGAACAGCTATGAACAAACAACAGATCATGCTACTGATCGCCAACGTTCTGCGAGGACATGGCACATGAAGCACTATTGTGGAATATAAACGCATCTTAGTGTAAATCTGTCACCACTGTTAGAGCTGGAATCTTATCTCCTGCGATGTGCGTGCGTATCTCGCAGTCTGAATTGGAGAGTGAATGTAAGTGGCTGTGGTTTGGTTGTCTTTGAGGTTAGTGTGATGCTTTAAGATGGAACATGCAGCTGAAGGTATGATATTTACATTTGTAACGGGTTTCAGTTATTAATGGGCGTAATTGTTACGTAATGTTAGCTATATTTGCATCATGTAATATTTAACTATTATTTTTAAAATTACATTTTCACTTAGAGTTTTAGTATGTCGCGTCACTCTGCGTCACTGTCTACTTAATGTTAAAATGTAGATAAAGTCTTGTAGTTTACGCCTGTTATAAGAATTTTTGCATCTTTTTGCAACTTACTTAGTTATTTTACGTTTTAGAAGATGCCGCGCAACCAGTTCTCACACGTTTACAACTGTTTGAAACACTGGGTTCGAAAATTGTGTCAAAAGTGGAACTTTGTGACTTTGTCAAAAGTAAATTAGGGACAGACAATTGTTCTGAAGAGATAACTGAATGCCTACAAGAAGATTTAAAGAACTTTGGTGATCATTTTACCAGGCGGTGGAAGCAGGTTCATAGAAGTAAAACAAAATTCATTTCAAAATATTGTGATTGGTTAAAAGAGAAGATAACATTTTCGAAAATTGCGTATGATTCTAAATTAACAGAAAATTTAAATCCTCCTACTCCATCCGCATCGAAAGTCGGAAGGCCTAGAAAGCTTTTTCATGAAAGTGGTGAAAAATCAAAGAGACGAAAAATTCAACCGCTACTCTCTGCACATTCAGAACAAGAACTTATTCATGCCACACAAGTATCATTGCACATGTCTGGAAAACGATATGCTGCAAAAATGGTTAAAGAAACTCGTAAGTCTCCACATAGAGCTACTAAAATTAAAAAATCCTATATATCACCAGCTGAAAACCTGTACCACTTACCGGTGAAGAGGCTCTATCATTCCTTGTAGATAACAATTACAGCAAAAGCCAATATATGAATATGCGACTTGAATGCAAAAATAGGAACTGTAATATTTTCCCACCTTACCAAATCATTAGAGAAACAAAACATAAATGCTATCCACCAAGTGAATCAATAACAATAACAGAAACATCAGCCACAATAACACTGCAATCACTGGTCGACCATACAATTGAGCGCCTTGCAGTAGTTCAAGAAGATGTTTTGAAACAGTCTATTTATAGCAATGATACAGTTCATATTATATTAAAACGGGGGTGTGATGGTTCAAGCGGACATAGTCACTATAAGCAGAAATTTACAGATGATGGCGGTAGTGACACTGATATTTTTGTAGTTTCAGTTGTTCCATTACAAACGTATTCTTTAAATGTAGAAAGCAACAATGAAAATAAAATTTTATGGCAGAACCCACGACTTTCTTCGACACGATTTTGCAGACCTCTTAAATTATTGTTTGAAAAGGAGACTGTCGAATTGACTAGGCGAGAGGTTCAATTAGTTGAAACTGAAATAACGTCCCTCCCACCAAGTAAAATAGAAATTGATGATCAATACATATATATTAATCAAACTCTATTGCTGACCTTCTTCAGCGCAGAGGTGTTATGTGTGTGGTGCTGGTCCCAGGGAAATGAATAACACACAAAAACAGTTTGTCCTAAAGAGAGCTATAAATTTGGATTATCTACCCTCCATTGTTGGATCCGCTTTTTTGAATGCCTGCTACATATCTCTTACAAAATAGAAATTAAGAAATGGCAAGCAAGAGGGGATGAAGATAAGACAAAAATAGAAAACAGAAAGAAAGTAATACAAAATAAATTTCGATCAGAAATGGGTCTGCATGTTGACAAACCAAGATCTGGAGGCGTCGGAAATTCGAATGATGGCAACACAGCTCGCCGTCTTTTTGAGGATCCAGTCTTGTTATCCGAAATTACGGGTATAAATAAAGAGCTAATCAGACGTTTTTCTACAATTTTGTATGTTCTTTCTTGTCAGTTCCCTATAAATACACCCGCTTTCCAAACCTACACCCAGGATACAGCAAAATTGTATCTAAATCTGTATCCATGGTATTATATGCCAGTCACTGTGCATAAAGTATTAATTCATGGTGTAGATGTAATTGATTTTTGTATTATACCTATCGGGCAATTGTCAGAAGAAGCCCAAGAAACACGTAACTAAGATTTGAGAAAATACAGATTTGGACATTCTAGGAAATCCTCACGAAAACATACAAATGAGGACATATTACATATGCTGCTGATATCTTCGGACCCAGTAACCTCTCATAAAACCAAAATTGAACATAAAACGAGAAGAGCATTATCCAGTGAAGTATTACTCCTCCTGAAAGAACCAGATGTACCGGCTCATCATGAACAGCATGAGGCAGTGAATGACGATGATGCTTCAGATGACACATGTGATGAGTCATCAAGGTCAGGGTCATCGAGTGATTAGTGATAGTGACTGAAGTGCTGTCTGTAATTATCCACAATTGCAGTCTTCCAAATTAAAGGTAAACTGAGTAAAATCTATTGTAGTTTATTGTAGTTTAGGCTCTATCCAACTCCTAGTCATAGACAATTTCTTGCATGTGTAGACGTAGATGTAGCTTAAAAAAGGTCTTAACTGATGTTTATAATGAAGTAAACAAATTATATACGTTGCTTTCACTCTAAATTCATGATTAAAACGTAAAAATAATTTTGTGCCCCTAGATTGACCCACTGTGCGCTGGTCCACTCACCAGCGATAATATGAGCTATGTTCTCGGCCTTCCCTCCTTACTTCCGACAGCTCCGCGTCATTACTTCAGACTTCTGAACAACTTCGCCCGTTCCGGAGAGAAACCCAACGTTGACGTCAAAATTTATGGCTAGGTGTGCGAACATACACAGGGCTAATTAACGGAATAGACCCTTGTTACACCATTTTACTTTTTACTTTACTTTACTTTTTTTTCCTTGGTGGTTCACTGAACACTAGAACGCCCCGCGCCTGAAACCAATACTCGATATACGAGGTTAAATACATTAAAAATAGTGTTTAGTGAAATACTGTGCTATGAAGACGGGTTGTAGTGAAGTTATAATTAGCCACCTGCTTTTGAAGGACTATGTTGTAGTATTGGTGGGGAGTGGGGCCCGGCTGGGTTTGAGCCAGTTAACGGCCAAATTAAATTGTCCCGCGTGGCGCGCAGCTGTGCCCGCTTTCCCGGAGAACACAGCTCATCGATTTTTGGACCGCCAGTACCGGGCACTAGCGAGGGAGGAACACGGCTCGCTCGGTGTTTGTACATCATGAGCCGTTCATTTGCAACTGTTCCCATTGTGTCCAATATTATTGTAGAGTTGACATAATAAATGAGGGCTGAATATGGGGGACTGCTTTGATTCAATTCTGTTTTCCTGAATTGCTTCACCTAGGTATTAAAATCGCGAGACTACTTTGATTCTACCATATTTTGTTTCCTTGTATTTTGGTGCTTGTTTCTTTCAGGTAAAATATTCTGTTTTTCAAATGAAACATGGAGACCTACTTTCTCTGTTTTTTAATTTTTTTAGGAGCTCGATATGTTTTTGAGCTATTGGGATGCGACGAGTTACGATAGCTAGGACGTCTGCAAATGCTAGGTAACCTGACTCTAATTATCTTGTCTAAAGTTATTGGTTGGTTATTTTGAGAATTAATATTGAACCCGTAAGCTTACCGTTCCATCGTTGGTCGTCTGCCTCGGCTGCTTCAGTGGAGCAATATCGAACTCTTAGATCTTGGGATCGTTGCGAGTTTTTTTCTGTCACTTCATCGACCAAACGGTAGTGTTCAGAAGAGAGTCTAACTACTTTAAACGAGGAGCAAAAATGTGCTTACTAACATATTTATTCAAATTAAATCACGACAGAAATATTTATTAAATTAGCCAGAAAAGAATCACTTAATAATTTTACAACGTTTTAACGTAGTCACAATACATAGCATAAAGTGAGTCTTATCTTTTTTATTATTGTTTAACATTGTTTCAAAGAATGAAAAGGTAGTGTAAAATTCGTGGACAGCAAAAAACAGGAAACGAGAATAAAACCATTGATCCAAACGATAATTGAGAGTTAATCCACACGATCCGTGGAACATCTGACCTTCAACAAGTAGAATTCCAGGTTTACATTTAATTAAGGTTATCCATCAGTTTACTATCCTATCGGATGTTGGAACATCCCCCGAATGGACCCTTAATCGAACCAAATCGACCATCAGTTGCTTTGGATAGGTTGCGAAATATTACTAGAAAGCAAGATGTTCATTACAAGTTAACAGCAATTGTCACAATCAAAAATAGAATTCCACCATGTATTTTCATCTCGTGACGTCCTTAAGTTAGAGAAGAATCCCGATGCTGAAACATGCATCACCCCAAACAGATGTTCAGAAGGAACCAACAACACTCGATCCGAGGGGATCTTACGTTACGTCGTCCTGAAGGAACAAAACTGCTAAATGAAGGAAAACATTAATTCATTATGCATCTAAAATAAATGCCAAACACTGAAGTTAAAGAGAAGGGATAAATCACTTGAAAATGTTCTTACTAAACCAAATTTCAGGTTATAAAACGATTATGTCGTTAAGTTTGTTAACATACAAGTCCACAATATAGCACAAATAAAAGAGAATCTTTCCAATTTTCTATAACTGCGACTAGCATTACAAATCTGTTTACCTACACTTGTCCCATTAAACTAAACTACAAGTGTTCGGTAGATCAACGTCTCACCTACAATAAAATGTATAACGAAAAATGAAAATAAAATATATATTAACAGCTGACGAATTAAAACCGCATTTGTAGTGGAAATCCTGCATAAATCAAAAGTATTCTCATTCAATTCAACAAAATTTTATGTAATGATGATTTTCATAATATTTAATTAGTTTCTTTATTCATTGTTATGATGAATTAGGACACAATACTTCTTTAAATGGTAAAAAAACCAAAATATAGTGTTATATTGTTTTAATCCTTGAACTGACGTCACTGATGAAGGGAATGGATGATTTTCCCGAAACAAGTATGGTAAAATAAATAGCTTTATATCATTATAAGGTGTGTTGACAAGGCGAACTCAAGTAAAAACTATTTTAAATAGTTCTTTAATAGATTCAGACTAGTCGATACAGGATCAAACATAATACCTATTATGGTTAAGTTTATCAACGTTGATTATGGTTAATTTGAGTAGTGTAGATTTTTCTGCGTAATTTATTATACAGAAAACTTATCAATTTTAACATTAGTGAGTCCTGTATAACATTAAATAACAATTTTCAAGTTTCCAGGAAGGAAATGCCTTCAGTTATTATTATTTGTGACCATGCGTACATATTTTTATGCAAATTTTGGGTATAACATAAACAAATTACTTTCACAACGGTACAACTAAATTTTGTAAACCTGATGCATTTTACGGTTTATTAAGGAATAAATATGTAGCCCAAAACGCAAAAAATTGTGTTGGAAGGTGATTTTTACGTATTTTACCCATCCCAGAGGACCTCACAACTGTAGTTGTGTGCGAACTATTGACGACTATTGTTGAAGGTTAAATCAGTTAGAGAATGAATGTGGAAAATACATGTTTACGACAGATGGGCGTATTTTATTGTGTAGTCTGTGCAATAAATGAGCAGATAATTATTTCTGCAAAAATAAGAGCTGTGTAGTGAATATAAAACATGGATAGTAAAATCATAGTTACACAGTCACCAGAGTTCAGTTTGGTCAAATATTTTTTATGCCATCTTATATTTTTTTTAAATAGCGTTTTTCCATATAAATAAGGGCATTTTATTGATAATTATCATTGATTTTTTAGGTCGTCAACATCATCCCCTTAGTAATGACTAATGAGTATAGCCAGGTGTGAAGAGAGACTTAATCCTCTATTAATCTTGTTCCCTCCTCTGTACCACCCTGCAGCCTCCACTTTTGTGTGCATTCCTCATTAGCTCCCTTATTGACTGCCTTATCCTGACGTGCTCGGAAAGCTAGATCCTTTCTCTCTTATTACTCCCACAAACTCAGATAGTGATTTCTGACGGAAAATAGCTAATATCGAAGACTAGGATTTTTAAACCAGATTTTCCTGTTATCTGAATTTATTCTGGAAGTCCTGCAGAACCAGTCCAACTTCGAGGTCGGGTGAGCAAAATAATAAAAGTAGCAGTGATGTAAGCAATAGTGATGGGACATTCGATTCATTTCATTCCATTCACGTTTACTGACTCGATACATTAATGCCCTTGTAGCTGCCTCTATGGATCAGTGGTGGAGTGTCGGCCTCCGGATCGCAACATAGTGGGTTCAAACCCGGCAGTGGTAGTCGGATTTTTGAAAGACGGAAAAAAGTTCATTCGACACTCCATGTCGTACGATGTCGGCATGTAAAAGATCTGGTGACACATTTGCTGTTTACCCGACAAAATTAATTAAATCTCAGGCATAGATGCCCAAGAGAGATTCGGTTTGCTCGGTCTGCCATCTAGCGGGCCTAGAGTAAAACAGAACGCCGACATTGACGAAGGGACAGCCAGATGGCGTCAAATTGAAATGTCTGCACACGGTAGCTGAGGACATACGATTGAAAATGAAAACCTACAACCTGTTTTCCAGTCATTGACCGGGTCGGGGATGTAATGAATGAAGCAGATATAGGCTATTAGTACGATGGGGTCGCCACTCCCAAAGTGATTTATTAATGACTGATAGATGCTATGAAATAAGAATGGAGAGTGTTGCTGGAATGAAAGATGACAGGGAAAACCGGAGTACCCGGAGAAAAACCTGTCCCGCCTCCGCTTTGTCCAGCACAAATCTCACATGGAGTGACCGGGATTTGATCCACGGTATCCAGCGGTGAGAGGCTGACTCGCTGCCGTCTGAGCTACGGAGGCTCCCAGGACATAATTTTATTATTAATGTCGTTGCGACGTAAAAGCAAGTTGTATAATAATAATAATAATAATAATAATAATAATAATAATAATAATAATAATAATAATAATAATAAATTTACGAGGTCTAGAATGTCTTTCACTTTCTCGGGGACAGGAATTTGAATAATAAAGCCAGATATTAATAATATTGATTCTTCCTGAAATGATTCAGGTTGCCAAACCGACAAAGGATGTCATACAAAATAAATGTGTTACCTAATCTCATTACAATGTAGAATAAAATATAAACAACAATGCTATTGATAATGTAAAGAAAACAATCCGTAGTGACAAGGAAGCAGCAGATAAAATACTTTAACTGTATTTATGTATTTATGTGTGTGGCGCATTGAGGTGATGGTTTAAAATCGATATTGTGGCTTTCAGTGTACAGTATGTATCCCCTGCTAACAAATGTCTCATTCGACACACCAAAGCATCGTAAATAGGTGACCAGTAATTTAGGAATGGTGCCCGTTGCACCCAGCATGAGCGCTATGAGTCATTACGGGGCCACACAGTTTGGTCTGCCACTGCTAAGCAGAGTCCTGGAGGGGCGTGCTATTCCAGCTGATGAGTCCAAATGGCACGTCTGGACGAAACTCTGCATAATGCACACGGCCTAACCACCCAAAAGCTGGTTCTATTCCTGTGATTTTAAGATCTGCGGCTGTGAAAGCCTTTTTTGAAATTGTATCTCCAATGGGGGAGCATTTTTTAAACGGAGAAGTCATTTCTCCTTTAGCAGGTTAGCAAACTTGATTTGCTAACACGGCGGGGCCACACAGTTTGGTCTGCCACTGCTAAGCAGAGTCCTGGAGGGGCGTGCCATTCCAGCTGATGAGTCCAAATGGCACGTCTGGACGAAACTCTGCATAATGCACACGGCCTAACCACCCAAAAGCTGGTTCTATTCCTGTGATTTTAAGATCTGCGGCTGTGAAAGCCTTTTTTGAAATTGTATCTCCAATGGGGGAGCATTTTTTAAACGGAGAAGTCATTTCTCCTTTAGCAGGTTAGCAAACTTGATTTGCTAACACGGCGGGGCCACACAGTTTGGTCTGCCACTGCTAAGCAGAGTCCTGGAGGGGCGTGCCATTCCAGCTGATGAGTCCAAATGGCACGTCTGGACGAAACTCTGCATAATGCACACGGCCTAACCACCCAAAAGCTGGTTCTATTCCTGTGATTTTATAATCCGAGGATAGTTTGTGAGACGTATCAAACTGTCAATGTTCTCTGTTAAAACAATATGCACACGTCTGCTACATAAGTCACAGTGTGTTAATTAATATACAAGATAAATCAATTAGGTTGCAAGAAATTCGTGTAACAAATCCACAAATGTGAAAAAAAAACCCACACACATAAATACATATTTCTCTTTCATTTTACACTGCACACCCTACTTTTCCTGTCCATAATGTTCTTTGCAGTACCGTATTCTAAAACAGTCTTCTCTTCTCCAAGTTTTCTGGTATAAATCTGTGGCGTTTGTCTGTTAAAACTTGGCTTCATTGCGGAGAATTATCTCTCTACATCTACGGATGTGACAGGACTAACTTGAATTCGGGAGGGAGTGTACGTGTTAAACATTATGGTAGATACACAATATCAGTATCAGCTAAATATTTGTTTAGAGCTATCATGATGTAGTCCGGATTTCGTTTAAGGACATTACGATATTTTGTTAGCAGACGGAGTCCGCGGTTTCGTGAGATACCTTCCAGTTGATGCTTCGCGTTCTCTATAATGTCTAGCGAATCACCAACACGCAATCCACCTGTTTTTAGCTTCTTGATTGATTCTGGTATGATTTGAAAGTGTGTCTTGATAAGTGCCAGTTCCCCTTGAATGGTTTTATTGCCGAAAGAGTTCACGGCATTAATTACTTCACATTTTCCTAAGAACTGCTTGTAAAATAAATCCGAAATTTAAAATGTATGCACTAATCTGCAAATATGCATATAATATATGCTCTATTAAATTTAATAGTTCGTCCAATTTCATCTTCAAGCGCACTTCCTTGTCAGTTTTGAGGTCTGCACATCGGCGAACAAGATATGCATTTTTATACACGTCCGATGTCTAGTCATTACTTACAGTAGATACCATCTCGCCGCTGAACCTGTGCAACTTTGAACTGTAACATAGTTCCGTATATCACTGTGAACGCTTTAATATGGAACATGTGGAAAATGAACTCTGGGGGGAGTTCATACAAACTTTTTATTGCTTTATTCTTGTACAAAATTGGAGCGAAATTTGTGGTTTAATGTCAGCGAAAAGACATTCCATCTCAATGGAATTTTAAAAGGATTACGAAATTCACAATCATGTCATATTGCCTGCGGAGAAGAATTAGCAGAATGGATGACGTCAAGGAAATGTATAGGCCTTGTGAATGCGATGCGGAAAGGTAATGTCACTAGAAGTCACGCGATCGCTTCCGAAAGGCAGAGAGAATAACTACCGCTATTAGTGGATATTATATGAACACGAACAGTAGGAGTTGTCGATAGCTTGATCTTCTTGTTAGGATTTAGTTAAACGACTTAACTTTTTCAATGTTGAGAATCAGAAGCTAACATTTCAGTATCGCAAACTTACCACTTGAAATAATAATAATAATAATAATAATAATAATAATAATAATAATAATAATAATAATAATAATAATAATAATACTGAAAAACCCATAGCGCAATAGCCCCGAAGTGCCTTGGCCTACCAAGCTATGCTTCTCAGCCCGAAGGCCTGCAGATTACGAGGTGTCGTATGGTCAGCACGACGAACCCTCTCGGCCGTTATTCTTGGCTTCCTAGACCGCGGCCGCCATCCCGTCGCCAGATAGCTCCTCAATTGTAATCACGTAGGCTTAGTGGACCTCGAATCAACCCTCAGATCCAAGTAAAAATCCCTAACCTGGTCGGGAATTGAACCAGGGGCCTTCGGGTAAGAGGCAGGCATGCTACCCGTACATCCCGGGGCCGGAAATAACAACAATAATAATAATAATAATAATAATAATAATAATAATAATAATAATAATAATAATAATGATGATGATGAAACAAAAACAATAATAAAATGTCTGGGATTTGTAGATGACATAGCCATACTTAGCAATAATACACAGGAGGCAAAGGAAGCACTGGAACGCTTGCATGAAATAGCTGCCAAAACAGGTCTACAGATATCTTACGAGAAGACCCAATACATGGAACGACAGAACAACAATGTGCACACCATGCATACTGTATATGGATCCGTAAAAAGAGTAGAAAAATTTAAATATTTAGGGGAATACATACAAATAGGAGGATCAAACAAGGCGTCTAACATAGAACGAACGGAAAAACTCCAGAAAGCATACACACTCACATGGTCACATTATAATAAGAAAAGCATATCAAGACAGGCCAAACTTAGACACTACAAACCAGTCCTATTACCAGAAGCATTGTATGCGTCAGAAACGACCACAATTGGAGCATCAGGCATCATAGAGACAGAAAAAAATAGAACGTAAAATTCTCAGAAAAATATTTGGACCAATACACAGAGATGGCATATGGATGAAACGACCTACTGAAGAGCTGTACCAGCACACTGACAGACTCACAGACATGATCAGCAAACGCAGACTAACTTTTTATGGGCACATACAGAGAATGGACAGCAACAGACTTACAAAGAAAATCTTTGATGTAGTAAACAGTTCAAGCAAGAAAACAAATTGGTGTCATGAAATAGAGGAAGACTTAAGGCAGGTGGGAATCAACTGGCAAATGATAGGAGACAGAAAAGAATTCAGAAACAAAATTAGGAATGCAAAATTTATAGTAAATGAGAAGAAGAAGAAGAAGACAGGAACATTGTGGACAGAACAAAGGAAACAGGAGCACAGCCAAAGGATGAAGAGATTTGGGGAAGAGAAGAGGAAGAAGAGAAAGAAGTGAGAATTGTGTCATCATGAGATATTCGAGTTCAAACACTGTCCATAAGGGCAAAAATGATATGAATGAATAACGATGATGATTGGTTGATTTTATCCATTCAGTCTAGGCCTATTCTTTGCCCACCTGGTGGCCATGATTGCTAAGGCGTTGAAGTCTAAACGGTCTGACACCGTGATTAGCCGGTTCGAGCCCCGTTGGACGAAAAAGATCGCCATTAGAATGTTGGTCGACAGGGTAGGAGAGGTGGTGATACACAAGTACAATTTCTAATCATTAGATCGCGTGCCAAAAGCCTGGATTAAATTCCAAACCTCTCCGCAGTGCTCATATGGAGTGAGGACATATGACGCTGTTGATGGTGATTCGTTCGTTGGATGGGGACGTTAAGCCTTGATCAGACCTCTTAGTTTAGAGATTGCAGTATAAAACTTGTTTCCCCATGATAAACTGAAAACGTATGTCAGGAAAAGCATTAACCTAACAAGAATATAGCATACGATATCAAAAAATATAAATTGTGTATCCAAAAGCAAAGCAAAGTCACCTCCGTACAGGCCATGAAGGCCCTTGGAGGTGTGGAAGGTAAAGGCTTCCACCATAGTTAACCTCGGCACGTGATGGAATAGAGTGCTTAGCTCTACGCTCGGCCGCCTTTGCCCCTGGTACTCATTTTTGGTGTAGGCTGAGTGAACCTCAGGGCCATATGCACCTCCGACTTCCTGAGGGGATTCGAACCCACGTCCTTCCAGGCGAACCGAGCACGCCTTTACCGGCTCGGCCAGGCAGCCCCTAAATTGTGCATCCAGATGTAATATTTTTAAATATTTCGTTTGTTCCGGTTATTGAGGAAAATTATTATTATTGTAATGCAGGATTGAAAGCAGACAGATGTAAAAAGTTGGTCTCACGTCAAGATACAATTTATTAAAGACTATAGGTAGCCTACGTTATTTAAATGTAATACTGGTCCTCACCTGGACGTGTAGTGTAATACGTCATTAAGTACTTAAATGGTCGGAAAAAATTACTAATTATTATAAAACTGGAAAAATGTATCTGTGAGTTTTAAAGAATATTAACATTGTTTTGTAAGTTTCAGGATCCCGGTTTATAAACACTTACTGTGTATGTGTACATGAACCTGGATAGTAGAGATGTGACCATGTGTGAATAAATACATAGAGATTTGAGAGCAGAGAAATGAATACGTAATCTTCATCCAATGTCATGAAAGGATCTCAACTTACGTCAACTTACTTCTCTTTTGCTTATAGGTTCGTAGTACGATTAGAAAGAACATAGTAATAATTCCTGTGTGCTAGTTAAGTTGTCAACTGAGGGCAAATGAATAATTTTCCGTATTCAGTGATGTAAGGTATTATGGGTTTCCAACTAAAGAAGAATAAAGATCAATTTCCTAAAGTAATGCTTGCATCTGAAATACACAGCGATGTTCATATTTATCAGGTCAGTGATATTATTAGATCTTGATAGCTGATATAGGTTTGTTATTAATTTGTGATGTCTTAATGAATTTAAATTATTAAAGAAGATTGGTGTTTAAGGTCGTCTAATTGAATTAGCGAATGAGTCTTTGTGAAATAGTAATGTCTTCAAAGAGTGCCGTAAAATCATCACATTTTCGCATCATTGAAATAAGTAATTATGATTAATTCAGTTTAGGAAGTCAAAGAGAGGTCGCACCGGGGTTATGAATATTGTTAATAAAAATGTGACGTGTTTTCTGCATGATTAAATAATTAATAAAGATGAATATAGATGAGTAGGGTCATCGTAAATGAGTAACATAATAACAGAATAAAGGGATGTTGGTTATTGATATTTAATAATCATTTTGCGAAATACAAAATACAGTAAATATTCATCTTAACTTCAAGACATGTAGAATGCATATACAAAGGAATTCTTAGATTTTCATACGTAGATTTGAAAGCGATGTTATTTCACAGTAGGCATGTTAAGACGTTCGCGACACCAATTGATGAATGGAATGTGTGGAAAGAGTCATATCATGTAAACTTTGCTAAATTTTGATTCAAAGACATGATTACAGTACTGGATGATATCAGATGTGGAATTCTGGACATGAATATAAGAGGAAACAATAAATGTCAGATCTGTATCCCTAAAAGACAATGTTTGGCCCTATTTAGATTCCAGGTTGTGTGAATGGTGGATTAATTTAATAATTATCTTGTTTGCGTTTCATCTTTCGTGAATTAATAGTTAATTGTTTCAAATGTAGAATCGTGTCTGACAAAGAGAGGCCACCCTGCGTCCCACCGATTTCAACGAGCTTCAATGTAACTGTACGACAATACTCGAAATCACGTCATCGAGGATCGCAGACAATTTCGGTGAGTACTGCGGGGCACCACTCGGTTAACTGCGGTGTAAATCGAGGATTCATCAATTTTTCGGAAATTATTAGTTTGCGGACCTGACATGTTTAAGTAAAATTTGTTCGCCTTTTAGTGTTCTATGGCCTGCACTTGATCCGAAGAGCGTCACGACATTTGTCCTCATTTTTTTCGAAAACGAAAGCGCATTGGCCTAAACACTTATGCACGAGTTACTGTTGAATGTCCCCCCCTCCCCCCGCACAGGTACATTGAAGGTCGTTGAAATCGGCTGAATGCAGGGTCTGGCCTCTCCTTGCTAGATATAGCAGAATACAGATCTGTTGTTAGTTCGTTAGAGGAACGGTAGACAATGCAAGCAAAAGAGGTTCCAGTTATATGAAGTTTCATTACGTATTAATAATGTTTCGATATTTCGGCTATTGATAATGTATTGATTACCGCGATACTTTCATGACATTAGAACTGGGGAAATATAAGGGACCAAATGTTAAATTCTGAATATGATAATTTTTAATGTATCCCAGAAGTGAGCGATCTACTTAAATAGCAGGCATCCGCAGTTTTCCTTAAATACAGCAGAGACGAAATGTTGATGTTACTTCGGAATTTGTATAAAATCATTATAAAATGGACCAAACATCCAAGAATATATTTAACAGTGCCTATATTTCAGTGATAGGAGAGATAATCCACCTTATGGCCGCCCCTTTTAGGGAATCAAAATATCGGCCTCCTAATAAGTTCATATGAACAATTTTTATTTTATCCATTTGTTTGGATTACGCACGGCTTGAGTCATAATTCAAGATTAAAATTGCAACCATTAGGCAAATTGTCTCTTTCACATTTAATTAATCCCTGATGAGGAAACATTCGACAACCGATAAGAAATATCACAGCCCTGGCTGCGACGGGTTACAGTATGTACAATATATTAAACTATTTCGTAACAATGTCTTGTAAGCCCAGGATGGATTGGATTATATTAATTATATTAGTTTAGTTTAGATTAATTACGTTAGGCTAGGTAATATCTAAGATGCCAAGGAAAACAATTATAAGTCACAAAATGTACTCTTCTCCCCTAGATAGATAATAACATGTTTACTTGTACTGTTAGGACCAAATTATTATATTATTTTATGCTACTGGCTTTACTTCGCACCGGCACAGATAGGTCTTATGGCGGCGATGGGATACAAAAGGCCTAGGAGTTGGAAGGAGCGGTCTTGGCCTTAATTAAGATACAGCCCCAGCATTTGCCTGGCGTGAAAATGGGAAACCACGGTAAACCATCTTCAGGGCTGCCGACAGTTGGATTCGAATCCACTGTCTCCTGGATGCAAGCTCACAGCTGCTAACCGCACGGCCAACTCGCCTGGTAGGACCAAATTAAATACTGTCCATATAGTTTAGTACTGACTTATACTGCTTAGAACCAAAGATCGAAATCCCTTCCAGAACTCACATCGTGAACATTTTCTGACTTGTACTCGTTTTCCCTGGCAGCCTCCAGGACTTAAAACCGCTCCTTTGTAGTTCACTGCCGCTAGGTTGTAGAATACCTTCTCCGCTAACATTAGAAATCTGTGTTCTTGTAGCAGATTTAAGGTGAATTGCTGACATCACTCGCTGAATACTTCTAGATGACTTGTACGATGAGTGAAGTGTGAATGAGCATATTTTCGTAAAAATTAGAAATGTATTTGCTAGTTATAGGTTTTAACTGCATTTCTTTTGTTATTATCAGTGGCACCGACTTTAGGGGTGGGGATGGGGGAGCACGGCGTTTCCTGCTCCCCACAAATGATCTTAGGGGGGGAAGCAGAGTGTCATTCCCCCCTCCCTAAATTCTCCTCCTAGATGTTAAGTCCCTTTTCACTGAAACGTGGAGGTCGGCATATACACGAGAAGGCTGCTAAGACGTTAGATCTGGAGAATGTGGCAGGTGATTTTATATCAAGAAATGAGATCAGAAAGCGGACTTGCCTTTCTTCGTAATGCAGAATGTTCAGGTGGTACATCTGGTGGTAGAGCTTTTCAAATTTCACCGAGCTCGATAGCTGCAGTCGCTTAAGTGCGGCCAGTATCCAGTATTCGGGAGATAGTAGGTTCGAACCCCACTGTCGGCAGCCCTGAAAATGGTTTTCCGTGGTTTCCCATTTTCACACCAGGCAAATGCTGGGGCTGTACCTTAATTAAGGCCACGGCCGCTTCCTTCCCATTCCTAGCCCTTCCCTGTCCCATCGTCGCCATAAGACCTACCTGTGTCGGTGCGACGTAAAGCAACTAGAAAAAAAAAATCACATTTCGTATCATGAAATGAACAGTACACATTAATAGACCATTTATTCAGAAAAAAATATTTATGAAGCAAGTTTCTATTTACTTGTGGTTATTTTTGATAACTCCGTACTACATAAGGCATTCGATCAAAATATGTATTTATTAATCAAGTTCTATTTTTGTTTATTTGTGAATATTATTCTCCGTACATAACATTCATTCAGAAAATGTATATGAGAAACAAGTTCTATTGTTGTTCTGTTTTACTGTTTGATTGTGGACATTGTTAATATATAGAAATGTTTGCATTAATGGCTGTTCATCATTCTAAACCCACTTGTACATGTTAATCATGCCCCCCCCCCCATAATTACCCGAAGTCGGCGTGCCTGATTATTATTATTGTTAGTTTTATAATTATTATCATCTTCATTTATATTGTCATGTTGTACATTATATAATTATTTATATTATTACTATCTCCATATTTCCTATTAATACTACCATATAATATTTTAAATATTTAAATTACATTTCTGTTAATTTTTTAATTGTTGTAGTTAAGTGTAAGAGAGGGTCTTGAGCCATAACTTAGCCACGAATAAAGACGAATTACTTACTTACTTACTTACTTACTAAATATTAAGTAATAATTATTATAAACGTTTATCACCTCTGTATTATAAATAATTCCGTTTTCCTTTAATAATATAACTGTGCCAGCTCTTCAATGTACTGTCCCAATACGAGTATTAGCTCATGGGATATTTGAAAAAAAAAAAAAAAAATGATTCGCAATTTTACTTTGTATCACAAAGAACATTATTGTAATTGGGATGAAAATCATGTAGCATGAAATAAAAATATCATCAGTGTCACAAGTATCTTTCTCTTAATTCGAGTATAAATCGCATTTGGAGCTATTCCCACTGTCGTATTTAGCAAATTATTGCAATCACTTCGAGGTTTTGTTATTCAATGGTGGGTGGAAAAATATAAGAAGCACGTATCACTTCTAAATGAGAAGTTTCAGAAAATAATGTTATTGAGTAATGAGTTTTTGAGTGGGTGGGTGCTGCAGAATAACACCCACGGTATCACCTGCCTGTCGTAAGAGGCGACTAAAAGGGGCCCCAGGAACTCTCAACTTGGAAGCATGGGTTGGCGATCACGGGCCCCTTAGCTGAGTCCTGGCATTCCTTCCACTTACTTGTTTTAGGCTGCTCACTTTCGTCTATCCTATCCGACCTTGGTCAACTCTTGTTCTTTACCCACCCCGACGGTATTAGAGTACTGGAAGCCTACAGTGTCTTTCATTTTCATGCCCTTTGTGGCCCTTGACTTTCTTTGGTCGATACCTTCATTTATCGAAGTATAGGATCCCTTCCATCTTTTCTCTCTGATTAGTGTTATGGTTGGCTAGTTGTACTTTCTCTTATACAATAATCACCACCACCACTTCGGAACCTAATAACGTCGGGGTCGGAAAAGAACAAGAGTTGACAACGGGAGGTTGGATATGGTAGATGAAAGTGAGTTACCTGGTACTAGCGAGTGTAAACAATGCCAGGACTCGGCTAAATGGCCCCGTGCTCGCCAACCCAGATATGGGGCCCCTTTTAGTTGTCTCTGCCACCTCCGTCCACAGTGGGTGGATGTGTGTGTGAGAGATACGAGCGATGTTACTAATGGCATTCCTTTTGCAGCCAGTCGCTGTTGTGAAAAGTGTAAAAGTGTAGCTCATAGTGTCAGTCGTTGTGTGCATTTCGTTGGGCTTGGTTGACCTATTAGCACCGTCTTGCTCAGTGTGGAAGGCAACAGGGAACCGCTTTCATTTTCCTAGTATACCCCACCCCCTTTTAGTGAAGCCTAGGATATCTGTGACAACCGATACTGGAGTTTTGGGGATCTAACCAGCCTTCGGACCGAGTACTAAACATACATCGCCATCATTGTCGCGCCTAACCAAGAGCTGGCTATATTTCCTTTCATATGTCATATACAGGAACTTCCCAAACTAATAACTTTAGTTGGAAGTTGTAGTCTCAGGTATTATAATCAATATTGTCTCCTGACTGTCCTTGACAAAGTCTCCGTGGGACTCGTACGAAGTACATTAATATTGCAGAAATTGCTTGCTCAACTCTATTATATATCTCATTTAGATATTAGTCTGCTAATACAAAATATATTTGCAGAACGATACTGCATTAACATCATTGTCGTGCCGCAGTACGATTACAAAGCACGGCTCCATGGCTAGATCGTTAGTATGGTCCAAGGTGTCCCGAGATCGATTCCCGGCCGGGTCGGTAGTAGTAATAGTACACGCGCTTTAAATTTCATTCAATAATTCCTCTGGCACGGGAGGTGGAAGTTTGTGCCGTGTTCAGCATTGTTCATCTTATTTAGGGCCCGAGTTCGATTCTGCCACGAAATTTGAAAAATTGTATGAGGGCTCGAAGGGGTCCACTCAGCTTCGGGAGGTTAACTGAGTAGAGGGGGTTCGCTTCCCACCTCAGCCATCCTCGAAGTGGTTTTCCGTGGTTTCTCACTTCTCCTCCAGGCAAATGCTGGAATGGTACGTAACTTAAGGCCACGGCCGCTTCCTTCCCCCTTCCTTGTCTATCCCTTCCAATCTTCCCATCCCCCGCAAGGCCTGTTCAGCATAGCAGGTGAGGCCGTCTGCGCGAGGTATTGGTCATTCTCCCCAGTTGTATCCCCCGGCCCAGAGTCTGAAGCTCCAGGACACTGCCCTTGAGGCGGTACAGGTGGGATCCCTCGCTGAGTCCGAGGGAAAAACCAAACCAACCCTGGAGGGTAAACAGATTAAGAAGAATAGGAAGAAGAAGAAGAGCTTCGAGCTAACACGATCGCACGAAAGCAAGTATGCTACGGTGACACTGGCTGAAACCAACCATGTGTTTATGTTTGACGCTGATTTCCGGGCATGGGACTCAAGCCGTAGTGACGTCAGATTTAGGAACACCGCCGCCCAAAGCCAATTTGAATTCGCCCGCGAAGCGATCTGATTCGCTAACTTCAGCGGCTGATAAAACGAAAACTGCGCGAGATATCGAATTATTCCTTTCAAATCATCTGTCAGTGTGACCAACCCTGTGACGCTCATACACGCCGTTCACGTTGTTTCCGGACCTCCCTATCTGAAGTACATTTTCTGGACATGCCTCGCATATATAGAGATGAGAATTTTCTTACCTGGTTCAGACGTCGAGGACATGGTTGAGGTAGGCGATGTAGCAGATAGCCAACTTGAGGATCTCTATCTTGGAGAGCTTCTTGTCTGGTGGCAGCGTGGGCAGCAGCTTGCGCAGTTCTGAGAAGGCTACGTTGAAGGCTTCGACTCTGATACGCTCCCTAGTGGCGTGGGCTGTGCGGTACTTCTGTGTGGCTCTGCGACGACGGCGTCTCTCCTCGCGGGTCAGAGACCCCATGGCACTTACTCCCCGCTCTTTGTCCCTGGAAAGTAAAAAGAGGGCTTTAATTGCCACCACGTTGAAGAGTCTTCCTTTACAACAAGCGCCTCCACTCCCTGTGAGACGAAGAATACACCCACGGTATTCCCTGCCTGTCGTAAGAGGCGACTAAAAGGGGCGACCAAAGCAATGTCAAATTAGAACCATGAGACTACTTGTAATTAGTACCATCACGCAGGAAACACCATGGGTCGCTTTTACTTGCGCGTAGTACCACTATGTTAGGTACAAAATAGGTTTGTGATTAGTAACGACAGTGTGTGGCTCAGGATGCATTTTACAGTACCCCTATGTGAGGAACACCATAGGTCTGTGTTACATGTGCGAATTGCATTACCTGTGAGTAGTACCATACTGTGTGGAATACCGCGAGACTACGCTACTTTTGATTAGTACCACAATATGACAAATAGCATGGTTCTATTTTCCTAGCCATGAGTACTATTATGGGGGACCGATGACCTGGATTTTGGACCCGTTTCGACTACAAGCCTCATCGATTCAGTATTGTGCTTTAGAAGCAGTCCCGTGGTCAGTAATACTATTGTTTAACGCAAGTTTCTGGGAATGTGGGGCATTGTGGGTCGGATCCACTGACTGTTTTAACTTCATATTAATGCATTCATTCTTCGTCCTCACGTTTTCGAATTCTGCTCAGTGCAGGATTATGGATTTTCAAATTTTCATAACATTTCGTACAATTAGGGGCCGATGACTTAGATTTTAGGCCCCTTTAAACAACAATCATCATCATCATCATCATCATCATCAACAAGTGGCTCCGTCAGTCGCATGGAAGTACGGTGAATGGACCGATTTCGCAATGAAAAAGTGTGGTAACAATAATGTTATTGTTTTTACGTCCAAGTAACTACTTATGAAGGCTTTCGGAGACGCCAAGATGCCGGAATGTCGTCCCGCAGGAGTTCTTTTACGTGCCAGTAAATCTACCGACATGAGCCTGACGTATTTGAGCTTCTTCAAATACCACTGAAGTGAATCAGGATCGAGCCTGCCGAGTTAGGGGTCAGAAGCCAACGCCTCAACCGCCTGAGCCACTCAGCCTGGCAGTACTAATAGTACATGCATCTATTGCGGCAGTGAAGGCTAAATTTGGAGGAAGCGCTGTATGGGAATTATCAGGTGTTAAAACTATTCATGTAATAAACCACTTTTCTTCGTGAAGCTGAGGCCGTCAGAATTTCTGCATGAACGATACTTTTGTCTAGCTTCAGTACAGTCAATCTTGTTCCGTTGCACAAACCAGCTTCATTAACTTCATTGACATCATCGCACTCTAACAGAGCCAGTGCTAATGTACGTTATTTGGTTATCTATCAAACTGTTCAGAACATGTTGGTTCATGGCATCAACTTGTTCGTTTGTTCAGCACAAAATTGTTACTTTAAAAAAAAATGTGCTCTCACTTGGATGAAAAGATGAACTAAATCATTCCCGTACAATCTTTTTTTGAAATCTGGTTTTATGGAACTTCAATACGGTAATGCAATTTTGACCTAGTTCGCACTTGCCGAGTTTTAGGAGCCATTCACTGAAGTTAGGCCTTTCTTTCTTTCTTTCTTTCTTTCTTTCTTTCATTCTTTCTTAATCTGTTTACCCTCCAGGGTTGGTTTTCCGCTCGGACTTAGCGAGGGATCCCACCTCTACCACCTCAAGGGCAGTGTCCTGGAGTGTGAGACATTGGGTCGTGGGATACAACTGGAGAGAATGACCAGTACCTCGCCCAGTGGCCTCACCTGCTATGCTGAACAGGGGCCTTGTGGGGGGATAGGAAGATTGGAACGGACAGACAAAGAAGAGGGAAGGAGCAGCCGTCGCCTTAATTTAGGTAACATCTCGGCATTTGCTGGAGGAGAAGTGGGAAACCACGGAAAACCACTTTGAAGATGGTTAAGGAGGGAATCGAACCCCCTCTACTCAGTTGACCTCCCGAGGCTGAGCCCTCGTACCACATTTCAAATTTCGTGGCAGAGCCGGGAATCGAACCCGGGCCTCCGGGGGTGGCAGCTGATCACACTAACCACTACACAACAGAGGCGGACGAACTAAATAATTCCCGTACAATATTTTTGAAATCTGGTTTTATGGAATTTCGATACGGTAATGTAATTTTGACCCAGTTCGCCCTTGCCGAGTTTTAGGAGCCATTCACTGAAGTTAGGTTTACAGCTCTTATATTCTTTAAAAATGTTAATTTCGGGCTATTGTATATAATATTTTAAACTTGACTGGTAGACCAGTCAAAATCGACACAAAAAGTCGCTAAATTTGCAAAACATTATGTATCTCTGATTTTTTATTATGTTGTTTGGATCCATCAGGGCTATGTATACCCACGTTTGCAACTCTCAGTAAGTTGTGGAAAAATTTTTACATGCGAAAAACCGCAAAATTTTTGGACTTTTTCAGATTCTGCTCTATATTTCCTAATGCATGCATTTTTCGTCGAAAACTACTCTATACGTTCTTAACAGCATTAAATTTGTGACAAATTAAGCCCAACCGGAGCTCTGTAGGTCAATTGGTTACCGAATTATGGCACTTTGAAAATAAGCCAGTTTTACAAAAATGGTAAATTTTAGATTTAGACCTTCTTTGGACCGAAATTTCGTCGAAATCATTGATCCTACGTGTAGAACTTGCAGAATATAATTTGTAGGCAATTTAATTAGTTTTAAATTAAGCGCAGAGTCGGGTCTGTAAGCCTCGTAGTTCTCTCAAAATCTCAAAGAATCCCATATACAGTAAGGTTAAATTGCACTTTTCCTGAAATATACCTAACCACTCTTTTGTTGCATGAAGTGAGATTTGAACTTGCAAAACGTGTTATGATGGTATAGGAGTTATGTAAGTAGAATAATTGTACATAAAGGAAAGGGACGTTGTCCAAAACTGTCCCGGTGCTGAATTGAGTGGTGTGGAAGAGTATTGGGATATTTCCTCCACAGCAAGTGAACAGCGTGTCGATATGCGACCTACGCAAATTGCAGGAGATACCTCTGACGTGAAAAAACTGAAATCCTGGTTCAATAACCATCCACCGTTCCCATCGATAGGTGAACTCGCATCCATTAGCAGTGGCACTGTAGGTGGCCCCCACATAAATTGCCACACTGCCCGATAAGAAAGACTGAAAGGGGTGAACCGAATTATTAGAAAAACTTTTTGGAATGTTAGCGTCTCTAGGAAGGAAAAAGTCCCCTCTTTGGCAACACTTACAACCTCTATTAAGATCCACAAGAAGAGAGTCGATGTCGAGCCACTCACCATCTTCCAGAGCATGTGTATCATGAAACAGTCAGACCTACAGTTGAAGGCTCACTTCACACACGAGCTCGCTCCATATCCACTGACCCCATTTTCCAACAAAGGGATGCGTAAAGGTACAAAATCAGCTTTTTACACTGCCTTCACTAAAGCCACAGAGAACGTCAGTGTGCAGGCAAAAACGTTTACTGTCGTCGATGGAGGATGCCTCGTCCATAAATTCGTGTGGCATCGGAATGATTCGGTACGTGCTATCATGGCAAGCTACATAAGCGACAGATTTAACCACTTTGGGAGAAATGTGTGTGTAGTCTTCAACGGATATCCTGAGGATGGCGCCCGAAAGAGCACCAAATTTGCAGAGCGATCACGATGGTATTCTGCAGCATCAACGGAAACTCTGTTTGACGTATCGACCATCATCACAGTCCCCCAAGAGAACATGCTCTCGAATGACAAAAACAAGGTTCGCCTCATTGAGCATCTCTGTTCTGCTTTTGCTCTCGAGGGAATTGAGACAAACATATCAAAAGAAGACGCAGAGCGCGATATCGTCGTGACTACTCTGCCAAAATGTACGTCCAATGACCACGGCATCATCTTTGGAGAGGATGTGGATTTGCTCGTGCTCCTCTGCGGTCTAGGATCCACTAAAACAAACGTATACGACAGACTCACTCAACGATATATGCTTCCGTACTTTCGTGAAGACAGCAGCCAACGCCAAAGTGAATCTGGCCCGATTGCCCCAACCACAGAGGCTGCGTCGTATCACCACTACCGCACATATCACCAGGTGCAAAAGTGGTAGTGGGTGGAGAAAGAGGCCACCGACTGGGGTGGGGAATTGACCTCTGCTGGACTCATCCCCATTACCAGTCGGCAAGCTCCTGCCCCTCAGAGCTCCTGAAACTACTCCCTTGCAAATGCAATAAGGGGAGCAGAGGTGGCTGCAATTGTCTGAAAGCAGGGCTCAGATGGTCTTTGATGTGTGCTACCTGCTCTGAGGAAACGTGCCAGAACGCTGCCCTTATCATCATTGAAGAGGACGACGATAACGATGACGAACCTCAAGACAAACCTGACGATTCACCAGTACTGGAGTACCTACCTATAGGGGACGAAGACCTACCGATTGAAGAGAGCAACGAAAGCGACGTCCCAAGGCCATCAAAAACAAGGCGACGAGTTTGACTATGTGTCTAATTTGATTGATTGATTGATTGATTGATTCAGTTACGTTACTTTTGATTACTTATGTTTATTACTTATGTTTATATTAAAACACATTTCACCGTTTTAAATGATTACATGCCTTCTTTTTCTTTACCAAACCAAAAAACAAAAGATAGGAAAGGTTATGGAACATTTCTGGAAAAATGCGATTTTACCTTTTATGGGTTTGTTTGAGATTTTGAGTAAACTAGGAGGCTTACAGACCCCGCTCTGCGCTTAATTTAAAGATAATTAAATTGCCTATAAATTATATTCTACACGTTTTAGTAGTAGGATCAATGGTTTCGACGCAGTTTCAGTCCAAAGAAGCTCTAAAACTAAAATATTCAATTTTTGGAAAAACTGGCTTATTTTTTATGTGCCGTAATTCGGTAACCAATTGAGCTACAGAGCTCCGGTTGGGCTTAATTTGTCACAAATTCAATGATCTTAAAAACATATAGAGTAGCTTTCGACGAAAAATGCATGGATTAGAGGATATAGGGCAGAATCTGAAACAAGTCCAAACATTTCGTGGTTTTTGGTGTGTAAAATTTTTTCCACAACATTTTGAGAGTTGCAAACTTGGGTATACATAGTCCTAATGGGTCCAAACAACATACTAAACAATTAGAGATACAACGGGTTTTGTTAATTTATTGTCGATTTTGACCGGCCTATGGACAACAGTTGCTCACTGACCGTGCGGAACAACTGGCAGACATTGTCGGAAGTCTCCGCTAAGCACGATCACTTTTCATTATACAGCGTGATCCAACCGCCCCTTCCAATGTAGTTTTATGCAACCCACAATATTCATTCCGTCCTGAAAACATCTGCGCTACCGGTATGCTCAGACAACACAACCGGATATGTTGGTATTTACCGCCTCACCATGGTAGGACGCCGTAAAGTTATACTCGTATTGAACACTGGAAGACATGCGTGTGCCTTCTAGATCATATGAACCTGACACGCCGGTGAAACACTAAATTGATATTATGACCGCAGTAAACCTAATAGTTGCTATAAGCTGCCCAGTGTGCCGTGTAGAACCGTAGTGTAGTTGGTAAAGGCGTGGCGGAGCGGGCTTGCATGCCAGGTGGGTGGTTCGAGTCTGGGGCGAAGATTACAAAATTTCGAAATATTTGTTTAATACGTACCGCACGCAATGTAAGTTTAGTACCTGCTTTCATGCAAATTGTGTGTGAATGAATGTGTTTGTGGCCCTAAGAAGGGCCGATTAGTTAGCAGGCCGGAAATAATTGAAACATAACTGCCCTGACAATGTTTTATTGCAGCAAATGCTCGTTGTGATGACCGTTTCGGTTTATGCACATTCGGGTCCGATGTCCAATAGATTGTCTTGCGCGCTGAAGCATTCCAGGTGTAATTGCTCGGCAGGCGTCCGTGATGAGTTGCCGGAGCTGGTCGGGGTTTTACGGCACTTGAGTGTAAAGGACGTTCTTCAAATGGCCACACAAGAAGAAGTCTAACGGCGTTAAATCCGGTGATCTGGCTGACCAAGAAACAGGGCCTCCTCGTCCTATCCATTTCTCTGGCAGTTCCTCGTTCAGATGGTTACAAACGGTCAATGTCAAATGTGGTGGAGTTCCGCCCTGTTTTAACCACATCATCAAACGATCGTGCAAGGGTACATACTCCAGCAGCAGCGGGAGTTCCTGACGCAGAAAGTGCAGGTAGCGTGGGCCCGTCCATTCGCCCTCAAAGAAATAAGGTCCAATCAGGCGATTTCCTAAGATTCCACACCAAACATTCGCTCCCCATCGCACTTGATGGACTGCCTGTCGTACCCACTGCGGAATGTCCGGACTCCAACAGTGCATGTTGTGGCGATTGACGTTCCCATTATTGTGGAAGCGCGATTCGTCGGAGAACAAGATATGCGATACGAATGCTGCATCATTGTCTAGCCTGCCTAATATCCACCGACAGAACTCCATTCGAGCTTCGAAATCCCGCCCATGGAGCTCTTGGTGTAGCTCAAGATGGTGTGGGTAAATGTACGTTCATGCAGTATTCGCCAGACGGACGGCTGGCTGGTGTTCACCTGTCGTGCAATCGCCCTTGTACTGATGTGTAGATTATTACGAGCTGCCTCCATAACGGCCTCTTATGTTTTCACCCGACGTACCGGGCCTATCGCGGATTGGTGGCTGGTTGGAAATCACCCCTTATCCTTAGGCGTCTTTCAACACGATGGAATGACGCAGCAGCAACCCGGTGTCGCCTGTCGGGATACCGTTCCTGGTACAGACGTAGTGCCTCGCACGCGTTTTGTAATTTTTCCCTATAAATGAGGAGCGTGTCAACGTATTCCTCTGTGGAAAACATGCCGAATGACAGCAGAGATTACAGTACATTCAGACCCTAATCAGCGGAGTATGTGCACGGCACAAGATGAGTAACAGTGGCATTCTACTGTTTGAATGTGGCAAACGTGGGCCTGTGTTTACGTATTCAAACATCATACCGACGCAAAAATACTTGAACGATGCAGGATTCGAACCGCCGCTAGCACATTCCGTCTATTGCTAGACGAACGCCTAACCACATCCGCAACGCTATACTGCTGGAAACATGCTGGTAGTACGACGAGAAGAGTACATACACCATCCTGTTCGGTGTTTAAGACATTAATTACTGCACTGTTACCCAGTTTTATGCATTGATTCCCCTCTTCGTTACACCCGGTCACGAGGCACGACATATTCACATAGTTATATGGTAAAAGGATGTTGCTACATGATCTCAAGGTTTCATGTTTTGCGAACGGATGATATAACATTTCGCTAGGGTTGAGAATCGTGTGCAAAATGTGTCCACTGAATATTAATACCATGCAGCGGAATAGCACCCCTATAACCATGTGCACGTAAGTTGGGCTGCAGTAAATTACGTAATTGGCAGGGGCTGCTGAATCACACTGTATTTTGCAGTAGCTGATATACTGCGTAATAGGGAGCCATGCTTGCCTCGACCCATGCGATTAGCTTAACCTGTCTTATTTCTTCTGCATCTTCTGATATAATTCTCACGTGAGACGTAGAATTATGAAAAATTATAATATTACTCTCTCTTTCCTCTGACTTAGCTATTCTCAGTTCATCTCTCTCCAAACCATTACTTCAGCTTCAGTGATTTTTCTTTGCAGCTATATTTTTTCTTTGTCACTTTATCTTTGTTTACTCGTTTTGGTCTTCCTGGAGGTGTTTTAGTAGGTGGATGGTCGGATCACTTAAAGTTTGTTGATTTCTTCTTCTTCTTCTTATCTGTTTACCCTCCAGGGTCGGTTTTTCCCTCGGACTCAGCGAGAGATCCCACCTCTACCGCCTCAAGGGCAGTGTCCTGGAGTTTCAGACTTTGGGTCGGGGGATACAACTGGGGAGAATGACCAGTGCCTCGCCCAGGCGGCCTCACCTGCTATGCTGAACAGGGGCCTTGTGGGGTAGGGGGATGGGAAGATTTGTCATGAGGCCCATCAGCCAACGACGGGATACCTTCGGACAGAGCACACCTTCGAGCAATCTCTGACGCTCTGCCCTGTCCTCGGCTCTGCTAACGGGTGTTAGCACACTCCAGGAACTCTCCGCGGTCGCTCTGCGTGCCTGCCTTGGCCGCCAAGTCGCCCCGGCCAGCCACTGTCGCCCTCAAGAGGAATTACCAGCCCGGGAATCATAACATGTGAGGAGGAATTTCACCTAGTAGTTAGGCGGGCTGCATACCTTACCACTGCGAGTCGCCGCTGCATACCACACCTGTGCTGCGGGTTGCATAACCGCCGCACGCCTTGAGCCCCTAGGACTCGCATAGCAATCGTCGGTTCGACTCTAACCTTCGCTAAACTAACTCGCCAACTGTCTACGAACAATTAGTTGCTCACTGAGTATTTCTATCTACGTCCACAGTCATATCTGACCACAGCTATGAGCAGGGAGTTAACTTTCGAAAAAGCAACTTCCAAAAGAGCAAAAATTTGTCAACTCCTTGGCGCTCTTAGCTGGTCTGGTGGCATTGTTGTCTTGTGTACGTCCGCCTCCCCGTAGCAGGACAGGTAGGGAGCAAATTTAGCGTCCTGCCATGGGCATAGGTCCCCCATATTTTTTTTCTCTGCCACTTATCGGCCATTATATCTCCGTTACCTGTTACTTGGAGCTCGTGACTTGCCTGTCGCAACAACCACGTATACAAAACTGTCCCTATCACGACTACTCCGGTCATATGAATACGGCTTTGACTGTCCACCAACTGGTGTTTGACCTCCCCACCCCCACCCTGCTCATCTTCCTACTGTTTGTAGCTGCATTGATGAACCCCTACAAACACTTCTGACTTCCTCCCCAGGCCTAGTGACTTGCCCCCTGCTTCGGCAGGGGACACCATTCGCGGTCCCCTAAATTTATGAGATACCCCACCATGACTAAGGTAGTGAAGCACTCCTGCACAAAAATGATTTCAGCCGCTACTAGTAGCCATATTATGCTGTCGAAAGCCAATCCTGTGAAGGGGAATCTGCTATACGGAGTATATACCTCAGGTCACTATCTCTCCCAAATTTATAAGACCACGAGTACGCTTGTCAACAGATGACCTTCCCCCTGCTTCTACTTCAGCAGCCTCGGTAGCCACAACTGCTCAAAGTAACTCCCCGCCTAGGACAAGGTCTCATTCGCCATGCACTTCGACCAGCTCAGGAACGACCACTTCGCCTTCAGCTGCCATTGATGATCGATCACCTCAGCAGTCCGACTCAGACGAGGTTAACGCCTTAAACAAGGATGCAACCCTCCTGACAATGAAACAAATCAAGATGGCCTCCCATACTCATCACTGAAAGGAAAGTCCCATCCAAAACTGTGCGCTGCGTCTCATCTCAGGTGCACACAGGTTTGAATGGATCGCGACATCCACCAATCCTTAAGGATTGATGAGATTAGAACCAGAATAGGGAAGCAAAAATCAAAGCAAAGTAACCTCCGTACAGGCCATGAAGGCCCTTGGAGGAGTGGAAGGTAAAGGCTTCCATCATTGCTAACCTTAGCACGTGATGGGGTAAAGTGGTTAGCTCTACGCCCGGCCGTCTTTTTCCCCAGGAATTAACCAGGTACTCATCTTTGGTGTAGGCTGAGTGAACCTCAGGGCCATATGCACCTGCGGAAGTGGAAATCTCGTTTCTTAAATTTTACGACTTCCTGAGGGGGATCGAACCCACGTCCCTCCGGGCGAACCGAGCACGCCTCGGCCAGGCAGCCCTTAGAATAAAGAAGACGTCCCGGAAAAATTATATTCTGGACTAATCAGCAAGCCCAATTCTCACATCACTATGTTGGGCAATTATGATGCACTTGGTCTCCGCTATAAGCGACCCAAGGTCATTCTAGATTAGTCGCCCCTAGAAAGGGCGCAGGTCACATTCTGACCAATTCCGATTCCGTTCCAACAGGTCCCCTCATCTCACATCAATGCAGCACCAGATAAATATGTTCCGAAATTGCACCCAAAGTCGGAGGACTAAAATCCTCAACAGAATTGGCACGCCCGGATTCTGTCTGAGATTTCAGGCATGGACAGTATTCGGATTTGTCCGTTGGTTCCGTTACCTACGTTGTTTTACAAGCCCAAAAATTACAAGCAGTCCTGCGCTGAAAGTGATGGTACGTGAAATTCCACCAGTCACCGCTAGGATAGCTTTGTACCACCCTAACTTCAGCCGCAACATTCGCGCCTGTTTTAAATCTTTAGTGACATTGCAGATAGTAGTTGTTTTAAAGAGCATTTTCGTAAACATGGTTCACTGGTGTGTTCTGGTTTTTACATCTCGTGTGGGAAAGTGTTCATCTATTTCATTTCATACGTTTTCTCTTAATCAAGACTTAAGCAACAAGTGGATTTCAGCTGTTTCTCGACAAGGTGATAAACTAAGTACTGTGTAGACTACTTCGGAAATATCAAATATTTATAGTAGGTATTTTCTTTTTTCTTAATCTTTTTACCCTCCAGGGTCGTTTTAACTCCTCGGACTCAGCGAGGGATCTCACTTCTACTATCTCAAGGGCAGTGTCCTGGAGGGCAAGACTTTGGGTAGGGGATACAACTGGGGAGGAGGTCAGTACCTTGTCCAGGCGGACTCACCTGCATGCTGAACAGGGACCTTTAAAGGTGATGGGAAGATTCGAAGGGATAAACAAGGAATAGGGAAGGAATCGGCCGTGGCCTTAAGTTAGGTAACATCCCGGCATTTACCTGCAGGAGAAGTGGGAAACCATGGAAAACCACTTCGAGGATGGCTGAGATGGGAATCGAACCCCCTCTACTCACTTGACCTCCCGAGGCTGAGTATACTCCGTTCCAGCCCTCGTACCACTTTTCTAATTTCGTGACAGAGCCCGGAATCGAACCCGGGACTTCGAGGATGGCAGCTAATCGCAAGTAGGTATTTTAGAGGACAGAATTATAGTGTGATCACAACTAGAACCTTTCTTCTGCTAAATCTATACCTTCAGTATTTACAGACTTTCTTCTAGCACCAACAAGTGACAGCTACTGCAAGGAAATCTCTGAAACGACGACGGCCTCAAACTATGATACCGGTACTGAGTTATCCAAACGAATTTGTGCCACTCAAGTAACTGTATGCAATTTTGCTCCTATCTGTGAAGATGAGGCAAATTCTAGAAGTACAGGAACTCAATTTTGACAGATTTTAAGGCCAGTAGGTAGGAAGTCAGGGACCGCTAAGCCAGACATCATTATTAAAAAGTTACGACGAAAATGTCATAATGTTCTAAATTAATTATATAAACATAAAACTGACAAATCTGACACAAAAAAGCAGTTGTTCATACTTCAAAATGAAACCCAACAAGGTAGAATTAATGCCACTTTTTTTTGCTGGAAAATGCTAACTGTGAAAATTGTTTACAACTGGGATTGACAGCGCGGTCCTCAGCTTCAAACGCTTTCAAGATTGCGGAGGGCTGAGGTTCTAGAGCAAGTTATGCTATTCATATCCCATGCCGTCCAGTATCTGCGTCGGAAGAACTTGCTCACAAACTGTACGATTTTATTAAAATGCATGTTTTTTTCCAGATAATTAAGTGTGACAAATGCAATGACTCTAAACTTTCTAAATTTCCAATTCTTCTTCTGCAAATATTCATGAAACCGCTCCTGTACAACGTAGCCTTTTATGATATGAGCAGGAATAAAAATCAATCAATTACCACTGATCTGCATTTAGGCAGTCAACCAAGTGGCAGATACTCTATCTGTTGTTTACTTAGTCTCTTCTTAAATAATTGCAAAAGATTTGGAAATTTATTGAACATCTCCCTTGATACACTAATCCAATTCCTAACTATCCTTCCTATAAACGAATATTTTTCCGAATTTGTCCTCTTGAATTCCAACTTTATCTTCATATTGTGATCTTTCCTACTTTTAAAAAACACCGCTCACAAACTTATTCGTCTACTAGTAACGCCAAGAGTTTTGCAACTTCACAATTAGCCTGTCAACAGAAAGGTACTGAGGTTTTAATGAGTGACTACTTGTTTATGATCTTCCGGTGAATTGTAGATATGACTGAGTAACATGAAAGTTGTATATATGCAAAAGAGAGTCGATACATTATACCATATCTAAATAAATTCATATTGTGCGCTCACATGTAGAGCGCTAAAACTTGATCCTCGTGGCAGAGCTCTGAACTCCACTGTTACCCATTCACTGTGCGGCATCTCCCGGTCTTGTATAATACCGTAGGCAACGGCCTGTACCACCTTGTTTATCATACTTGCTTCTCACTTCATAAAAATCTTTCACCTCTGTTCAGATCATGGAACATACAGGGTGTATTATAATTATTAGCGTAAACTGAAACAGATGTAAGTACACGATGCTAGAAGGAAAATAGTCTTAGTAAACATGGGTCCGCAAACGAGCCGTTTGCCTGATAATGTAGAATTTGTGGTTACCAGCCGCCACTGACTTGGTTGGACATTGTGCTTGTAAATGCCATACGATAATAATAATACTGATCCGAGTGTGTGTAAACGTAATCCTAGTTAGGAAAAAAAACAATATAACATTAACAAAAGTTATTAGATACTTTGGTAGAAGTGCAGGTTTTTTAATGAACAAGAAAACAGTCTTACTTAGTATGTTATACAGTAGTTACATGTTACAATGTGTGTACAGTGTACTTGCTCGTAGTTAAAAGAATATTTCAAAGTGTCGTCCTTGTACCCGGATGCAGGCATTCCTCAACGCTCCTCAAACAACTGACATGAATGATACTGTCACATTTGGAGTCATCGAGGCTTAAACCCAAATGCCGTGCATGAGTCACCACATCAGTGACGTATGTCATTGAATGTGTGAATAGGGGTACTAGGTGATCGTCTTATTGGGCCTATATTTTACCAAAAAACTCAATGGATGGAATTACCTTCGGTTTAGGATGTTCCTTCGGAGCAACGCTATAGGATGTGGTACATACATCATGGAGCACCGGCACACTTTAATGCTATTGTGAGATGGCCAAAGATGGATTAAACGAAGAGGACCCGTACCCTGGCCTTCAAGATCACCTGATATGAACCTTTTGGATTTTCTGTTTAGGGTCACCTTAAAAGCGAAGTGTACGGCACTCCGGTTAACATGACAAAATTGGAACAGAGACTTGTAAATGCTTGTCAAGAATTTCAAAATGATCCAGGCGTGTTTGCAAGAATATTCGAAACTGAATGTGGTGATGAAGTCATTGAAAACAACTGCACTTCTACTAAAGTATCTAATAACTATTCTTATTGTTATATTGGTACCTTTTTCTAACTAGGATGACGTTTACAGACAATCAAGTCAGTTGCGGCTGGTAACCACAAATTCTAAATTATCTCGTAAGCGGCTCGTTTGCGGACCCATGTTTACGAAGACTATTTTGCTTCTAGTATCGTCTACTTACACGTGCTTCAGTTTGGGCTATTAATTATGATACACTCTGTATACTGTATACTTTCATTCATCATTAGCTGCTTCGATTTTAGAACCTCGTGTCCTCTTCTGGATTGTACTTCATGAGTTTTTTTATGTCAGCCAGTTTCGCTGATTTAATAGGCAGGGGATGACATTAGATGCCCCCGTCTGCAAAAAAAAACGTACGTTTATTGTTCGGTTTCTCAATCATAAAAGAGGTGAAATTTATTGCAGACATGGCTGAGAGACCTGGCTTCATTCTTCATTACTTTGTACTTTTAAAAACCGATTTTATCCTTTTCCTTGCAACAAAATATAAGGGACGATCAAAAAGTTTCCGTTCGACGGCCGTATAGTTCTGAATCGTGATGCCGATAAGGTAAATTCGCCTTGAGCGTTGAGGCACTCGTCCCACCGACGCACCAGGTTGAAGATCCCCGTGTGGTGAAACACCGTGTGCTGCTGCGTGAAGTCCGTAACCGCCTGCTGCACATTCTCCTCCGACAGGAAGCGTCATCTTTCAAGGCCTTTTTGAGGGGAACGAATGGGGGGATGATCGCAAGGCGAAAGGTCAGGACTATAAGGTGCTCATCCACCGCCCGCTACTTTCGTGAGAACTCTAACACTGAAATAGCAACCGTAGAACTCATAAATATGCTGCAAGGGTCAATAGATTGTAATAATTTTACTGGTGGGTTGTTTATTGACCTAAAGAAGGACTTCGATACAGTGAACCATGAAAGACTGTTAGCTAAATTAGAGAGAGCAGGAGTTCGTGGTGTTGCTTTGAAGTGGTTTGATAATTAATTTTCTGATAGAAAACAGTATGTAATGCTGAATAACTGTAGGAGCTCAGCACTTAGGATAACACATGGTGTTCCTCAGGGGTCGGTATTAGGGCCGATACTCTTTATAGTCTACATCAACCACACTGCAACTTGCCGCTTGAAAGGACGTATCACACTATACTCCGACGACACAAACATGTTCTATATTGGTATCAATATAGATTCGGTAGTTAAAGATATACAAGAAGATCTCAATACGCTGTGGTTTTGGTTCCTAGCAAATATATTACCAAATAATATGCAAAAAGCTAATTATATGATAATGAAAAAACAAGGTCAGAATGAGGCTGGCCTCCCAGATCGACCGGCGTCTTGTGTCGAAACTTCGTGCACCAGTCCACAACGGTGGTTTTCGACAAATATGCTGCCCCATACACAGTCTTCGTTCTCCGGTGTTTGTCCTTCGGCACCCAAGAACACAATAACAGCACCAGGGAAACCCATCTTTAGTGTTACCTTCGGCGGGATTTGAACCCACCATCTCGCGAATGCACATTCACTGCTACACGACCCACCCTAACCGTACGGCCAGCATTATTACTACTGTCACTTTCGAATGTACCTAATGGACATTCTACTTGAGACCCTGCTTTCAAGTAGGTCCCTTGTCAGACACTGTCAGTTATTCACAACCAGAAGTTTGGGTCTTCTGGTTACAAGGCATTTTATAAAGGTTGTGTTCACTTGCCGAGAAACTCGTGAGATACGGCAAGGAACGTTTCATTGAGCCAGTGGCGTGCGGTGACCACATTCGTTACCCTAGTTGCAAAAATTTTCAGAAAAATATAGAAAAATCGCAGTCCCACTACTCTCCCTAAAACCAACGTTATTATTTTATAAACTCACGATAAATACGTGGAAATATAACAAGCAAACAGACCAGACAATAACTAACTGTAACAATTAAACTGCATGCGAAATGAATGAGAACATTCATTCATTCATTCATTGGTTAACCGTGACTGGGAGAGAGGAACCTTAATTGAGGTACAGTCCCATCATTTTCCTGGTGTGAAAATGAGAAACCACGGAAAACCATCTTCAGGACTGCCGACAGAGGGGTTCGAACCCACTATCTCCCGGATGCAAGCTCACAGCTGCGCGCCCGTAACCTCACGGCCAACTCGCCCGATAGAAGATCTCCTTATTTTTTAATACAATTCAGTCATTAAATCAATTCACTCACCAATTAATATAGGCACTCTGTTATTCTTTCAGTCTTTTTTTAATATTTTTTTTTGCAAGTTGCTTTACGTCGCATCGACGCAGATATGTCTTATGGCGACAATGGGACAGGAAAGGGCTAGGAGTGGGAAGGAAGCGTCCGTGGCCTTAATTAAGGTACAGCCCCAGCATTTTCCTGGTGTGAAAATGGGAAACCACGGAAAAACATCTTCAGGGCTGCCGACAGTGGGGTTCGAACCCACTATCTCCCGAATACTGGATACTGGCCGCACTTAAGCGACTGCAGCTATCGAGCTTGGTGTCATTTTATTCATTCAAGAGGTATGTTGTATGATAACGCTCTAAAGACCGATGAGACAATTAAGCACTAATACAACTTATGGATGGTAGCGTACATGTTTACCGGGCGAGTTGGCCGTGCGGTTAGTGGCGCGCACCTGTGAGCTTGCATCCGGGAGATAGCGGGTTCGAACCTCATTGTCGGTAGTCCTGACGATGGTTTTCCGTGGTTTCCCATTTATACACCAGGCAAATGATGTGGGCTGTACCTTAATTAAGGCCACGTCCGCTTCCTTCCAACTCCTAGGCCTTTCCTATCCCATCGTCGCCATAAGACCTATCTGTGTAGACGCGACGTAAAGCCACTAGCAAAAAAAACTGATACATGTTTGTCTTAGACTATATGATTCTGTTAACGTCTAGAACAAAAGAAAATAAACAAACTTAAAGAAACAAGTGCAATGTACAGATTAGATTGAAATAGTTAATAAGTTAATTGTAATTGTGCCGTGGGAAACTTCTTCCCTCCTCCCCCACCTTCTCATTTTATCCGCTCGAGTCTTATGTGATTGTGCTTGCAAGCTGTATGTTTTCTTTTATTTCTATTTGTACGTCTTTAGTGTATTCTCTTACCTTATTTTCCTTACCATAATAAAGGTTCTTCCTCATCCCTCATGACTCCAGAGCAAGGGAGAGTTTGCCCGCCTATGTTGGCAGTACTCCTCTTAGCTCCATACCATAGTGAGGAACGCCCCGCCCCTCTTGCTGCTCCAATGAGAGGCGGGTCTCTTAGCGCGTGACCTTGTCCTGGCTGAAGCAGGCTCACGGCGCCGAGAGCTTGTGGTCATTCTTCATTTACCGCTCGCACGCTACTCATTGCGGGCTCGTCCTGCCACAGCGTCGAACCTAGCACTCTTTGCATGGAGGTAAGAACATTAGATTTTACCGCGGCGTAGCGCGTTAAAGGAGGGCTTGAGGTACTAGAAAGCGATTTTGAAAGCATGTTTACCTTAAAGTATGTATAAAGCCCCGGTAAGTTAACATTTTTAAAGGGTTTCTGTCCCTTACCTTATCCTTTTATATCTCGTTCTAAACTACTCTTGTATTATGGCGTTAAGGTATGCTGCAACCTTTGTCGTTAGTAGGTTATGTCGTCCGAATTCACGGGGACAGATTAATGTAAATTTCCCTTAGGTTTTACTCAAATTGTAGCAAAAGTGTTCATCCCCAATGGTGTAAACATTGTTTATTGTAACTTATTTTCCCCTCTTAATAGGGGTGTTTTGCAGAGAATGTAAAGTACCAGAGTATTCTGAGAGAACTAGGTTTTCCTTGTTAATCTTGTGGGCGATTAAGCCTCAAGCTTGTAGTGTTATTTCTCATGAGGCGTGCAAATTCGTCACTAATGGGTAAATGTGAGTTTATTGTGGGTCGTCCCATAATGACCTGGTGCCAGCCCAGTTTTAATATACCAAGAAACCCTCCAGAACTGGTATATTGTAAAAGACGATATTCATGTATCCGGGCTGGTGCCCAGTGTTATTGCGTGTCGTGTTAATAGGTTAAGGGTAGTAGAGCCCATGCCGTATTAAAATTGTTCTGCAAGTTGTTTGTTATAAACGAACGTGTCTTTTTGATTGTTTAGTACAAGTTGTAAACGAAGTAATGCAAAGTGGTCCCATTCTATGTAATAAAACTGTGAATCGGCATCTTCTCGTGCTTTTAAGTCCAGCCCCATAGGCTCACCGCTTCTTTCTAAAACGCTACCGGGAATAACTCCCAGTACAGTAATGTTTCATGTTGTAATATGCAAGTATCAAAACACATTTTGGATTACAATAAATGGTTACTCCCTCCCCAGTTTCAGGTGTTCCCAAACTTGGGGACTGGAGTATTATATTGGGGGAGTGGAGTATTCTACTGGGGGACTGGAGGGATGTGAGTATTCTACTGGGGGAGTGGAGTTTTCTACTGGGGGACTGGAGGGATGTGAGTATTCTACTGGGGGAGTGGAGTATTCTACTGGGGGACTGGAAGGATGTGAGTATTCTACTGGGGGACTGGAGGGATGTGAGTATTCTACTGGGGGAATGGAGTATTCTACTGGGAGATGGGAGTATTCTACTGGGGGAGTGGAGTTTTCTACTGGGGGACTGGAGGATGTGAGTATTCTACTGGGGGAGTGGAGTATTCTACTGGGGGACTGGAGGGATGTGAGTATTCTACTGGGGGAGTGGAGTTTTCTACTTGGGGAATGGAGTATTCTACTGGGGGACTGGAGGGATGTGAGTATTCTACTGGGGGAGTGGTGTATTCTACTGGGGGACTGGAGGGATGTGAGTATTCTACTGGGGGAATGGAGTATTCTACTGGGAGATGGGAGTATTCTACTGGGGGGCTGGTGAGATGGGAGTATTCTACTGGGGGAGTGAGGTATTCTAGTGGGGGATGGAAGTTTTCTACTGGGAGAGTGGAGTGTTCTACTGGGGGATGGGAGTAGTCTACTAGGGGACTGGAGTGATGGGAGTATTCTACTGGGAGGATGGGAGTATTCTGCTGGGGAATGTGAGTATTCTACTGGGGGAGTTGAGTATTCTACTGGGGGACTGGAGGGATGGGAGTATTCTACTGGGGGAGTGCAGTATTCTACTTGGGGATGGGAGTATTCTAGTAGGGGATGGGAGTTTTCTACTAGGAGAGTGGAGTATTCTACTGGGGGACTGGAGGGATGGGAGTATTCTGCTGGGGAATGTGAGCATTCTACTGGGGGAGTGCAGTATTCTACTGGGGGATGGGAGTATTCTACTGGGGGAGTGGAGTATTCAACTGGGGGATGGGAGTATTCTATTGTATTCTTAAACAACTAACTAACTAACTTATAAAACTATAACTCATTTGAATACCTGGAGAGTTGGCCGTGCGGTTAGGGGCGCGCAGCTGTGAGCTTGCATTCGGGAGATAGTGGATTCGAACTCCACTGTCGGCAGCCCTGAAGATGGTTTTCCGTGGTTCCCGTTTCCACACCAGGCTGTACCTTAATCAAGGCCACGGCTGCTTCCTTCCCACTCCTAGCCCTTTCCTATGCTATCGTCGCCATAAGACCTATCTATATCGGAGCGACGTAAAGCAACTAGCAAAAACTCACGTGAATAATAATATTTTCAACTACATACTCTCATGTATTTCGAAATTGATATTCACGGCAGTGACGACACCATCATAACTTAAGCAGATTTTAAACAATGTAGCCTACTTGCTACACCTTTGGGGCCTGTGACGCTTTGTAATAGTACAGCCATTGTTTTCACATAAATATACGGGGATTAACTTTTTGTTTTTTAACTTAAAAAGCTTAATGTAAAAAATGAGCAAAATTTAGCAGGTATTTTACCGTCGCTGAAGTTTTTACAGTTTCACTCGCTTACTGAACGTAGGTATAGGGAAAATATTCCTCTCGACGTATGCCACAGAACTCACGAAAACTTCACCTGTAATTCAAGAGGAACGCTACAAAATTTCACAATGTACCACCATTACAGGAGAACCCATTCGTATACAGCAACCAAATACAACATTCTTGCATTTCGCACTTGGCTCTGTGTTCATGCTGGCCAACTAAATAATTTTCCGCGTGCATCGGAAAAACATCCTCTACCCGTGCCATCAATGAATTGCTCCCCAAAACTCCATACATACCGACATTAAAACATGAAATTAATACTTTTATTACAATTGATTTCATAAAATAGCTATACTGTGTTTTCTTCTAGCCTCTGGTATGTGGTGCTGAACATTTCGAGTGTTAGCTAGAGCTAGCATGTACCCAAGCATGTAAGACGCTGTGAATCTGGATCGAGGCCAACAGCCATCACCCCGCCACCCCAAAAGAAGGAGGCCTGAAGCTCGTGCGTCAACCAGGCGATTTGAATTTCGCTGGGGTAGCTCTCTTTCGCGCCGGCAAATAAACCCAGCTCGCTGGAGAGGCCTACACTGCGGTAGAGAGAACACGTTATCGAGACAGCTATAACTTGCCTTGACTTAGCTGTTTCCAGCCTGTTTTATCTTGATAAAGAAACGTTCTAAGGAATAATGAGAAAATGTAAATACAAAATTATTTGCCCCAGCAGGGCTGGGGTAGTTGGGGTTCTGTACAAAGAGGGTAAAGTCAGATTCAATGCAATCCAGCAATATTATCTCCATAATGCTTGACGTTATACAACTGATTCTTTGTCAGAAGGGCCCACTGATTGAGATTAGACTTGAAAAACTTCACTTCGAGCCTTTAATTACAAAACTCGTTCTTTTCATGCCCACTTGCCTGCCATCTACAGAACCTTCCTACAACTATGTACACGTTGTGAATGGCGTCCAGCGCCATCTAAAAATTAGGACTGGAACTAACTGAAGCTAGCTACAGATTAGAACTATAAGGCCGAGAAGACTTTCACCGGGGTGGTTCAGTACACGCCCCTGCACTGAGCATCAAATACATGCAAAGGTTACATCCTTATGCGATGGTGTAGAAAGGATATATAGTATTCTAGTTGGTCCTGACCGGGCCTACTGTTGAAGTGTTGTATACCTTCTCCGGTGTGCGGCGCTGTTGTCCCTATCTGCTAGCAGGTCGCAACTGCCGTTCATTCCTCCAGGGACGCTGCGTTCTGGAACAGAGCATCACGTGAACATTAGTGACTTTTCTCAGGAATGGTTCTGTCGACAGCATGTCTTTCTGTTAAATTTAAATCGTTGTCTACTGATCTATACATGTAAATATAAACATGAAAATAGACATGAATTAATGAGTTGTTTCCAAGGAGTCCCTGGCCTGTCAAATGGAAGTGGAACTCCGCCAGTGCCATAGGTCCGAGGCTTGTTCAGGATGTGTATACTCTCAGGACGGTAATATACTATACCCGTATTATTTGCAGAAGAATTCTGACAGATAGGGCTGGAGGGAGGAGCACTGCGCGGTGTTGCCACATTCCTTTCTCCTTCCTTCGCTTCCGGCTCACTTGTTCGTTTGTTTAGACCGCTGTGTTCTGTTGTGGACTATTTGGCCATACTATGACTGACTTGGTCTAATGTTCGGGGATGAGCTGATTAGCTCAGGCAGTAGAGTGGTGGCCTTGTCCGACTCGTTGGCTTAATGTTCGGCGTACTGCCCTTCGGTTCAGAGGGCCTCGGGTTCGATTCTTGGCCGGGTCGGGGATTTAAATCGTTTCTGATTAATTCTTCTGGTTCGGGGACTGAGTGTTTGTGTATGTCCCAGTACTTCTCTTCATTTTCAGACATCACCCTACCAACCATCATAGAAACACACAAATAGTGATTACATCCCTCCACATAGGGTTGGCGTTAGGAAGGGCATCCAGGTGTAAAACAGGGCCAAATCCACACGTGAGACGCAGTTTGCACCAGCGACCCCACAGGTGTGGAAAAAGCAGTAGAAGAAGAATAAGAAGAGCACTGCCCTTCTGAGCCCAACATAGCAGGTTCGATCCTGGCTCAGTTCGGTGGTATTTGAAGGCGTTCAGATACGTCAGCCTCGTGTCGTAGATTTACTGGCACGTAAAAGAACGCCTACGGGACTAAATTTTGGCACCTCATCGTCTCCAAAAACTGTAATAGTAGTTGACAGGACGTTAAATCAGGAACATTATTACTCTTTAACAGGGGAGGTACCTATAATTTGCCAAACATAGGACTTTAAAAAAATAAGAAGTTTAGGGGGAAAAGGTGCGCGGGGGGCATATATCATGTGTACCACACCACCCGGTGGTACAGAACCTGGCTTGAAATATGTATAGAAATACAATAATTTTAGAGAATTGTTATTTAAAATACTGTTAGATAATAACGGTCATAAAACAGGAACAAAAAATAGAATGTCACACTGAACTGCTTGCGAGAAGTACTAACTCAGAAATGAGAGGTTTGGCAACTCCAAGCAACACGAGCCGGCCAGCAGGCTTATCTCCATGGTAACCGCAGTGAGTTCGCCCACGTTTCCATGGCAACCATATCCCCACTCTCTTTCCCATCGTGGCAGGCAATAAGCGGACCTCCCTGTAGGAACTGTCAGAACTCATCTTTCAGTAAAATTGAAATAAGGTGCAGCATTAGGTAATGCAGCAAGCTCGCAGTAGCGATGAACGGGGGTCTGTAAGACAAGAATGAGCTCTCGGACGAAACTATATCGGTCTGTATTCTGCAGCGAGTGGAGAAGGGGTGGATTTGATAGCGCCACTGATAATGCGCATGGCCTGGTTCAAGGATAAGTAACATAAGGGCTTTTCTGCCAGACTGAAGAGAAATACTCTGCTGAGGAATGTACCAAACTCAAAGCTGATGTACGTAGGCTAGATGTACACGCTCTAATAACAATCTTTCTTTATTTCTTTCCTAATCTGTTTACTCTCCAGGATCAGGTTTTCCCTCGGACTCAGAGAGGTATCCCACCTTTACCGCCTCAAGGGCAGTGTCCTGGTGCGTGAGACATTAGGTTGGGTGATACACCTGGGGAGGAAGACCAGCACCTCGTCCAGACGGCCTCATCCAGTCATTAGCTGCCACCCCCCGCCGGAGGCCCGCGTTCGATTCCCGGCTCTGCCACGGAATTTGAAAAGTGGTACGAGGGCTGGAACGGGGTTCACTCAGCCTCGGGAGGTCAACTGAGTAGAGGGGGGTTCGATTTCTTCCTCAGCCATCCTCGAAGTGGTTTTCCGTGGTTTCCTACTTCTCCTCCAGGCAAATGCCGGTATGGTACCTAAACTTAAGGCCACAGCCGCTTCCTTTCCACTTCCTTGTCTATCCCTTCCAAACTTCCCATCTCCACCCTCTCAAAGGCCCCTGTTCAGCATAGCAGGTGAGACCGCCTGGGCGAGGTACTGGTCCGCCTTCCCAGTTGTATCCCTGACCCAGAGTCTTACGCTCCAGGATACTGGCGCTGAGTCCGAGGGAAAAACCAACTCTGGAGGGTAAACAGATTAAGAAAGAAAGATAATATCATATGTGCAGTTAATAATTTTTAAATTATTCTGAAACAAATAATTCACCACAGCGGCAAAGGTGTCCGTAGTGCGATTTTAGTTATTTATAATTTGAGAAAAAGAACTAGTCCGAGAAAACCTAACTAGTTTGTTATTTCCTTTACGTACGTTACGTCAATCGCGATAGAAAAATAAACAACTGTTCCCTTTGCGAAAATCAAATGATCATAAATACGTCTCCCGGTCATGGCCCTCCGTTAACGGCTGCTAAGACACAGCCTGCTCGGTTGCTATGGTTACACTTCCGTCACACATTTTTTTCGCATCACGTTACACAAATTTTCGGATGAAATGAAATGAAACGGCGTATGACTTTTAGTGCCGGGAGTGTCCGAGGACAAGTTCGGCTCGCCAGATGCCGGTCTACCGAGCTCGATAGCTGCAGTCGCTTAAGTGCGGCCAGTATCCAGTATTCGGGAGATAGTAGGTTCGAACCCCACTGTCGGCAGCCCTGAAGATGGTTTTCCGTGCTTTCCCATTTTCACACCAGGCAGATGCTGGGGCTGTACCTTAATTAAGGCCTCGGCCGCTTCCTTCCAACTCCTAGCTCTTCCCTGACCCATCGTCGCCATAAGACCTATCCGTGTCGGTGCGACCTAAAGCAACTAGCAAATACAGGTCTTTTGATTTGACGCCCGTAGGTGACCTGCACGTCGTGATGAGGACGAAATTATGATGAAGACGTCACATACACCCAGCCCCTGGGCCAGCGAAATTAGCCAATTATGGTTAAATTTCCCGACCCTGTCGGGAATCGAACCCGGGACCCTTGTGACCAAAGGCCAGCACTCTAACCATTTAGCCATGTAGCCGGACAATTTTCGGATGATTCCCAGCCATAAGACATATTTACGTCAAAAGATGCAGGAAGTTGCTAAATTTTGTCCTGAGAAGTGGATCTTTAACATGCTAGTATATCTGGGACGGGCCTCTCGTATTTAGGTGTCATTTGGTTGTATCGAACGGAGGTAAAATTTGATCCTGTGACTTTCAGGGAACGACATGCTGACCAACTGCGCTACACAGCATGTCATAGAGTTAATTAAGCTGAAAATTGGGCGGGGGGAGGGGTATTGTTGTTATCTTAACCTGGTACGTGACAGGTTTCTGTTTTGTTCATTGGATAGACGCTGGAAGACGCCAGCCGGTGCTCAGGGCAGTAGCGGTAGTGAAGGGACGCAGATGCGCGATGCGGGCATTGCTCCCCTGGGACGTCGCAGGGAAGCGACCTAATCCGCCACAACCATCCATCACAGCGCTCTGTTACATCCCTGGCTCCGACTACCGACACGCCTAAGAGATTTGGAATAACAGTCATCATTTGGTTATTAGGATATCCCAGCGGAAAACTTATAACTAGTATTCGGATGTTTGGGCCCTTAAAAATGAACTTTCAGACCCTTAAAAGTACTTTTAGGCACCTAAAATACAGTTTCAAGTAGCCACAAAAAATGAAAAAGGATTACGCATCTAAAATGTGCTTATCTAGCCTATCACCATAGCCTTTTCTAAGGACCTGTACTATATCTGACAGATAAAAATTCAGATACGTAGACTACAGTTTTGCAATCTGGAAGACTCGTAAATTCCACCCAAGAAAGAACCAGGACAGAAAATTACACAGGGAAAACTTTAAAATTGATAGAGTGCGTAACGAAATACAAAAATATTGCTGAGCATTAAAGACTGTTACATGGAAGCAAAAGTTAAGATCCAAATCATTCCTATCACACGATAGAATTTTATTTTATCTCTAGTAGTATTGTACAGTGTCCGCCTCTGTGGTGTAGTGGTTAGCGTGATTAGCTGCCACCCCCGGAGGCCCGGGTTCGATTCCCGGCTCTGCCACGAAATTTGAAAAGTGGTACGAGGGCTGGAACGGGGTCCACTCAGTCTCGGGAGGTCAACTGAGTAGAAGTGGGTTCGATTCCCACCTCAGCCATCCTGGAAGTGGTTTTCCGTGGTTTCCCACTTCTCCTCCAGGCGAATGCCGGGATGGTACCTAACTTAAGGCCACGGCCGCTTCCTTCCATCTTCCTTGCCTATCCCTTCCAATCTTCCCATCCCTCCACAAGGCCCCTGTTCAGCATAGCAGGTGAGGCCGCCTGGGCGAGGTACTGGTCATACTCCCCAGTTGTATCCCCGACCAAGAGTCTGAAGCTCCAGGACACTGCCCTTGAGGCGGTAGAGGTGGGATCCCTCGCTAAGTCCGAGGGAAAAACCGAACCTGGAGGGTAAACAGATGATGATGATGATGATGATGATGAGTATTGTACAGTAATTAAGTGAATGTAAATTCCGGCGAAAGTAAAGTCTCTCTCCGTAATCAATTGGCACCAGTTTTTTTAAGATGTAAAATAAATTTGGAAATCCGGATATCACTGGGAGGCAATTTGCTAGCACATAAGGCGAAGAATCGTTAATTTCATTATTACTTTTCAATTTATTGTTGCAGTTTTATAAATGGTTATTTCTTTTTCGAAGAACTTTTTAGAGTATTAACTGGTAAGCATTCAACTCACTAGCTGCCTCTCTGGATCAGCGGTAGAGTGTCGGCCTCTGGATCCCAAGATAGCGGGTTCAAACCCGGCAAAGGTAGTCGGATTTTTGAAGGGCGGAAAAAAGTCCATTCGACACTCCATGTCGTACGATGTCGGCATGTAAAAGATCTGTGGTGACACATTTGGTGTTTACCCGACAAAATTAATTAAATTTCAGCCATAGACGCCCAAGAGAGTTTCGGTTTACTCGGTCTGCCATCTAGTGGGGGCCTAGAGTAAAACGGAACGTCGAAATTGACGAGCAGACAGCCAGATGGCGTCAAATTGAAATGTCTGCACACGGTAGCTGAGGTCATACGATTATTATTATTATTATTATTATTATTATTATTATTATTATTATTATTATTATTATTATTCATCTCACTTTAGAGTAAATACCTAGTAGTAAGTCGTTATAATGTTACAAATATCTTCTTTTAATTAAACAATATAGGAGAAAGCATGGGACAAAAAATTTAATTTATTTCGTGTTTCAGGATTTTCATCCCAATTACAGCAGCATTCTTTGTGATACAAAGTAACATTACAAATAATTATTACTTAATATTACCTAGAGCTATCAATATTAATCGGGCTTACGGAAGAAAGAGAATAGAACTGGCTGAGTCAGCAACAAGGGTGCGTCTGGATGTGTTAGGAGTAATTGATATTCGGGTAGTCCGCCTCTGTGGTGTAGTGGTTAGCGTAATTAGCTGCCACCCCCGGAGGCCCGGGTTCGATTCCCGGCTCTGCCACGAAATTTGAAAAGTGGTATGAGGGCTGGAACGGGGTCCACTCAGCCTCGGGAGGTCAACTGAGTAGAAGTGGGTTCGATTCCCACCTCAGCCATCCTGGAAGTGGTTTTCCGTGGTTTCCCACTTCTCCTCCAGGCGAATGCCGGGATGGTACCTAACATAAGGCCACGGCCGCTTCCTTCCCTCTTCCTTGCCTATCCCTTCCAATCTTCCCATCCCTCCACAAGGCCCCTGTTCAGCATAGCAGGTAAGGCCGCCTGGGCGAGGTACTGGTCATTCTCCCCAGTTGTATCCCCGACCAAGAATCTGAAGCTCCAGGACACTGCCCTTGAGGCGGTAGAGGTGGGATCCCTCGCTGTGTCCGAGGGAAAAGCCGACTCTGGAGGGTAAACAGATGATGATGATGATGATGATGATGATATTCGGGTAAGGAGACCTAACGAAGAAAGTTAACGTACTGTAAGTATTAATAATTAAGTACTTCGTATTCTTAAAGATGAACACCACGAAACGGTGTGACATGTTGACTTCTTCTTCTTCTTCTTCTTCTTCTTCTTCTTTCCTGGCCGTATATGTACCCATAAAATGGGCACTTCTGAGCTCACTCAGGGTCGGCTCTTCTTACTCGACGTTCTTGTACCAGATCTAATGGCACTTCACTTTTCTTTAAGGCAGCCTCAGCAGTTCGTTGTCCGGCTCCATGGCTAAATGGTTAGCGTGCTGGCCTTTGGTGACAGTGGCCCCGGGTTCGATTTCCGGCAGGCTCGGGAATTTTAACCACCATTGGTTAATTTCTCTGGCACGTGGGCTGGGTGTATGCGTCGTCTTCATCATCATTTCATCCTCATCATGACGCGCAGGTCGCTTAAGGGAGTCAAATCGAAAGACCTGCACCTGGCGAGCCGAACATGTCCTCGGACACTCCCGGCACTAAAAACCATACGCCATTTCATTTCATCAGTTCGTTTCCACGTTGCGTTATGACGCCCTCTTCCTCTTTTCGGCTATTCAATGGCAACAGCTTTCTCTACTAAATGGTGTTCATTTCTTCTTCTGACGTGACCATACATGTTGACAAAGAACTGATTATTAAGCTCTACGTTAGTGACATTTTGTAGCATGTTTGCCGGGCTGAGTGGCTCAGACGGTTAAGGCGCTGGCCTTCTAACCCCAACTTGGCAGGTTCGATCCTGGCTCAGTCCGGTGGTATTTGAAGGTGCTCAAATACGACAGCCCCGTGTCGGTAGATTTACTGGCACGTAAAAGAACTCCTGCGGGACTAAATTCCGGCACCTCGGCGTCTCCGAAGACCTTAAAAAGTAGTTAGTGGGACGTAAAACAAATAACATTATTATTGTAGCATGTTCTAGTTTATTCAAGCCTACGTAATTTTCATTGATATATTATCCCAATCTGACGTCCAAAAGCTTATAAAATTTATAACATTAATCACTATGTCATTAAATTGAGCTAAAATGGCTCTGCACCTCACCATAAAAGTCATCAGAGTAGGAGAAGCAGCAGAAGAATGTCAAGTTGTCGGTGGAACACTTGTCACACATAAACACGTCAAACGTTTTTATATGCAAAATGTGTAATTTTATGTATAAAATGCATGAATCTCTGAATTCTAAACACAATTACGAGAATTATTTTCCTAGAATATTTCCACTATACAATATCTATTCTTAACTTTGTGAAGTAAAATGACACATTCCTGGAGAATATCCCACGATCCGGCGGTTGAGAAACACTGCTGTAAATAACAAACGAAGAAATCCCAACAATTCTGAAACTATACTCATTAAATTTTAAACTGTATTTTTAAAAATTGTTATTTGTAATGAATTTACCGGGCAATGCAGTTGCTGATATATTCGTATTAATATTAGACTAAATTAATTATTTTACTGTTGACTTTAAAATTAACGTTAATTAAAAACTCAGTAAAGACATGGTACAAGCGACAAAACTAGGAACATAGTTTTGCCTTATATTTGATCTCTGATCTAAAGACTTTGTGGCCGGGCTGAGTGGCTCAGACGGTTGAGGCGCTGGCCTTCTGAACCCAACTTGGCAGGTTCGATCCTGGCTCAGCACGGTGGTATTTGAAGGTGCTCAAATACGTCAGCCTCGTGTCGGTAGATTTACTGGCACGTAAAAAGAACTCCTGCGGGACAAAATTCCGACACCTCGGCGTCTCCGAAATCCGAAAAGTAGTTAGCGGGACGTAAAGCCAATAACATTATTATTATTATTATTATTATTATTATTATTATTATTATTATTATTATTATTATTATTATTATTATTATTGTTTCGAATAGGCCAGCTAAGGACCACGACATTCAACTATTACATTTTGGGTTGGGCTTTGATGTTTGCCCAGTAGTTGCACATCCTCAGGCTGTGTTACTCCTTCCTCTCCTTTGTCCAAAGGGCGCCAGTCTTCTTCGTTGGTAGTCTGTCCTGGAACTCCTTATGTTTAAGTATCTTCCTGAGTGTTGTCCGATCCTTTAAGTTTCCTTCTGTTATTCCCAGTTCCTGTAGATCTTTATCCACTTCCATCAACCATGGTAACTTGGTCTTCCTATTTTGCCAGTAGCTGAGAATCCGGTTGGTCAACCTGGTCGGATGCATCCTATGGATGTGCCCATAGAATGCTAGGCGTCTCTTCCTTGCTACATTCGTTATTGTTTCACAGCACTTGTAGAGCTCTTGGTTAGGCCGTCTTCTATAACTGTCACCTTCCTTGACTGGCCCCAGAATCTTCCTCATTATCTTTCTTTACGAGAGAGACACTTTTTATTATACTGTAGGTATTCTTCGTCAGTTGGTAGGCCATTTCAAGCCTATTAACTCGAATTGACAAAGCTGTTCCTTCAGAGAGATTGGGTTCCAACCATTCACCCAAGTACTTAAACCTGTTGGTTTTCCTGATCTCTCCCTGTTCCAGATGCAACGTACAAGGAGATTCACCGATGTTCGTGCTGAATTGTGTTTTTTTCAAGAGACACATGTAGCCCAACCTTTGCTGCTTGTTGTCTGAGAACATTTAGTTGTTTCACTGAAGTTTCTATTGAATTAGATATAATGGCCAGGTCATCGGGAAACGCCAGACAGTCAACATTGAGCTCATTGCGCTTATGTCCCAGATAAATGCCACTTGGAATCTCCATTCTAGCTAATTCCTTTCGCCACTCTCTTATTACCTTTTCCAGGGCAGAGTTAAAGAGGAGAGGGGCAAACCATCTCCCTGTTTCACTCCTGATTTAATTTCAAAACTTTCTGATATGGTTCCTCTGAACTTTACTCGTGACCTGGTGTTGCTTAAAGTCTGTGTGGAAAAAAAATGGGAAAACCGTAAAAGAAGACGGTGGCACATAAAATAAATAAGCCGGGTTGAGTGGCTCAGACGGTTGAGGCGCTGGTCTTCTGACCCCAACTTGGCAGGTTCGATCCTAGCTCAGTCCGGTAGTATTTGAAGGTGCTCAAATACGTCAGCCTCGTGTCGGTAGATTTACTGGCACGTAAAAGAACTCCTGCGGGACCAAATTCCAGCACCTCGGCGTCTCCGAACACCGTTAATGGGGGTGTTAAACAATAACATTGTTATTAAAAGAATAGTACATTGTGCAACAAGCCTATAATGGCATTGAAATTATAAATACTCGTGTCTTAATTACCATTATAGGCGAGTTTCATACGACTGTTTATGCTCGACGATAATTATAAGTCTATTTTTTAAATATTCATAAATTTCTGTCGAGATATCGCTTGAGAGTTGAGTTTACTGAACAGGGCGCAGAGCGCATGCGCTAGGTTATTGATTTTCCGTGAGTGGATCAGAGACCTTGACAATGTCATATGTTTCCAAAGCTTTGATAGAAGGTTATCATAACCTAGCTTTATTTCAAATACAAATTGTTTATTGCACAGCCGGTGAAGTGAATTTGCGGGAATGTGCCGTGTGGTTATGGAATATTGGAAGTATAGTCCGCACACTTTATGTTGGTGCATTTGTGTACGGGGTTGAGGAGTAAGGAGGGAGGTGTCCCGGTATCGATAGTGCTGCCTGCTGCTGCCAACCGAAGGAAAATGAAATCTGAATTGGATCGAGAATATGATCGATCGATACGAAGTTTCTAAACCGTTATCATCTTAAGCCAACAACTATGTCACATACACATTATATAACATCATAAAACATTTCTCGATGCGCATCTTGTTCCTAGCATGAATTCTATACTTTGGCTTTGTTGTGTAAACAACAACAGTACTAGTACGTAAAGTGTACACCAGATGTCGCACAACGATGCTTAAGCGATTCATAGTTTGTGTTTCAAAGGTTGCCAGTACGAATCTCGAAGATTGCCGAGGTCGACCGATTCAGCACTAGAGTGTAAATGCACCAACATAAAGTGTGCGGATAATAGAAGGTGCATTGTATGTGTGTCCGACATGTTTGATTTTGGAAACAAGTGCGAAGCTAGTGCGTTGAGCGTTGGTTCGATGCTATCCGTACCTAACTGGTCAAACAGTTGTATCATAATGAAAATCTGTACTCTGATTGGTGGAGAACCTGTATCATAATGAAACTTGAACTATAATGAGCCTCATTAAGATTCAGTTTTCTGGCATATAATATTTATATTTCAGCATCGTCGAGCATAAATAACATTACTGTGTGTTATAGACACGGAAAGTGCGTATCCATATAAATATGGTTTGAATTTAATATGATATAGTGACAATTTTTTACAATTTCATGATCCTATCCAAGAAAATAGGGGCTGCCTGGCCGAGGCGGTAAAGGCGTGCTCGGTTCGCCCGGAAGGACGTGGGTGCGAATCCCCGTCAGGAAGTCGTAAAATTTAAGAAACGAAACGAGATTTCCACTTCCGGAGGTGCATATGGCCCTGAGGTTCACTAAGCCTACACAAAAAATGAGTACCATGTTAATTCCTGGGGGAAAAGGCGGCCGGGCGTAGAGCTAACCACTCTACCCCATTACGTGCCGCGGTTAACAATGGTGGAAGCCTTTACCTTCCACTCCTCCAAGGGCCTTCATGGCCTGTACCGTGACGACTTTGTCTTTGTCTTATCCAAGAAAATAATGGGAATATATATTGTACCGGGCGGTACACCTCCACGCCGCGAATTCAAATATTGCGCCAGTTGAAACCTCTCCACAGGAGAAACTCTGAACTTTAAAATCTGTATTAAATCAAAAGTTTCTCGGAAGATGTCTCTACTGTAAATTTTGAAGTGTTCTGAACTATGTCTATTTCGATTTGTATTTGTTTGCTCTGTAGCAAGAAGTGTGGACATTCTCTTCTAGATGGCACTACTTAAGAACTATAATTATGCACCCTAGTGCGAAGTGAAGCAACTGTTTTTTGAAGAAATTTGGTATTCATAAGTTTGTTCTTTGTTAAATTTCTTTCATTCATTTTTTGGGTTGGCAGTATAACCCTTCTCTTTACGCCAGTTTTGAATTTAACCAATCAGTAATTTCTGTAATTAATTTTCCTCCAATCATAGCTTTCTTCCTCAGGTTTCCATGTGTAATTCCTAGTCTACCAATAAAGTTGAAGGAGTGTGCCTAATCATTCTTGAAAGGTCTCGAATTTTCCACGAGGGTATAAAAACTGCTGATTTTCTTGTCTCCGGGCCACTTCAGTAACATCTTTCTCAGTGTGGGAATATATAGCAGGGGGCGGGAAGCGCATCTTTCTCCAAGCAGCAGTTCATCTACAAGGTAATGGCCTGTTAACATCTTCATTTCTTGCTAGCTCAGCAGTTTAACTCTCGGGGAAGGTTCGAAACCTTTAGTATGTAAACTACCCTTTTAAAATGTAAATTCTTTTCTTTCTATCTATAAATTACAAATCTGTAAAGCGGGGATAGAGAGTGCTTCACCCTCTCGAACTCCCCTTCATTTTGAATTTGAGGTGACTATGTTTTCGTAACTGTTTTTCTCTTCCTTCTTAAAGTCTTAAACTTATTTGCCAACTAGTCACCTGCCTAGTATGGGATTAGCCCCTGTACAACTGGCCGAGTGCCACCTAGGTTTTAAAAAGTTTCATGTAGGAGTGCAAGCTACACCTCCAGTCAATTTGGTTTTTTGGGCCATTTAATTAACCCAGAGTTTGTTTTTTTCATGTGAAGGCCCTGTAGGTTGGGTACAAGATACCCCTGTTTCACTGTATGTGTGCCTTAAGGGCAGTTAGGAATGAAGTTTGTTGTAGCCTTTGATAGGCTTGTAAAATTGAGAGCGGGTCTGCTCTTTTCCTCTTAACATTGTAATTAGGAGCAAGTGCTCCTCGTACTTAGGGGTTTTCTGCCCTTTAGCTATTGTGGTGGTGAGCTGAGAGCTCAGAAATTAATCTTGGGGCTCGAAGCCCAAAATCTTGTAACTATTGTAATTTCTTAACTTGTTTTCCTGCTACTTGGTACCTGTTACATCTTTGTTATTTGTTGTCATTTGTTGATTTTGGAAAAGAAAATATTACCTTTGTTAAAGTTTTAAATTAACTTTAATTCTGTAGTTGAGACCTATTCCCGCCCGCACCTTCTTTCACCTCTAACTACCACGGATAACTCCGTAACATATATAATTAAAAGAACATAATTTAAATGTTTTAAAAATTAAATAAACTTTTTTCTATCATACCAAATGATCTACTGACATCACTGAACTAATATTTTTTTCTTTGCTGTTACTTTGTATGTGAATTTTTTGTTTGTTTCCGAATTTTGCCAACTATGGACTGCCTTTCTTCTCTTCTCTTCTCTTCTCTTCTCTTCTCTTCTCTTCTCTTCTCTTCTCTTCTCTTCTCTTCTCAGAACCTCTTCATTCTTTCTCTTCTCTTCTCTTCTCTTCTCTTCTCTTCTCTTCTCTTCTCTTCTCTTCTCTTCCCAGAACCTCTTCATTCTTTCGCTTCTCATCTTTCTCTCGTCTTTGGAAATGACACGTTTGGGTCTCCTCCTTAGTGGTTTCTCTTCAAATGATTTTAGACTCTCGATTCTTATTCTTAAGTCTCTTGTATTGTGGATCATCTCTCTAGTGTAATTTAAACTTCTTCCGCATCCCTCTTTACATCTTCTACCCAGCTGGAAGAGGCCTTTAACCCCATGATGTATCTGAAGATCGTTTTGGTCAGTCGTATGTCATCCATTCTTAGTAGGTGTTCGTAGAATTTCAGCCTTCGTTTTGCGCTGTGTCCGTGATTGTTTTCAGTGTACCCCTGTGGGTGGAGAATGCAGACGAAGAATACACCCATTGTATACCCTGCCTGTCGTAAGAGGCGACTCAAAGGGGTGACCAAGGGATGATCGAAATAGAACCATGCTACTTGTAATTAGTACCACCACGCGGGAAACACCATGGGTTGCTTTTACTTGCGCATAGTACCACTATGTTAGGTACCAAATAGGTTTGTGATTAGTAGCAACAGAGTGTACTGTCGGCTTTTTACCTGTGATTAGTACACTATATGAGGGACAAAATGGGATAGTACGAGTCACTGTGGTTAGTACCATTATGTGATGAACACCATAGGTTAGCGTTGCCTGTAACTGGCGCCGCAATGTGCGAAACACCATAGGTCTGTGTTACATGTGCGAATTTCATTACCTGTGAGTAGTACCATAATGAGTAGAATACCGCGAGTCTACGCTACTTTTGATTAGAACCGCACTATGACAAATACCATGGTTCTACTTTCCTAGCGTTAAGTACCATTATGATGGGCCGATAACTTGGAGTTTGGACCCCTTTAGACTACAGGTATCATAGATTCAGTATTGTGCTATAGAAACAGTCCCTTGGTCAGTAATACTATTGTTTTACGTCAGTTTCTGTGAATGTGAAGAATTTTCGGGTCGGATTCACTGATTGTTTTAAATTCATATCCATCCATTCATTTTTCGTCCTCATGTTTTGAATTCTGGTCAGTGGAGGATTTTGGACTTTTTAATTTGTCATTACATTTCGTCTCGTTTTGTACCATTAGGGGCCAATGACCTAGATGTTAGGCCGCTTTAAACACCAAGCATCATCATTGTCATCATCATCATCATCATCATAATCATGTCCGACTCGTTCGCTGAATGGTCAGCGTATGGGCCTTCGGTTCAGAGGGTCTCGGGTTCGATTCCCGGCCGGGTCGGGGATTTTAACCTTCATTGGTTAATTCCAATGGCCCGGGGCTGGGTGTTTGTGCTGTTCCCAACATCCCTGCACCTCACAAACCACACATAACACTATCTTCCACCACAATAACACGCAGTTACCTACACATGGCAGATGCTGCCCACCCTCATCGGAGGGTCTGCCTTACAAGGGTTGCACTCGGCTAGAAATAGCCACACGAAATAAAAATCATCATCATCATCATCATCATCGTTTTTCAGTGTAGGTTTCTCGTAGAGTTCCTCATTTTTCCTTTTCTTCCAAGTCTCGTAAGTACTCTTCTGCGGTCCCAGAATTTTCCTCAAAATCTTTCTTTCCTTCTTCTCGAGTTCTTGTGCCTCCCCTTTTTTATTTAAAATAATACTTACTGAAGTGTGCAATTCGACCGGTTTTATTACCTAATTACAATGCGGGATTGTGGCTTTGTAAGGTATTGCTCGGTTTTTATAACTGTTCTGTGTTAGCTTACTAATGTTTATATGCCAGTAAAAATATTTTTTTGAAAGATGTTGATGTGATGGTAAAATATTTGTAGAGTTGTGTGATTTGATATGGAATAAGCCATGTTTTGTAACATTGGGTTCAGAAATCAATAAGAACCTAATTTGGATTAATCTAATTCCCACACCCACCCTTTCCTTCCTGCTGTTTGCAGCGCGCATTTGTAGATACAATAGCCTACAGCAACAAGCCGTGCCGTCAGATTAAGTCCACCACATATCTCGAGAGGCACTGTGTACTCCTTGCATCAGTACAGGGGAATCCAAACTGATTTTTCGCCGACCAAGTAACTGACTTGCCTGGTCCTTAACACCCTGCAGTCTGGTATTTCAAAGCTAGAGCATCGTAGAGTCCTCATAAATACAAAATAACATGTCCTAGCTGACTGATTCACCATCTCCGAGCCAAAACTACTAGATAAAAGAAATTCACTTTTGGGGACACATTTACATTACCGTGTAGGTGCTCACTAAAGGAAGGATTTTTAGATATTGCGTCACTAAGAGGTTGAAAAGAGGGGAGGGGGGAATTGTTAAATGAATATATCTGTATAAGTTTACAGACGTGAACATTGGTACGTGGAAACACGTATTTTTTTGTTTACGGAAAATTTACTTAAGGGGACTGAAAAGAAGTGTAAAAGTGGGTGAATTTTCAAAACGAGTTTATCTGCAGTATATTTTAAAAAACTGAAGATGTTACAGACGTGAATATTGTTATTTGGAATCTTCATTAAAAGTAAAGAAACGGGCAAAAAATGGCGAATGGCTTTCAGTGCCAAGAGTGTCCGAGGACAAGTTCGGCTCACCAGATGCAGGTCTTTTGATTTGACACCCGTAGGCAACCTGCGCGTCCATTTTTAAAATTTAATTTCGTGTGGCTATTTCTGTGCGTCGTGATGTGGATGAAATGGTGATGAAGACAGCACATACATCCAGCCCCCGTGCCAGCGGAATTAACCAATTATGGTTAAAATTCCGAATCCTGCCGGGAATCGAGCCCGGGACCCCTGTGAACAAAGGCCAGCATGCTAACCATTTAGCCATAGAGCCGGACAAAGAAACATGTACTTTTTGTTTTCGGAAAATAAACTTAAGGGGTTGGAGGTGAAAAGGACTGTAAAAGAGGCTGAATCCTTTTTATGGAGATACTTAGCCTATATTTAAAAAAAATAACATGTTACGGACGTGGAAACTGGTATTTGGAATCTTGTTTAAAAATAAAAATACGGTTTTTTCCGACCTGAGAGAGGGCTGTTTCTCACACGGACAGTTCTATGTCACATGTTCCAGAGTTAGCTCTGCCAGTAGCCTGGTTATCTTAGCCCCAAAACGAAACACCACAAACGTGGTTTACAAGGAGGTACTGGGGTAAATGAAACTCATTTTTCGGTGAGTTTTTATATTTTTTGAATTTTCAGATAATGCCTTAGTGCAGTACCAAGGAACGATTACTTTATATCAAAATTACGAAATCCACGCTAGCAAAGCCGCGGGTAACTGCTAGTGTGATCATAAATTATCTTATGGTCCAAAATCGAGGTCTAAGAGACAACGTGAAAAACACGGGAACGTTATGACTACGAGGTAGCTCAATACCAATGTTATGGCCAAAGACGAAATATAGCACATGAAATAATGGAAGAATGGGTGAACAAGCGTCAAACTTGCAAAATTCCAATGATAAGAATAAAAATCCACAGCCTGTTTCCAGTCATTTGACCGGGGCAGGAATGCAATGAATGAAGCCCCCATCTAGCGGCGAGGATGGGAATTGTGGTGGCTACCGAAGCCTGTCGCACTCCTCTGAGGTAATAATTAATGAATGACAGCTGAAATGAAATATTGGAGAGTGTTGTTGGAATGAAATATGACAAGGAAAACCGGAGTACCCGGAGAAAAACCTGTCCCACCTCCTCTTTGTCCAGCACAAATCTCACATGGAGTGAGCGGGATTTGAACCACGAAACCCAGCGGTGAGAGGCCGGCGCCTGCCGCCTGAGCCACGGAGGCTCCAATGATAAGAATAACAGAGCATTTCGAAAATACGCTGAGTGTCGAAAACACCACTACCCCTCTGCCAGATACAGATACAGACTACCTGCTGATGACGTACATAAGGCTCTTCACAGCATAAAATTTGACACGTCACCTGGCCCCGAACAGTTCGTATTTTAAGACTCTTAAAGTCATTGGCCTCCTCACGTTACTCATTAACGCAAAGCTGCAGGACTTAAACGCACTCTACAGTCTGCTAGCAGCAGTGCCAAACCTGTAGCTCAGATCCTTTCAAACAGAACAAAGATGGCCTAGGCCACCATAGCTCAATTGGTAGAGCAACCGACGCGAAATCGGGAGGTTGTGGGTTCGGATCCCACTGGTGTCCGGTTGGCCATTTTTGTTCTGTACTTAACATCTCTTCAACACGTAACTACATGTACATAACACGACCTAATACGTTGAAAGTCTGTTTCGAAAACCTTTGTTTATTGCATTCGTGGATTTAGAAAAAGCTTTTGATAATGTGAACTGGAATATGTTAATGAAGATTATGACTAGTGTTGGTCTAGATTTTAGAGATAGACGAATAGTATACGAACTCTATAACAAACAAAGAGGCATCATAAACATAAATAGTGAAGTATGGGAGGCTTATATAAAGAAAGGAGTACGACAGGGATGTAATTTGTCACCAGTGCTGTTCAACCTGTATATTGAGAAAGTCATTGAGGAATGTAAAGAGAAAATGGAAGGGATAAAGATAAATGGAGTAGAAATCAAAATGATAAGATTTGCTGATGACAGAGCTGTCATAGAGGAGAACGAAGAGAAACTACAAAGTGCATTAATAAGAATGCATAAGATATTGAGAGATAAGTATAACATGAAAATTAATTAAAAAAGACCGAAATTATAGTATGCAACCGCCAGCATATTGCAGTCGACATCAGAATTAGTGATATACCACTAAGGCAAGTAAATGTCTTTACCTACTTAGGAAGTAAAAATCACTCCAGATGGCAAAAGTTCAGTCGACATAAAGAGCAGAATTTCCCAAGCAAAAATTGCTTTTTACAAGAAAAGGATACTACTCTTACATCAAGGACTTTAAATGTGGAGACCAAGAAGAGATTTATTAAGTGCTATGTCTGGAGTGTGGCCTTGTATGGTTCAGAAACGTGGACAATTAGTGCACGTGATAAGAAACGTTTGGAAGCATTTGAGATGTGGTGCTGGAGGAGGATGGAAAAGATCTCATGGACAAAAAAAAAACTCACCAATGAAGAAGTTCTTGGATGAATAGGCGAAAAAAGATCCTTTTTAGCAACAATAAGGAAAAGAAGAGACCAATTAATTGGCCATCTCTATAGGCACAATGGTTTCATAGTTAATATGATGGAAGGAATGATTCAAGGTAAAAGAGGAAGAGGAAGACCTAAACTGCAATATTCAAGACAGATCAGAGATGACGTAGGAACAGGCTCATATGTGGAAATGAAGAGATTAGCGGATTACGGAGAGGAGTGGAGAAGACGAATTGCTGCCAACCAATCTTAGGATTGAGAATTAAGAAGAAGATTATTATTATTATTATTATTATTATTATTATTATTATTATTATTATTATTATGACTTGTAATGTATGGCTATGAATTGTTTACATCTATTTAGTATTATTATTATTTACGTCGTATGTACAGACGATACGATCGGATTATTTGTGAAGTTATGTCATGAAACATGTGCTGTACATATATATATATAAGTTTAGTTAATGTAATAACCTGTAATTACAGTAAGAATATATAATTTATTATTGCCTATATATATGATTTGAAATCCACTACAGTATTGTGAAACACACAGTAACATCTAGAATGGCACTAGGTAGACGAGAACTATATTCTTTACATTATATCTGGGCTTTAAGCACTCTAGAATTTACGAGAAGGTCTGTTATGGCATATATTTCTAGAAGCCTGGCCAGGCACATATATAAGGAGGTGGTCTTGATGGTAGAGACGAGTTACTGTCAAGCTGGAGTTTTGGTTTAACAGTAGTTGTACTTGTGACCACGTATTGTGTTTAGGCAGACATGTTTGTAGGTAGTCAGCTGTCAACTGTTTCTAGGTTGTAATCTCCACGTGCTCCGTGATAAGCAGTTGTTAAAATAGTGGTTTGTTGATATGGTGTTTAGTTGTGACGGTAGTTAATTAGGTTATATGCATGTTTAACGTGTAATGTGTAAACAAGTTCGAAATAAATAACTGTACCAACTGACAGCATTTTTTGTGCTTCTTTGTGGATACATCAAGTTTCGTAAAAAAAAAAAAAAAAAAAAGAAGAAATGGCATATGGCTTTTAGTGCCGGGATGTGCCCGAGGACTTCGGCTCGCCAGATGCAGGTCTTTTGATTTGACTCCCGCAGGCGACCTGCGCGTCGTGATAGGGATAAAATGATGATGAAGACGTCGCACACACCCAGTCCTCGTGCCGGGGGAATTAACCAATTATGAGTGAAATTCCCGACCCTGCCAGAAATCGAACCCGAGACCACTGTGACCAAAGGTCAGCACGCTAACCATTTAGCCATGGAGCTGGACATCAAGTTTCGTAATTACACACTAGGTGCCACCCCTCAGACTGCTTTGTTTTTGTGCATTATAGATGTTTCCTAGACTGTCGGGTGCATGCGCACAAGAAATGCACCATGAAGCTCCTATTACAGTATATCCTCTTGCCATGCAGCGAGAATTGGTATTCGACTAGTTCTTGCAGACGTGGGTATCAGTTTCGTAGTGTTTAATGACGGTCAGGAGAATTTGACGTTGTTTGAGGATTTCTAATGAAATATGCACACCAACAGCACATGTACCGCATGCACCGCATCTGTTATCTGTTATTCCAAAATATGAACATTGTTTGACCACAGTATAACGATAAATATCGGGCAATTAACAAAATTATATAACGTGTTAGTTCCTTTTAATGTAATATCGTTAGTTAAAAATAATCCCACGATAAAAGTATATGCTCACTGCCTGCAGTAGGCCTGCTACGATAAATATGTATTCATCTGTTACTCATTTACTGGTACTATTGCTTTTATGGTCACGAATGCAGTCACAGATGAAAATATCATAAGACTCGGTTGAATTAAAGGGTATCGCAATTAATATTTGATCAACAGGGGACAATGGAAAATTATTTTTCACAGGACGCAAATTGTCGCCTATAACCTCAACCAAACGTATGCCAGTATAAATTATTGTTTACCCTGAATGTGTCTTTGAATTTACTTTCACTATACTTCATTAGGTAGAACATTAGGCCGACGATAATATAATCCTGGTCGTTCTAGAATGTTGACAATTTCTACAATTTCTTCGTCGGAAGAAGATGAGAAAGCCATAGAAATTTTAAAAACACAACATTAGCTGCCGATACTAAAGTACTACGTACGCGCCCACCAAGTTAACCGATATATAGCCTATCTTCTGCTCAGAGCCCTCTAAGTTAATAGGCGATTTATCGAACCAACAGATGTATCTTACGTTCGTGCAACGCTAAAACACGAGTTAACCATTCGATACCCCTATAGGTCCGATACCTCACGTTCCAGAAACCGGGCAATAGTTTGATCAAATTATTAGACATAGGAATATACAAAATAGAAAAAATTGCAGTTATTATTTCTTTTTTTGCAAGTGAAGTTACAAGTGAATATAATAAGAAAAATTTAAATAAAAGCAACCAAAAATAATGAAGAAATATGTTAATAAACATTACATAAACTAGAATGAATTAAGAAAGGTATGTTATTTATTGAGGCGTAGCAGCGCACGCCGGGTCCAAACCCCATGGAACAGCCCCGAAGAGCCATGGCCTACCAAGCAAATGCTGCTCAGCCCGAAGGCCTACAGATTACTATGTGCCGTGAGGTCAGCACGACGGATCCTCTCGGACGTTATTCTTGGCTTTCTAGACCGGGGCCGCTATCTCTCCATCAGATAGCTCCTCAATTGTAACCACGCAGGCTGAGTGGACCTCGAACCAGCCCACAGATGCAGGTAAAAATCCCTGAACTGGCCGGGAATCGAACTCGGGGCCTACGGGTAAGAGGCAGGCACGCTACCCCTACACCGCGGGGCTGGCCGTGTACCTACCAGTAATATATATGTTCATACTTAAAAAAAATTCTGTTATGAGTTCTAAACAGCGCTTATTTTCTTTTCTATCAGGAAATCGTGCGACTGATTCTCAGCTAGCATCGAACAGAGGAGGTGGTAGTATCAGAGCACCTACAGTGAAGGTAAATACTATTAATTTATTATCACATAATTAATATTAACCTTAAAATCGAGCAAGTGGCTGCGAGGTTTGGATCACGTAACCCTATCCGCTTGCATTCTGGACATAGTGGGTTAGAACCCCACTGTTGGCAGGTCTGAAAATGGTTTTCTGTGGTTTTACCATTTTCACATAACGGCCACTACCTTCCTATTCCTAAGCCTTTCCCATCCCATCGTCGCCATAAGACATGTCTGTGTCGGTGCGACGTAAAACAAACTGTGAAAAAATAAGACAACGCGCGTGGTGGAAGCGACCAGGCTTACAGAAAAAGAAAAATTCCACTGACTGGCTGAAGATTAAAGTGGGAAAGCGCGAACGTAAGCACGTGTAGTGGACGAGACAATTGAAAGGTACAGGAAGGTGTGAATCTTTATACATTGCAGCTATTTTAAAATAATAATAATAATAAAACAAAGGTAAAGCTACTGGATTCCCTTGGACCAAACAAGTGGACAAAGATCTTGCGCGACGTAAAGCCCCTAGCAAAAAAAAAAAAAAAAAAAAAAAAAAAAAAAAATCTTGCAGAGCTTAATATTAATCAAGCCGCCATTACTGACAGGAATGCATACCGTTTAATGGTCAAAACTAAACCTTTCCTAACATCCCTTACATCAGTTAGCCACAAAGGAGCCGGGAATTGGTCAGAGGAGCGCAGGAAAGAATTCAGCAATAAAATGAAGGAATACTGGGCCAACAGGAAGGCTCAAGAGGCCACTAAGAACACAATCCAGTACGCTAAAAGGGGCAGACGACGACAAAAACACAGCTAGAACACAAGCACCGTGGTCCACAGATGGCCTAAACGCAAAGAAAAAAAAAACATGTATGCACCCGGTCTAAAAGATCGTGGCGCGACCCATCGCTGGTTGATCATTGCTATGGATAGAGAAGAGTGTTTGGAAGAAAATGAAGATAAGTTTTAAAAACTGATGTTGTTAATCATTTGAAATCATTTCCTGCCTGTCAGAGTCATTACACAAGAAACAAAAATCCTGAAAAAAACACATTTAAACCCAGATTTGTCTATATGCAAAATGGACAATATCTACGGGCAGGAACATAAAGAAGAAGAGAAAACACGAGAGAGAGAAATTCTATTACAATGTTTCCGCGACCAAATTTCATCTCCATTAACATAAAGATTTCAGTTGAACAGAATGAAGCTAAACTGATGTCCCTGATGCACGAAAGAGAAGTGCACTTAATAAGAACTACTCAGGCTAGGGATAATTTAAAATTAGATGCAACTAATTTTTCAGATGAATGTTATGCTTTAAAAAAAAAAACGTAGATGCTGAAGACAATGATGCATTGTTCTATGTGTGAATGTGTAAAGAAATGTGATCAATGCAAGAACTGCGAATGGAAACATTTAAGTTTTAAGATGCATTTTGTCAATTACAAACTGCAAGTGAAAATGTTATATTGTGTTCTGAACGTTTTGTAATAATGCTCAGTGGACAACTGAAACAAGTCCATAATTTCTATTTCAAAATTGATTATAATTTAAAATATTTTTTGCTAATGGCTTTACAGCCCCAGCATTTGCTTGGTGTGAAAATGGGGAACCACTGAGAACCATGTTCAGGGATTCCGACAGTGGGATTCGAACTCACTATCTCCCGGATGCAAGCTCAAAGCCGCGCGCCTCTAACCGCACGACCAACTCGCCCGGTAATTTCAAATATTTATTCTGTGTACTGAAATTTACATGGAACGAGTGAAGTAGACTACTATTTTCTGCTTGCAAATAGACCAAATTTAGATTTGTAAAATATATGCTTAGTTTTTTATTCCCATATATCTTTAACTCCCAATATCACAAAAACTGGACTTACACCACTTGTATTATGAACACCTCAAATGTCCCTAAATACTTGACATCAATTTACATATGCATTATATTATTTACTGAACGAATTTCTGCGACGACTACAGTGATCTCGTCTTATATCTATGCTGGTAAGGACACGCGAGATTCCCACAGCGACCGCAATGCTGATCGGCAAAGCTAACCACGACTTCCGTCTTCATCAAACATTAACAATATTGCTGACACCCTGTTGGCGAGCCACTAAAATATTGAGCACTTTTCCCCCGCGTTTCCTTTGATTTTATAGCGCTCACCGATATCGGAAAGCATCTATTTAGCATAGACCGGAGAAGGGCGAATGGGAGAGACTTGATTCTCTGCACGTGGTTCATGTAATATTAATCTTTACTGGCTTTCCATACACCTGAATACTATTCTAACTCTTCACATTTGGAGGATTGCGAAAATGTATACGAAGTTACAGTTCTATAGCTTTTATATATACAGAAGCATAGGATACATACACCGAACAAGTGATCCCCCAGTGGGTGGGGGCGGTAGAACGACACCCACGGTATCCCCTGCCTGTCGTAAGAGGCGACTAAAAGGGGCCTCACGAGCTCTCAACTTGGGAGCGTGGGTTGGCGACCATGGCGCCCTTTAGCTGAGTTCTGGCATTGCTTTCACTAACTTGTGCCAGGTTCCTCACTTTCATCTGTCCTATCCGACCTCCCTTGGTCAACTCTTGTTTTCCATTTTCACACTCTTCGTGGCCCTTGTTTTTCTTTGGCCAATACCTTCATTTCTCGAAGTGTCGGATCCCTTACATTTTTTTCTTTGGTTAGTGTTATATATAGGATGGTTGCCTAGTTGTACCTCCTCTTAAAACAATAACCACCACCACCACCACCGAACAAGTGGCTGTTCGGCTTGGGTTACGTAGCTATCATTTTGCATTCGGGGGATAGTGGGTTCGAACCCCACTATCGGCAGCCCTGCAGATGATTGTCCTTGGTTTCCCACTTTCACACCAGGCAATAATAATGAAGGAAGAAAATTGGACAGTAAATCAAAATAGACTTATAAAGTGTGAGCCAAGATGACAGGGGAGCTAATACAAACATAAGAATAGGAATTTGCAAAATACAAGTGCAATATTTCTGTTTCTTAGGAAGCATTATAACTACTAATAATTTCGTGTGGCTATTTCTAGCCGAGTGCAGCCCTTGTAAAGCAGACCGTCCAATGAGTGTGGGCGGCATCTGCCATGTGTAGGTAACTGCGTGTTATTGTGGTAGAGGATAGTGTTAAGTGTGATTTGTGAGCTGCAGGGATGTGGGGGACAGCACAAACACCCAGCCCCTGGGTCGATGGAATTAACCAATGAAGGTTAAAATCCCCGACCCGCCCGAGAATCGAACCTGGGACCTTCTGAACCGAAGGCCAGTGCGCTAACCATTCAGCGAACGAGTCTATCAGTATTATAACTGAAGACAGTAGATCCACCAAGGAGACTAAAAGAAGAATAGGCCTTTCAAAATACGAAAAAGAAATCTTTTAACAAATATTCATGTAAGTTTAGAAGCAAGAAAGGCTTTTGTAATAGTACATTATACAACAAGCCTATAACGGCAATACTTCGGACACGAGTCTGTTTACAAAACGAGCGAAGCGAGTTTTATAATTTCCATACGAATTGCATACGACTGTTTATGCTCCACGATAATTATAACTCTATTTTTAAATATTCACAAATTTCTGTAGAGTTGTCGCTGGGTTATTGATTTTCCGTGAGTGGATCAGAGACCTTGAAAATGTCATATGTTTTCAAAGCTTTGATAGAAGGTTATCATAACCTAACTTTATTTCAAATACAAACTGTTTACTGTACAGTTGGTGAAGTGAATTTGCGGGAATGTGCCGTGTGGTTGTGGAATATTGGAAGTAGAGGGTGCATTGATGTTAATATGTGTGTCCTATCATTCTATCTCTCCTTCTGGTCAAATTTAGCCAAACTGATCTTCTCTCACCAGTTCAATTTCTTATCTCTTCATTCGTGATTCGATTTACCCATCTCAACCCTCTCGCCCAATATGCGTGATCTTAATATTAACAGCTACCGGATGAAAGTTATATTTTTCTTGGATTGCTCTTAAAGCTAATTACTATTACAGGGTCATATCATGTCGTATTTAAACAGGTTCAAAATAATAGACAATCCAATGTGTCCTTGTATTACAGGTACTACAATAGACCATATTGTCGAATGTAAAATAATAGACAAGAAAGGGACGTGTTAATTGTAGTAATAGTGAATACTACAAAGTAATATTACTGCTGTAATGGAGCGTGTCGAACGAATTTCAGTATTGAAAAATAACACACATCATTATAGATTCTTATGCCTTCCAGTCTGCAAGACTCCATGAATTGACTCATAAAATAAACATTTTCTACCATTATTTTCGTGTGACCTTGGAAATTGCCCTTGGTAGAAATTGGAATGAATTGTGGTAAAGTTAAAAGGCAACCGGCCTAAAGGTCATGGAACTACTGATTGTTTACTAAGTATGGTATTTGTTTTTCTCTTTAACGCGTGATCGATCACATTTAAATCAATATATTACTTACCTTGTTTGAGGTATGGAGGTCACTGTTGTTTTCCCTTGTTGAAATTTACGGATTAGTTCCTTTATTATTTGTTAAATGAAATCTACATTTTCTTATTTAAAAGTGCCTTGTTGGCTATTTATTCACAAAACATATTAAGTTCTTGGAAGTTAATCCAATTACTGTTAAACGAGTATTTACATTCTTTTAACACCTGGTTCAATTTATTATCTGACTTTAATCTTCTCCTTTGATGATGAACCTAGGTTTCCTCCAGATATTATCTTTTTGAATTGTTATCTCTCATTTTAATTTCTATTAAAGTTTTCCTTCATATCAGTAAAGAGTTGGTTTTCATTTACCACATTTGGTGCAGCGCTGCAACTATTTCTTTTGGTTTGGGTGTCCACGGGCCTTAAGCCGCTTTTCCTCTACGTTTCGGGTAAGTGTCTCAATTTCTCCCTTTGGGTAATTTTAGTATCATGTTGTTGGCTGGTGTTGTTTTTATCCTTTAATTTTTTGATGTACGGTGACTTGTTGTTTTACTTTTGCCCCTTGTTCTTTCTTGTGTTCGCTTTATCTACCCATTGGGGGCAGACACAATAGCAACCTTCACACCAGGCTGTGCCTCCCTCTCTTTCTCTCTCTCCCTTTCTCTCTCTCTCTTCTTTTTTACCTCAGCTGGTGGGTAAGGTTATTAACCTCATCACCACTAGGATGTAACCGGGGTCCTAGAGGGTGGTACCGGTTAGAGTGGTAGCAGAGCGTGGTTTCGATCCACGGACCTGTATCCTGGTGTTACAAGCACGACGTTCAAAACTTTTTCTATGTTTCTACCGTTAATAGGGGTGCGTATTGGTGGCAGGAGACTCGGGTTTATTCGATTTGCGGATGACATGGTGCTGTTAGCAGAGAATGAAATGGTTCTAGATGGAATGCTAGAAGACCTGAATGCAACCTTTGTGCAATATGGAATGAAAATGAATAAGAACCAGACAAAGAGTATGGTGATAAGTGCACTAGGGAACAAGACAAACGTCAAGATAAACCAGAAGCATATTGAACAAATGTCAGCTTTAAAATATAGAGGAAGCGTACTAACGGATGATATAAGAAGCGGTAGGGAGGTAAGAACTCGCATTGCCAATACAAAAAAAGCCTTCAAGAGAAAGAAGAGACTCTTATGTGGACGCTTGGACTTGAGGTTAAGGAACAGTGTTGCCAACTTATATTTTCAAGATCCGTTAAATACTACTCAAATCCGCTAAAATTCCGCCAAGAAATCCGATCTCAAATAATGAGCAATAATAATAAAAGTAAATGTCTGCACTCACCTGATCTGTGAGTTTAATCGGGGTTAACCTGCGAGCCGGCGAGCTAAAACTTGTAGGGCTTTTAGTGTCGGGTGCAAACTAGGCGAATCCCCTACCTCAAAAGTCGCACACAGAACAGGCCAGTTTATTGAACGGTCTTCCTTCATAGCATAAATACCGGGCGAGTTGGCCGTGCGCGTTGAGGCGCGCGGCTGTGAGCTTGCATCCGGGAGATAGTAGGTTCGAATCCCACTATCGGCAGCCCTGAAGATGGTTTTCCGTGGTTTCCCATTTCACACCAGGCAAATGCTGGGGCTGTACCTTAATTAAGGCCACGGCCGCTTCCTTCCAACTCCTAGGCCTATCCCATCGTCGCCATAAGACCTATCTGTGTCGGAGCGACGTAAAGCCCCTAGCATAGCATAAATATAAGGTTACGTGCCAGATGTGACCGTGCCGGATGCGGCCAGGCCATTATCATGCCAACAGCGATCGAGTGGATAAGCATCGTGCCGCATGCGACCCATCAATCACTTACAATTGATCTGCATTAAGGGCTGTCACCAAGTGGCAGATTTCTTGTAAGTAGTTAACTTGGTCGTTTTTAAAATAAAGGTCTGACACCGTGGTTAACAGGTTCGAGTGCCGTTGGTCGAAAGAAAAATATAATAATGTTGCTGGCTTTACGTCCCAGTAACTACTTTTATGGTTTAAGGAGACGCCGAGGTGCCGGAATTTAATCCCGCAGGACTTATTTTACGTGCCAGTAAATCCACCGACACAAAGCTGACGTATTTGAGCACGTTCAAATACCACCGGACTAAGCCAGGATCGAACCTGCCAAGTTGGAGTCGGAAGACCAGCATCTCAACCGTCTGAGCAGTCTGAGCCACTTAGCCTGGATGAAAAAAGAATCATCATCAGAATGTTGGCCGGCAGGGTAGGAAAGTTGGTGGTAGACAGTTTCTAATCACTAAATTGCATGCCAAAAGTCTGGATTCAAATCCAAACCTTTTCGCAGTGCTCAAATGGAGTGAGGGGATATGATGCTGTTGATGGTGATTCGGCCGTCGGGTGGCGACGTAAAGCATTGAGCAGACCCCTTGGTATTATTCGAAAGGAGTAGACTACGTGCCGAAACCGGGTTTCATCTCTCCCTACTTCATTATCATAATCCCACATCCAGACGCACAGGCTGCCCACGGGAGTCAGGTAGAAAGCCGAACACGCCCTCGGACACTCCTGGTATTAATAGGACACGATAAGTAACTAGGCCTAAGTCGTAAATAATTTCGGAGAATTAGGATCTTTTTTTGCTAGTGGCATTGCGTCGCGCCGACACAGACAGGTCTTAAGGCGACGATGGGATAGGAAAGGGCTAGGAATGGGAAGGAAGCGGCCCTGGCCTTAATTAAAGTACAACTTCAGCATTTGCCTGGTATGAAAATGGGAAACCACGGAAAACCATCTTCAGGGCTGCCGACAGTGGGATTCGAACCCACAATCTCTCGGATGCAAGCTCAGGGCCGCGCGCCTCTAACCGTATGGCCAACTCGCCCGGTGGGAAAAGACGTAAACGCATCACCATGTTTCGTGTTGTAAAACGAGTTTCCCCCAGAAGTGTTATGTAAATTAGGGCAGTAGGTGCTTATAGAATTTATTGAAATGGCATTGCACTTCGTTTAGCTTACCTTATCTTGGGTGATGACACAACGACACAACTTATCAAATAACAATTTGCTTGTCAACGCCGGTCGCAACCGGCACGGTTACAGATAATGCGGTCGCTAGTGGCACGGGTCGCATGCGGCACGGTCGCTTCTGGCACGCCACCAAATATAAATGCTACTCTCTCACAGTTCCATTATCTGTCGTCATTCGTCAGCTAAGAGATAAGTACCCGCTCCCCACGCATTACAAAATTATGATTGGTACCATGATCTCATAACATCAAATCCAATTAACATGTTTTCCTCATATGACTGCTAGCTTCTGACAAGGAAAACGGAATAGCTCGGAGAGAGACTGAAGTACAATTCTTGTTTAGACAGGTTTTTGTTGTATTATTATTCTTTCTTTTAACTTTATCTGTTTACCCTCCAGGGTCGGTTTTACCCTCGGACTCAGCGAGGGATCCCACCTCTACCTCCTCAAGGCCAGTGTCCTGGAGCTTCAGACTCTAGGTCGGGGGATACGACTGGGGAGGAAGGCCAGTACCTCGCCTAGGTGGCCTCACCTGCTATGCGGAACAGGGGCCGTGCGGGGGGATGGGAAGTTTGGAAGGGATAGACAAGGAAGAGGGAAAGAAGCGGCCGTGGCCTTAAGTTAGGTACCATCCCGGCATTTGACTGGAGGAGAAGTGGGAAACCACGGAAAACCACTTCAAGAATGGCTGAGCTGGAAATCGAACCCACCTCTGGTCAGTTGACCTCCCGAGGCTGAGTGGAGTCCGTTCCAGCCCTCGTACCACTTTTCAAATTTCGTGGCAGAGCCGGAAATCGAATTCGGGCCTCTGGCCCCCTGTGGGCGGAAGAGGTAGAATAACACCTACGGTATCCCCTTCCTGTCGTAAGAGGCAACTAAAACTGTCCCCAGGGGCTCTGAGCTTTGGAGTGTGGGCTGGAGACCACGGGACTCTCAGCTGAGTCCTAGCATTGCTTCCACTTACTTGTGTCAGGCTCCTCACTTTCATCTATCCTATCCAACCTTCCTTGGTCAACTCTTGTTCTTTTCCGACCCCGACGCTATTAGGTTTGCGAGGGCTAGGGAGTCTTTAATTTTCACGCCCTTCGTGGTCCTTGCCTTTCTTTGTCCGATACCTTCATTTTTCGAAGTGTCGGATCCCTTCCATTTTTTCTCTCTGGTTAGTGTTATATAGATGATGGTTGCCTAGTTGTACTTTCTCTTAAAACAGTAATCACCACCACCACCATCGGGCCTCTGGGAAGTGGCAGCTAAACACACTAACCACTACACCACAGAGGCGGACTGCATTATTATTACTATTTAAAAGGGATCATCATTATTTAACATTTTTCTTCCATACTTATTTTGATTCATGAGGTATTAATTTGTAGAAAACAATACTTCGCTTAACTTCAGGACTTGTCTGCCTATCAGCTCAGCATTTACGATAGCTGTAACAGACGGAGTTACGCCGTGCCATTTAATTTAATCCCTAAGTTCATGATAAGATGGCAGCTTAAAGCGCTTTCTTTGTTTTGATTTGTTCTGCTCGGACTAGGATGTAATTTAATGATAAGAGATTCAAGTGTTTACTTGTTCGGTTGATCGATAGCACACGCGGGGATCGTGTGCTGGAAGTCTGACGGTAAATTCTTTACATTTTCTATAACCTTAACTAAAAGATTAGAAATGAATTAGATTTTGGCAGATACAAGGTTTAAACATTGGTCCACTTTTATTTATAACTTGTATACATAATATTTAGACCAAAGGGAAAAAAAGAATGGGATGTCAAGAGCACTTTATTTATTCAGTTAGGTGTACTCTGAAGTAACTTGCACAATAGTATGCATCTGTGTAGTGGCACAGGTGGTAGTGATCACTGGGAGAGCCAACGAAAAGTTACTGTAGTATACAGAAGACTGTTACCCGAAATCTGTTGTCAGATTCACCGGTGAACTGTAGCAGCGCGGGCACGTCTGAAGGTGGTTTCCCTTAGTTTCCATTTTCAAACCGGTCAAATGCTGGGGCTGTACCCTTTCCTATCCCACCGTCACTATATGACCTATATTCATCGGTGATGCGTAAGGCAAATTATAAAAGAAAAGAACACATTTAACAAATGTAATAGCCTACTTACCTGTTGTTGAGAAACACTGGTCTAATGGGCACGAAACATTAAGACCCGTCTATAATCATATGTGAAATTTATATCCAAATACCCCCTTCATTCACTCCGTTGTTCTAAAGTAAAATTCGAAGCGAGACCAGTGAGAACGGACGCGAAGTTCACACCTGATAAATTATGGTTACGTTACTTTACTTGCCCCTATAGAATCTGGAATAAAGTTTTTCATTTCTATCCTCATTTCAAGCATCCTGATCCCCTTTATCACCGCTTGTAGTTCTTGTATACTGTAAATGTTGGATGTGACTAGACTGCTGATGAATATGTGTTACGGCGGGGGTCATCCGCAAATGTACGAGACGTGACAAAATATATAACGGAGGTGACGGCAGAAAATGTTTTACCTAGCACCAGTGACCTTGAAATGTGCACGGGCTGTAGATTTTTATAAATAGAGCGCGCTGAACTAGAAGGCACTAGTTTAAGCACGTGCCACTGCCAACTAGATATACGTTGCATCAAGTCGGCCGTGGCAGAACTAACATTCAGGTCCATGGCCTCCCTCTTACTAATATGTAACTCCACAGCCTATGTTTTATAGCTGGCGGTCGTCTGAAATTATCAGCCGTTAATGTTTTACTTAGGAACAGTGACCTTGAGAGGTGCATGGGCTGTAGATTTGTATAAATAGAGTGTGTTTAAATAGAAGGCATTATTATATTCCAATTCCAATAGGGCCTGAATAAATAGAATGTTATCAACTTGGGGTTCATATTTGAAAGACGTATTCATGATCACTTGATTTTCGTAAAGGGAAAACTTAATTTTTTTTTCATAGGACTTGTTGGTTGGTCATCTGTGCTGTCCAAGGTATTTTCAGCATACGTCGGTATACCCACATCTCAAATGCTTCGAGTTTATGGTCCATATCTACTTTGAGAGTCCATGATTCTACTCCGTGTTTGAGGATAGACCAAACATAGCATTTAATAAATCGAATTCGTAGATTTAAATTAAGCCGAGGATCACAGAACTACTGCTTCGTTCACATAAACCCGCTTCTCGGTAACTCAATCCTTGTCTTGATGGTCAATGCAGCAGCCGAGGTGCTTGGTACTCTTTCGAGTATTTTAAAATTTATTTTAATAATTGATAATGGCATATTATGACTGTTGCTGAGAACCGTAACTTCAACCTTTTGATATCCATATACTACAGTTCGAGCTGGCTGAGTTAATTAGGCTAACCGTATGCTGTAGTCCTAGCTCTGAATCTACAAGAAGGGCTGTATCATCAGCAAATCTGATGTCCTTGATGATTTCTCCGTTAACGTTAATTCCATTCTCGAAAGTTTCTATAAATATCAGTTATTAAGTATATGTTGAAGAGAAGGGGAGACAGAACACATACTTGGGGTACATCAATTTAATCTGACGCGATCCTTTCACTCGTAATTTTGCAATCTGTGGCCAGTAGTGGTTCTTCAGAAGGCGGGCTAAATAATAATACTAATAATAATAATAATAATAATAATAATAATAATAATAATAATAATAATAATAATAATAATAATAAAACCGAGCTCGATAACTGTAGTCGCTTAAGTGCGGCCAGTATCCAGTATTCGGGAGATAGTCGGTTTGAGCCCCACTGTCGGCAGCCCTGAAAATGGTTTTCCGTGGTTTCCCATTTTCACACCAGGAAAATGCTGGGGTTGTACCTTAAGTAAGGCCACGGCCGCTTTCTTCCCATTCGTAGCCCTTCCCTGTCCCATCATCGCCATAAGACCTATCTGTATCGGTGCGACGTAAAGAAACTAGCAAAAAAATTAATAATAATAATAATAATAATAATAATAATAATATGAATACAATGGAAATCTATATCCTTGAACGCTGCTTTGCATGCAGTGGAATCCCTTGCTATGAAAAAGAAAGGCCTGATAGAAAAATTGGAAATTAAGGAGAGAAAGATCATAAAGAAAATTCTTGGCCCAATTAAAGACAAAGACGAATATAGACGTCGGCATAACTATGAGTTGTATACTCATGTCCAGAAGATCTCTGATGTTATGCGAAGAAGGAGAATTGCATTGTATGGCCACTTGCTAAGAATGAAACGAACACGATTATCGAACCAGATCTTTACCTATTTTAAAGATAAGAAGACCCAGCCAACTTGGTTCAAGGAGGTAGAAAGGGCCCTACAGGAGATGGGGGTCACTTATGAAGATATACAAGAACGCATCCCACTCAGGAGGAAACTAAAAGACCACCAATGTTTTCAAGAAAGGCCAAAGTTGAAGACGGGAAAAACGTGGACGGGGGAAAGAGAAAAACAACACCGGTAACGAATGAAGAAGCACTGGGCAAAGATCAACGCCCAGAGAAGAGGTCCTTAGTAGGCCGATACGAAATATATATATCGGTTGATCGATAGCGCATGTAGGGTTCGTGTGCTTGAAGTCTGGTGGTAAATTCTCTCCAATTTCTATTACCTTAACTTCGAAATATTAGAAATGAATTAGATTTTGGCAGATATAAGGTTCAAACTTTGGTCCACTTTTATTTATAATTTATATACACAATATTTAGATAAAAGGAACAAAGAATGGGATGTGAAGTACACTTCATGAATTCAGTTTTGTATATATATATAATCGTATGATCTCAGGTATCGTGTGCAAGCATTTTAATTTTACGCCATCTGGCTGCTTGCTCGACAATTTCGACGTTTCGTTTTACTCGAGGAGTGACAAAATAGCAGATTAAACCTTGGGCGTTTATGGCTGAGTTTGAACGAATTTTGTCAGGTAAACACAAAACCAGACATCTTTTACATGCCAACATTGTACAACATCGAGTGTCGAATGGACATTTTTCTCCACTTCAAAACTCCGACTACCTCTGCGGGATTTGAACCCCCTACCTTGGGGGTTTAGGGGATGACACTCTACCAATGATTCACAGAGGGAGCTTGAAGCCGTGTTCAGTAGCTCAGATGGTAGAGCGTTGGCCTTCTGAGCCCAATTTGGCAAGTTCGACCCTGTCTCATTCCGGTGGTATTTGAAATTGCTTACACACGTCAGCCTCGCATCAGTCGATTTACCGACACGAAGTACTCCAGCGGGACAAAATTTCGGCACCTCGGTATATTGTAAAAGAAAAGAACACATCGAACAAATGTAAATACAGGGTGGTACCCGTGTTTGAGAAACATTGGTCTAATGAGTTAGTGAGGTGTAAAACTTTTAACATCATTATTGCTTTACCGTCTAGGTCAAAGCTGGCCAGAGGTTTTATTAATGGAACGTTCGAAAACTTTCTCAAAGTCTACATAAGACGTGAATACATCGTTCAGTTGATCTAAACAATGTTGTGCTAGCACTTGAACTACTATCTGCGTCTTATGAGGAGCTTCTAGGTACGGCGCGAGTAACATATAATACATCCTTAGCTAGAAACATTAGTCGTGATAAACAGTGCGAGTTCTCTGAAAGAAATGCGTGTTCATTATTAAACTGTTCATTATGCAGTACTTATAATAAATGTGTAACTAGAGCGCAATTGCACTACCAGTTTGAAACTGCACAACAGCACCATAGTTCACAAGAATCACCGTGGACGGAACCAATGTTTCTTGTCAGGCCTTGAGACTTGAGTTCGGCGCATGTGCAGCAGACACGCTTACCCTCCGCACCTCTTACCCCCCGCACCGCTTACCCCGTATGCACGCAACTCCTTGTAAGACGACCATAGTATTTCTTCGAGAATTAATTCTTTAGTCTACACTCGAGGAAGGTGTAGCAAATGCACGCCGCAAGACAAACGTGTTGGAGGTGTTGCCTACACAGCGTACGTCACGGCGTTGGGCACATACTATCGGATGAATGTGGATCGATATCTTGTTCGTATTACACAATACTATACCCAAAGGCTTTGTTCCGCTTCTTGAGTAGTGAACCACAATGGAACATGACAGCTCTAATAATACAGAAAGGTTTGCATTCAATTGATCGTTGCTCTATTGATAATATAGTACCCGCATTTGTCATCAGATGGCTCACACTAATGCTTTTATAATTCGACTAGCTGTTGCGTAGCCGTCGTTGGCGGATTATTTTTGGTGATTTTAGAGGTATTGCCATCTAGTGGAGATGAGTGGCAGTAGAAAATTCAGTAAAAAGCAAAAAGCAAAGCCATCTCCGTACAGTCCATGAAGGCCCTTGGAGGGGTGGAAGGTAAAGGCTTCCACTATCCGCAACCACGGCACTTGACGGGATTGAGTGGTTAGTTCTACGCCGGGCCGCCTTTGCCTCCAGGAATTAACCTGCTACTCATTTATGGTGTAGGCTGAGTGAACCTCAGGGCCATGTGCACCTCGAGAATTGGAAATCTCGCTTCTTAAATTTTACGACTACCTGACGGGGATTCGAACCAACGTCCTTTCGGGCGAACCGAGTACGCCTTTACCGCCTCGGCCAGGCAGCCCCTAGAAAATACAGTGCACGTCATAATTAAAAACTATAGTAAGTACGAGTAATATTCCGTTGATATGTTTTGGGGGTTTTGGAAATCATTCGCCATCACAGTTTTTTCTTCTGGCTTGGTGATATTTAAGCATAGTGATTTTCCTTATTTTCCTGATCACTAGGGGGTAATGGCCACGCAGTTTTCAGATTATATAAACAATAAAGACAATAACCACCATCATCGAAAGTTTGTTCTTTTCTTTTTTTACCTGAACAAAGCTTCCACATCAGCCTTACTCCGCGTTGATGGTCTTGATATTACCCTCCATATTGGGCTAGAAGGTCAGGAGTTGTGGGCTAGCTTGCATGTAATGACCTTACAAAAGGTGTTCAAAATGCCCGCCTCCTACCATACTGCAGGACTGTACTCGTCGTCTCATGGGGTTACAAACAAACTCGAATGTGTTCGGTGTTGTACGAATTGTTTAAGAAGCCTCTGCAATTCTGCCATGAAGTGTTTCTTCGCTTCCCACAACAGTTGCTTAACCCCACACACAAAAAAGTCCAACGGGTTAAGATCAGGTGATCATGGAGGCCAAGGTAATATGTGAGGAATCCAACCCTGAAATTATACCGTGTATTTATGAAACATTCTGTATATGTGGAAGTTCGTGGAAATGTAATAAACGCGAATATATTCCTTATTATTTCTGGCATGTTACGTTACAATTTTTATTGCAATTTGCTTTACGTAGCAGCGACAATGAAGGAAGCGGCCGTGGCCTTAATTAAGGCACAGCCCCAGTATTTGCCTGGTGTGAAAATGGGAAACAACAGAAAAGCATGTTTAGAGCAGCCGACAGTGGGGTTCAAACCAACTATCTCCCGAATGCAAGCTCACAGCTGCGCAACCCTAAAGCGTAAGGTCAACACGCTTGGTCGTATATTAAGTAAAAGTAAGTTTGTGTCCCCGTCCCGTTGTGATGGAGCAGGAATGTCGCCAATGGAGGTGACCTGCATGTACCGTTTCAACCACATACCAGTCTTCCTTCTTAAATGTCTTGCAGTACCAGTAGTTGCATTCGATCCCCAGAGGACGGTAAAACACATGAAACGTAAAAGATTGAAAATTATAGTTTACCCAAATGTATTGTGTACATTTTTGCGATACAGCTGATATTAACGCAAAATGTTGACATTTCCTGTTCTGGCCCCTCTAATATCTCTGTCGCAGCACTCATCGGATATCCTTTAAGTAAAATATAGAGTTTCAAGACTTTCTGGCTAGTCGTTTTACCGTTATGTTATCGAACGAACGAACATTCATCTGAACCTCCTTTTGACTTTTGTGCACATAAGCCGAGATAAAAATTGGGTTTGAGTCTAAAGATTGAAAGGTAAGGAAAAATTATAATTCTGTTTGCAGTATATAGGTTAGATATCTAGATCAACTGTACATAGGGTGCAGTCTCATTAATTCGAACCTGAGTAATCCAAAAGTACAGATAATCCGAACTGGAAATGGACAAAAAATTAAATGAAAGAACACACTCCAGAATTAAGAGTACTTATTATTAATTCAATAACTTCACAAGAAAGTTATCATTATGCATTGCAAATAACAGTCGCTGATTACTTTTATTTAGACTGTCTGTTAGTGTATTTTACCGCAATGATTTGAACCTGAAGATGGTTGAGTACTAAGCCAGTCTTTCATAAACATCACAACAGAAGCCGGAGCAGTTGAGTGTTTCTCGACGTAACATACGGCAAGTTCGAGGACAGCCTGAATGTGAAACGTCTTCCTTACGAACCGTAGATTCTTGCTGCACCATAGCCACAATTTCTTCGTCTGTATGCACATGCTGACCGTAATTTGCGATTGACTCCCTAACGTCATTCTCAGTTGCTTCCTCATACTTAAAAAATTGCTGAACAAGCCCAAGAGATTGGTGTTAGATTCTCATTCTTCCCCTGCACTTTCGATGAATGTGAGACTGGGCCACATATTTTCACACGATTTCCGCATGAACTGCTCGCTGACATCGCTCCATGCTACAGCTGCCCAGTATACCATGTCCTTAATGTCCACTTTTTTCAGTTTTTGAAGACAACTCATCTCCGAGCAGCATTCTAGGAACGATTACCTGGAAATTCTGAACAGAGCCCGGTACAAAGTATTTCGCATTAACGGGACTCTATTGTATTTGCGTGTGTGCCATCCTTCACTTTGCTATTGCACCGTCTCTGGAGAATGACGGGATGTTTCCTAAGAAATGGTAGTACTGCAGTTGCTCTCCAGGAGATCACATTTACACACATCGGCAGGAAAATCCCCACATTAGTCTACCAGTAAGCACAGGGTGCTAGATGTCGGTATATTCCTAGCTCACTAAATGATCGGATTTGAATATGGGTCAACTGAATTAATCAGTCAAATGATTTCTTTATACCTAGGTTAGAAATTCCGGCAAACTGTACGGAACGTACAGCAAACAACACCATGGTTCAACCCAGAGGAAGAGCTAAATAAGTCCACGCAACGGTTGTGCTATGAGGTTTGCATAAATATAAGGGGCCCGTCCTCTTGGGACCCCTAGAAGTTATGTTACTCTTGTTACATTACGGAGGAGCGGCCTAGACGACACTTTCTAGTAAGCAAATTAATTAGCATTCTAACCTGTTAACTTCTTCTTCTTTCTTTATCTGTTTACCCTCCAGGGTCGGTTTTTCCCTCGGACTCAGCGAGGGATCCCACCTCTACCGCTTCAAGGGCAATGTCCTGGAGCGTGAAACATTGGATCGGGGATACAACTGGGGAGAATGACCAGTACCTCGTCCAGGCGGCCTCACCAATGCTTAACAGGAGCTTTGCGGAGGGATGGGAAGATTGGAAGGGATAGACAAGGAAGAGGGAAGGAAGCCTTAAGTTAGGTACTATCCCGGCATTTGCCTGGAGGAGATGTGAGAAACCACGGAAAACCACTTCCAGGATGGCTGATGTTGGAATCGAACCCATCTCTACTCAGTTGACTTCCCCGCTCCAGCCCTCGTATCACTTTTCAAATTTCGTGGCAGAGCCGGGAATCTAGTCCGGGCGTGCAGGGGTGGCAGCTAATCACACTAACCACTACACCACAGAGGTGGAAAACCTTTTGACTTACTGCCTGAAAGTCAGTGTTTTAGTTATGAACGCGAATACTGCCTCCTCTCTTCTTGATAAGAAAAGTAATGACGCCTCGAACAATGGCCCATGTTGGCCCATCCGTAAATACGGTACTGCCTGTTGTTTAATACCGTGGTAACTACATATATAAAATTATACGAGACATGTTATTGCTTTGTGAAGATTTGCTGCAGAATATTATGACGGCATAGTAAATTATATCGTACCATTCTAGATTATGTCCATTTTACAACCAATATTTCATCAAGGGCGAGAGTTTTATTTACTTTTTATTTTTATTGTGATTGAAGTAACGACGAATTCCGCCTCTAATTACGTTCTCATCATTTAGCGTATCATATCGCATGCCAATTCGAGAAAAGTTCACATTTTTTATATTATTAGAATGTAATATATTGCACCGACAGCAGCAGAATTCCCGTCATAAGAAGTCACGCTCTTATTTCAAGCTATTTAAGTATAGAATGTTCATTACATTTCCAAGTTATTAATTTCTAGTAAACATACAACGTTTATGCCAGTGGATTTGCAGCGATACTCAATAACCAAATAAGAACAAGCAAATTCTATGTCGGTGAAAAATGAACTATTTGGATAACTTGAAAAATAAACAAGATAATTATTGCTTTTTCAAGTAATGGGGAGTATGGGACGTGAGTGGAAAGAGAGGCGCCTTATATTGAATCTATATAAAGCTCAAACAACGGAAGTTAATATTAATGGTAACACAAGGGAAGCAAAAATTAGAAGAGGAGCACGACAAGGCTGCCTACTATCATCATATCCCTTTAACTTGTTCATAGAAAATGCAGTTAGAGGAATGAAAGGGCATATTAAAGGAGTGAATTTGAATGGTATTCAGGTGCACAGTATCCGCTTCCCAGATGATACTGCTATCTTAGCTACTTCTGAAAAGGGTGTGAGTAAGATGCTAAGAACATTGAACAAATCCTTAGAAAATTTAAACTAAATAAAAAAAATATGATATACAAAAAGAAGCCTACAGTTAGAAAAAAAAACTTAAAATTAAATAACAGACCGATAGAACAAGTCACAGGATTCTCCTATTTGGGTAGTGTAATTACCTTTGATAACAGGTCCCTTTCGGAAATCAAGAAAACAATAGTCGTAGCAAAACAAGACTTCCAAAATAAGAAAAACTTATTGCTAAACAACCATCTCACATTGGAGACCAGAAATTCATTTCTCAAGACTTTTGTTTGGAGTGTGCTATTGTATGGATTCAAAATCTGGACATTAGGGAAACAAGAAGAAACAAAACTTTAGGCCGCAGAAATGTAATTTTGGAGAAGAATTAAAAAAAACAAGTTGGATGCATAAAATCAAATGACCTTGTTTTAAAGATCGTAAAGAGGGTCGATGTTTATCAAATACGATAAAGAAGAGGAAAGAAAAGTTCCTTGGACACGTACTGAGACATGACTGACTATCTTCTCCAAGCAATCATTATTGGGAAAGAGACCCAGGGGACGACCAAGGATATCGTACGTCAGAAACGCCGTTGGTGAACTGGAATGTTGTTCATATAGCAGCATGAAGAGACTAGCAGAAGACCGTCAGTTGTGGCTACAGCGACAAGCAATTGCCTTTGGTAGATGATGATGAGTTTGTTAAAAAAACATACATAAACCACTACATCTCCCGAGAGAGCCAACGAAAAGAAAGCGGGGCATTCAGTGGGTATTAAATATTCGATTGAAAGAACCGGATGATTTCTGTCTTCTTGCAGGATGTTTTCTGGACATGTAAGTCAAGCTGAATAACTTAAAATATAAGAAAATGAATTTGGGTTAAAGATAAATAACAAAAAGACTAAGGAAATGCGCATAAACCATCGTAACAATTCTAGATGGAATGGATACAGAAAGAGTTGAAGAATTTTGATCCTTAGGAAGCATGGTCCTTCAGGATGGAGTTGCTTTTAGAGATGTGGTAAGTCTTAAAAAATAAAGCCAAAGGAGCATTTACACAGTTACGACCAATATGGAGATCGATTCACATTTGAATCAAAACGAAGTTAAAAATATTCAACTCAAATGTTAAATCTGTTTCACTGCATAGAAGTGAAACCTTAAACTGACCAAAGACATTACCACAATGTTACAGACCTTCATAAATCGTTGCCTGAGGTACATTATGATAATATGGTGGTTAAAGACCATCTCAGACAAATATCTTTGGGAGGCCAAAAGTCAATATCCCGTACAGAAACAGATAATGGCGGTGGATGGTACACATCCTGAGAAGACCACAAGGCAGGCCTAGGATCACCTGGAAGAGAACCATAAACAGGGAGATAGTTGGAGTCAACAAGACATGGAGAGAGGTGAAATCATTGGCAGCAGATGGAACAAGCTGGAGAAATTTCGTCGAGGCCCTATGTTTCACCAAAGAATTAAATGAGTCAGATCTCGGAGTAACTTTGAAGTCAACAGTTCACCAATACTCACTGTCATCCTGCCACTATATTAGCACATCACACTCAAATTCCAAAAACAAATATGACCTCTTTGGGTGGGGTTAGTAGAGTAATACTCACTGTACCCCTGCCTATCGTAAGAGGCGACTAAAAGTGGCCCCAGGGGTTCTTAACTGGGGATCGTAGGTCGGCGGGACCTTAGCTGAGTCCTGGAATTGCTTCTACTTATTTGTGCCAAGCTCTTCACTTTCATCTATCCTATCCGACCTCTATTTTTCTTTTCCTGCCCCGACGGTATCAGGTTTCCGTGGCCTTGGTTGTTTTTCATTTTCACGCCCTTCGTGGCCCTTGATTTTCTTTGGCCGGTATCTTCATATTTCGAAGTGTCGGATCCGTTCCCTTTTTTCTCTCTGATTAGTGTTATATAGAGGATGGTTGCCTAGTTGTACTTCCCATTAAAACAATAATCACCAACACCACGCCAAAAATATACCCTATCAAGAAATAAAATTTTCACGAAGAAATCTTGCAAGAACTTACCTAATGTAATCAAATCACTCACAACACAATCTTCCTTTACAAAGTCTGTGAAAAGTTTTCCCTGGTTTGAAGGAATTAACACACAAATCTACATTTTTGTATTGATTATATTTGATGTTTTAGTATATGTCTACGTTCGATTTATACGGACAGTCTCTATAATGAGAATTATTATTATTATTATTATTATTATTATTATTATTATTATTATTATTATTATTATTATTATTAGACACACACACACACACATCAAAATTACAAACCAGAGTCTATGATATACATTTTCTTTGTGTTAATATATCGTTTGGGAAGCATTGTGTATTTGTTCAATCCTAATGCACAGCATGGATTCATTCAGTAACATTCCACTGCTACTAACCTGGCAGTTTTCACCCATGAATGGACCACTCAGTTTTATAATAGCTTTTCTACTCGTGTCCATTACACTGACCTTTCTAGGGCATTCATCATCATAAGCCGATAACAAAACTGTATTTTTTAATTATAATATGAACATTTCTTACTACTGATGTGACATCTCATTCCGCGGGCCTGAACGCACGGAATGTTGGCATTATGAAACTCAGCCTGTCAAACTATAAGTGATAAATTTGCTACTTTGATATCGTCAAGTAACACACGGTCTTTGCTAAATGTCACAATGACAAGTTTAGCGCAGTGATGCGACCTCTGGCCTTGCGCTTTGAGTGCTCGATTGCGCTCACTGAGTACACTTCGATGTGGCGTGGCGTAGCGAATGAACGCGTGGGCCGATTTTAAAGATTCTAGCACAATTTTGTTCACAAATACACGTGGCAAGAAACATAAGTGACTTTATAGCAAATACAAGTTTGTGAATAAAATGACTGTAAGTTTTGAAAACTTGCAACCAGTTATTTTCGCGGCTGCTGTATCAGTAACTCTTCAACTATACCTTGTGTTGAGAACTTGGCAAGACCAAGACAATGATGAAAGAATCAAGAGGATACCTCTATCAAATCAAAAGTTACAAGACGATGAAATTAGTAGCGGTACGCCGGTAAGTCAATCCCACGGCGCCGCTGGGTCATCACATTGAACGCCGGAAGAAAGGGCCACTGAGGCAGAAGGACAGTATCTATCGCACAACGAGAATGCAGAAGATCGATAAAAGTTGATTTTATGTACAAAATGTGCCTTTTTCATACGAAAACATCTTCGTAACCTAAAACTTTGAAGGGTACTAATCTTGTACAGCTTATTGTACAGTTTTTTTAATGCTTTTTATTCGGGGCGTCGACCTAAGTAGATCTTTTGCCCCTACTTTGACCATATGTTGTGAACCTGCGTGTATTTGGAAATGGCGGAAGTTTAAAGTGTTGAATGTGAGGAAAGGAACATTAAGGACGACACAAACACCCAGTCCCCAGGCCAGGGATATTAATCATTTAGTCTACAATGAAAAAACCCTGACCTGTCCGGGAATCGAACCTGGGGTCGCCGAGTGACAGGTGGACGCGTTGCCCCACACGCCTCGGGGGCCGGACTTATTGTACAGTTACATTTCCGTAAAATAACTCTGATGAAAGAAACAGAAGAAATTGCACCTTCGTTTTAAGTTTGCTATAAGTAGCCGATAAATACATTGGCTTGACAATTGTGTTTCATTTCTTTCGTCTCGGTCAGACGCCATCAAACCCAATGATTAAAATGAAAATCGAATCATTCCCTGATGTTTAACGTGGCTATTCATTTTTAATATATAGTTGATATTGTATGGAGTAGGTAGATCCTAAAAAATAATATTCTCGCTAACCTTGTTCAATGAGTCATCAATGATCTGCATTTAGGGCGGTCGCTCAGCTGGCAGATTCTCTATCAATTGTTTAGCTCATATTTAGATTTATTTATTTATTTATAATTGTTTGCTTTTTCTGAAATATTTTCACCGAACTTGGACATTTATTGAACATTTCCCTTGATAATTTATTCCAATCCCCTACTCCTCGTCCTATAAATGAATATTTGCCCCAATTTGTCCTCTTGAATTCCAACTTTATCTTCACATTATCATCTTTCCTACTTTTAAAAGCTCCACTCAAGCTTATCCTTCTACTTATGTCATTCCACGCCATTCACAACTAACAGCTCGAAACATACCGCATAGTCGAGCATCCAACATTTACAATATTCTCGTATCGCTACTCCTTTGTCGGAAATAATCCAGAACAAATCATGCTGCCTTCCTTTGAATTCTTTCCATTTCTCGTATCAGGTTGTCTTGGTGAGGGTCCGATACACTGAAACCGTACTCTAGCTGCGGTCTTACCAGAGACTTACACGCACTCTCCTTTATATCCTTACTACAACCCCTAAACACTCTCATAACCAAGTGTAGAGATGTGCAACCTTTCTTAACTACCTCATTGATATTACATTGAACACCAATCGACACATTTTTGCTTTGCAAAGAAACATTTAAATCAGTCAAATGGTTTGTACCGGCTAAAAAAGACAAGATCAGCAACTCAGCTCGTGCGTTCTTATATAAACACAAGCAGAGTGATGGGGAGTGTCCGACTCGTTGGCTGAATGGTCAGCGTACTGGCCTTCGGTTCAGAGGGTCCCGGGTTCGATTCCCGGCCGGGTCGGGGATTTTAATCGCTTCTGATTAATTCTTCTGGCTCGGGGACTGGGTGTATATGTCCGTCCCAACACTCTCCTCATCATATTCAGACAACACACTACACTACCAACCACCACAGAAACACGCAATAGTGCTTACATCCCTCCATAGAGGGTTGGCGTCAGGAAGGGCATCCGGCCGTAAAACAGGGCCAAATCCACATGTGCGACGCAGTTCGCACCCGCGACCCCACAGGTGTGGGAAAAAGCGGCAGGAAAAGAAGAAGAAGAAGAGTGATGGGGAGTAATGAGTCGTAAGCCCTGGGCAGACAGGGGACAGCGTGTGGCCCTCAAACGTTGAGTTCGAATAGCCTATGGAATATCTCAGCTATCCTTGAAACTCAATACCGAGTTTTGGGACTTGCCGTGTGATGTCGATACAGGGAGACAAAAACTGAACTCGACTTATTCTGCACAGCTAACCCACGATAAATACGAAGTATGAGACAGAAATTTGAAGTATAGGGACAACATTATAGTTTATCTTTTAGATAGATTTTTATCTTTCAGATACAGTAGCCTATAGGATGCGATAGTTAAGTTAGACATTAGTAGCCTTCTCTCTCAATATCTTTTCGATTTTATATATTTAAGTACATCAATGTCCGCCTCTGTGGTGTAGTGGTTAGCGTGATTAGCTGCCACCCCCAGAGGTCCGGGTTCGATTCCCGGCTCTGCCACGAAATTTGAAAAGTGGTACGAGGGCTGGAACGGGGTCCACTCAGCCTCGGGAGGTCAACTGAGTAGAGGTGGGTTCGATTCCCACCTCAGCCATCCTGGAAGTGGTTCTCCGTGGTTTCACACTTCTCCTCTAGGCAAATGCCGGGATGGTACCTAGCTTAAGGCCACGGCCGCTTCCTTCCCTCTTCCTTGTCTATCCCTTCCAGACTTCCCATCCCTCCACCAGGCCCCTGTTCAGCATAGCAGGTGAGGCCGCCTGGGCGAGGTACTGGTCATTCTCCCCAGTTGTATCCCCTACCAAGAGTCTGAAGCTCTAGGACACTGCATTTGATGCGGTAGAGGTGGGATCCCTCGCTGAGTCCGAGAGAAAAACGGAACCTGGAGGGTAAACAGATGATGATGATGATGATGATGATGATGATGATGATGATGAAGTACATCAATAATTCAAATTAAACAATCGGTGTATACCGGTTCGAAATAAATAGGGTCACTATGATTTATAATTTTTAAGGTACTTCAGTCTGTCGAAACTAATTTATGAATAAATAACATTTAGAAAATACCCGAGGGAGAAAACATTTTGCAACAGATTATACATGAAAAAAAATAAATGTTCAAACTTTGCTGATGATCTAGCTATCATTACTAACACCAGAGATGAAACCAGATACGCTGTACAGAGATTACACAACATAGCATCAAAGGCAGGCCTCCAGACATCGTACGAAATAAAAACACTACAGGGAAAATCTACATCAACATAGCAAAAAAAAAAAAAAAAAGCAATCTGCTAGAACTGGAAAACAACACAATTTCACAGGTGTCCTTCTTCAAATAGGTTGGAGAAATCATACTACCATCGGGACTAGACAGTAGGGCCAACGTAGAAAGAGCCACCAAACTCCATAAGGCGCACAGACAAACATGGAATACCGGGCGAGTTGGCCGTGGGGTTAGAAGCGCGCGGCTGTGAGGTTGCATCCGGGAGATAGTGGGTTCGAATTCCACGGTCGGCAGCCTTGAAGATGATTTTCCGTGGTTTCCCCATTCTCACACCAGGCTGTACCTTAATTAAGGTCACGGCTGCTTCCTTCCAATTCCTAGGCCTTTCCTATCCCATCGTCGCCATAAGACCTGTCTGTGTCGGTGCGACGTGAAGCCACTAACACTAACATGGAATTGCTACAGCAAAAATGTCATATCGCGCAATGAAAAATTACGACATTACAAGACAGTTGTTTAGCCGGAAGCTTTATATGCGTCAGAAACCATATTCCTTGGAGGTCACTGTAAAATTATAGAAATTCAAAAGCAAGAAAGGAAAATTCTCCGGAAAAGTTACCGTCCCACGAGAGAGAATGGAATATGGATTAAGAGGAGAAGAGCGGGCTTCTACTCATAAATACCTGACAGGTTCACTGATGCCCTACGCAAAAGACTCCTGAAATTCTATGGCCATATCTATAGAATGGAGAGCGACAGACTCACCAAAAGGTGATAATAATAATCGTATGGCCTCAGCTACCGTGTGCAGACATTTCAATTTGACGCCATCTGGCTGTCTGCTCGTCAATTTCGACGTTCCGTTTTACTCTAGGCTCACTAGATGGCAGACCGAGTAAACCGAAACTCTCTTGGTTGTCTGTGGCTGAGATTTAATGAATTTTGTCGGGTAAACACCAAATGTGTCACCAGAGATCTTTTACATGCCGACATCGTACGACATGGAGTGTCGAATGGACTTTTTTTCCGCCCTTCAAAAATCCGACTATCTCGGCCGGGTTTGAACCCGCTCTCTTGGGATCCGGAGGCCGACACCCTACTACTGATCCGCAGAGGCAGCTACCCAAAGATTATTTAAAGTAATCAACTCAAACTGGTCCGCCTCTGTGGTGTAGTGGTTAGCGTGATTAGCTGCAACCCCCGGAGGCCCGGGTTCGATTCCCGGCTCTGCCACGAAATTTGAAAATTGGTACGAGGGCTGGAACGGGATCCATTCAGCCTTAGGAGGTCAACTGAGTAGAGGTGGGTTTGATTCCCACCTCAGCCATCCTGGAAGTGGTTTTCCGTGGTTTCCCACTTCTCCTCCAGGCGAATGCCAGGATGGTACCTAACTTAAGGCCACGGCCGCTTCCTTCCCTCTTCCTTGCCTATCCCTTCCAATCTTCCCATCCCTCCACAAGGCCCCTGTTCAGCATAGCAGGTGAGGCCGCCTGGGCGAGGTACTGGTCATACTCCCCAGTTGTATCCCCCGACCAAGAGTCTGAAGCTCCAGGACACTGCCCTTGAGGCGGTAGGGGTGGGATCCCTGGCTAAGTCTGAGGGAAAAACCGAACCTGGAGCGTAAACAGATGATGATGATGAACTCAAACTGGCTAGAAGAATGAACTCAAACTGGCTAGAAGAAACTAAGGCGGATCTCCAAGAAGTGAATATCACGGATGACGTCATAGAAGATCGTGGAGCGTTTAGTACAATAGCGGCCAAGCACAATTTCGTGGATAAACTTAAAAAGAAAACTGATAGAAAGTGGTTCAGAGAGATCAAGGTGCAACACAGTGCATTCATGAAGAGATTTTGGGAGGATGAGAAGGCGAAAGCCATCAGGCCAACGAATAAGTTCAAACGTGCTCTTTGAGTGGACATAACGAAGAAGAAGAAGAAGAAGAAGAAGAAGAAGACGTGTTTCGTTCTTGAAATAACATCATCAGATTCTATCAAATCACACTCTATAATGGTTTCTCAAGAACGGAACATTTTAAATAAGTTGTTTACTTTTAGGTATAATCGGTTATTATATGCAATTTTTCAGGTACTTTTTAAAGTGCATTTACTCATAAGTTCGTTTTGACTCCACTATAATAGACAATCACTACAAATTGCAGCAGTAATTTTATCCGGTTCTGCCAAGATTAGATACATTTATTTAATATTTTTATTTTCATTACTTAACACTCAAGATGTTAGGTAAGTTGAATAACTTTTAAATATTTATAAATATTATGTTCGCGTTTGACTTAATGTAGTTAATATTTTTCAAATCAATACAGTGTAGATAGTTCTTGTTTCTTTTTGCTAGTTTGTAACGTCGCTCTAACACATCGAAAGTCTTCGGCGATAATAATAATAATAATAATAATAATAATAATAATAATAATAATAATAATAAAATTTCGTGCGGCTATTTATAGCCGAGTGCAGCCCTTGTAAGGCAGACCCTCCGATGAGGGTGGGCGGCATCTGCCATTTGTAGGCAACTGCGTGTTATTGTGGTGGAGGATAGTGTCATGTGTGCTGTGTGAGTTGCAGTAATGTTGGGGACAGCACAAACACCCAGCCCCTGGGCCACTGGAATTAACCAATTAAGGTTAAAATCCCCGGCCCGGCTGGGAATCGAACCTGGGACCCTCTGAACCGAAGGCCAGAACGCTAACCATTCATCTTCGGCGATTCAAGGATAGGAGAAAGCTATAATTGGGAAGATGCTCGATCTGACCTCAACCTTCTCGTGCATGAGGACCTCATAGCAGGTGGTCGGAGTTCTCTTGCAATTTTATGCATTATTTTTTACTCCCAGTTGTACATTTTCCCTATTCGGTACTCAACTTCATGCTCAATATAAACATATATTCCGGTGATGCCTTGCTTTGTTTTCTTACACAACAGACTGAAAAACGCCTCTACATCCGAAGGTATTCCTTCGACCCCGTCAACATCCACGCGTACCAACCACCGTTTATTTTCCGTGGAACCTCCCCTTGCAGTTACCACAGTCTTCAGGAGCAGTGGTGGTGATTGGGAATTAGAAGTGGTGGTGGGGAAATGTTCAAACAGCAAAAAATACTCGGGTTTATGGATACAGCGGGCAGGGGTATATACCTAAAAACTGAAAAGAACAAATAAACCTACAAAATGGTAAATTTGTTTATGCTTTCTGAGCGAATTTCGACAGAGAGGTAATGGTTGACAGTTTACCTACTTAAGTGCGGTAATAATAGGTTTCTGATATTTTGAAGCAATACTACATAACACAACTTACCAAAGGAGCAATATTTACACATGTATTACAATTAAATGGAGTACGGCATGAATATACAATTAAAAATAATTTAGTATTTGACTAGACACTAAGAAACTAACAGACACTAAAGAGACTGACGAATACGCGTGGCAAGCGGGTGAATCAAACCTCAGTATCCATGACTTTGTAAAAAAAAACATACCCCTGCTACCCCTCCTCACAGCACATGTGAAGTGTCCACTACTTGCTGTGGCGCGATACAAATCGGTTAACAGCGACGAGCTAGTATTTCCACCAATAATTTTGATAATAATTAAACCGAGCTCGATAGCTGCAGTCGCTTGAGTGCGGCCAGTATCCAGTATTCGGGATATCGTGGGTTCGAACCCCACTGTCGGGAGCCCTGAAGTTGGTTTTCCGTGGTTTCCCACGTTCACACCAGGCAAATGCTGGGGCTGTACCTTAATTAAGGCCACAGCCGCTTCCTTCTCATTCCTAGCCCTTTCCTGCCCCATCGTCGCCATAAGACCTATCTGTGTCGGCGCGACGTAAAGCAAATAACAAAAAAAAGAAGATAATTAAAATAAAGAAAATAATTAGTCGATAAGAAAACAGGGCTTGTATCTTAAAAAAATAATTTCTCTAATTCTTAGTTTCAGCCGGCTAAAATAGATTAAAATGTATATGATTTTTTCACAAAATGGTGGGGTGGGGGAGGTGACTTCCTCTCCTCGCTCCCCCGTAATCGCCGCTACTGTTCAGGAGTTCCTCTAGCGTCAAACTCCAAGACATTACAGACCTAGGAATCTGCAGCTATACCTGCGCTTTGCAATACGAACCCATGGCAGTAATGATCGATCATTGAATGTTAAACACTTAGAAGAATAGTATTCACTAAAAATCGCTTATATATATTCCATTATGGCAAGCCGAATCAAAAAGTTATTAAGATATTGCATCCAGTTAAGAGTTATTGGTAAATCTAAGACACTGAACGCAAATTGAACTCTGAAGCTCAACATTGTCTTCACAAAACGCAAACGAAAAATAATTCATTTGCCTGGTGTAAAAATGAGAAACCACGGGAAACCATCTTTAGGGCTCCCAACGGTGGGATTCGAACCCACCATCTTCCGAATGCAAGCTCACAGCTGCGCAATCAACTGGCTCGGTTGCAGGTAGTTCTTTTTTATATTTGCTTTATAAAAATTACTCTTATTTTGTTAGTAGGCCCTATTTTAAATAATAATATAGCATAATGTCGCTCTGCACGGAAATGATCAGGGCGGTTTTGCAGAATCAGTCGAAATTTGCAGGTAGAGAAATTGCCACTTTTTATTGTGTAGAGTATAACATACCACAGCTGTAAGCAATGCTTGCTCTTGCCATTTCTCGCAACACTGCGACACTCTTCTCACAAAAGACCTGCACCAAATTATTCAAAAATAATTACAGCAACGAAAATTGATACCAAAATATCGTATTTTAGTTAGAAAATGATACTCTCCTACTGTGTAGTTGCTCCTGAGATCGTATTATGCACAAATTTTGTTTAACTTTTGTCACACATTTCTTTGATAACAGTGTAGAATGCCAATAAGAAGTTGGTGATGTAATCATCACTTTCTTTTTTTTTTAACTATCTGCTTTTACGTCGCACCGACGCAGATAGGTGTTATGGCGGCGAAGGGACAGGAAGGTGTTAGGAGTGGTTAGGAACCGGCCGTCGTCTTAATTAAGGTACAACCCCTGCATTTGCCTGGTGTGAAAATGGGAAATGATAATAATCATTAACACTAGGTATCTAGGTATGCTAGAGCCTCCGTGGCTCAGACGGCAACGGGTCAGCCTCTCACCGCTGGATACCGTGGTTCAAATCCCGGTCACTCCATGTGAGATTTGTGCTGGACAAAGCGGAGGCGGGACAGGTTTTTCTCCGGGTACTCCGGTTTTCCCTGTCATCTTTCATTCCAGCAACACTCTCCCTTCTCATTTCATAGCATCTATCAGTCATTAATAAATCACTTTGGGAGTGGCGACCCCATCGTACTAATAGCCTATATATGGTTCATTCATTCATTCATCCCTGACTCTGTCAATGACTGGAAAACAGGTTGTAGGTTTTCATTTTCATCATATGCAGAATTTTCAGCAAAAGTGGAAATAAGATAAAATTGAAACGGCATATGGGACAATTTCACAGGTATCTGTTTTTTAAATACGTTAGAGAATCAATTCTCCCTTCAAGATTAGACAGTTTGGCCAATACAGAAAAGGACTCAAAACTTCATAGGGCATTTAGACTAACACGGGATCACTACAATAAAAGAGTTATGTCACGTAATGCTAAATTGAAACATTACAAGACAGTTTTTCTACCGAAAGCTTTACATGCATCAGAAACATTAACTTTAGGAGGTCATTCTAAAATTGCAGATACTAAAAAAGAAAAACGTAAGATGCATAGGAAAATTTTCGGCCCCATACAAGAAAGTGGAATTTGGATCAAAAGCGAACTGCAGACCTCTATAGTTACACAGATAGTTTTATCAATACTGTGCAGAGGAGACGTTAGAAATTTTCCGGATACATATAGACTAACAAAAATATTATTCACTGTAATAAATTCCCCAAACAGGAGAATAAACAGGCTGCAGGAAACAAGAGGGGACCTGAATGAACTGAACATCAGAGAAGGCATCACGATAAATCGCAAAGTCTTCAGGTACTCAGTAAATAAACACACATTTGTGATCGGAACTAGCACAGGACTGGTACAAAGTGGTCAGAAGAACGGAAGAGGCAACACAGTGAGTTCAGGAAGAGATGTTGGAAGAATAGGAAGGCGAAAGTTATCAAGCCAATGAACAAGTTCAATGTGCCCTATGAATGGGCATGACGAAATAATAATAAAACAATAATAATAGACGTAATAATTATAATGTCTGACTCCTTCACTGAATGGTCAGCGTTCAGGCCTTCGGTGACGAGGTAGAAAAATGCAAAAGGAAGCGCTCTGTGCTGGCGAGTTAAGGGAAGTCACTTGAGCTGTTATCTTTGTTTGTGACAGTCGGGCCGAGTGATTCTCAACCTCCAAGAAATTTTGAGAGTGTAGGAATTGCAGTACTTTACAAACCAAAGTCTTACCTAAACATTAAAACGAGTGTTAGCTGTGAAGAGGGTGAACTACCGTACAAACTATAAATGAAAATCCACAGCCTGTTTCCAGTCATATGACCGGGTCAGGAATGGAATGAATGAAGCCCCATCTAGCGGCGAGGATAGGAAATGTGCCGGCTGCCGAAGCCTGTCGCACTCCTCTGGGGCAATGATTAATGACTGACAGATGAAATGAAATGTTAATGGAGAGTGTTGCTGGAATGAAAGATGACAGGGAAAACCGGAGTACCCGGAGAAAAACCTGCCCTGCCTCCGCTTTGTCCAGCACAAATCTCACATGGAGTGACCACGATTTGAACCACGGTATCCAGTGGTGAGAGGCCGGCGCGCTGCCGCCTGAGCCGCGGAGGCTTTACCGTACAAACTATATAGTGGGTAAATAATCGATGAACTGACACATGTAATTTCTAAGATAGAAATTAAATGAGGCTGGGTACTTAATGTGGAATAATGTAGTGTTCCAAATATGGAATAGTATTCCAATTTAGGAGGCATACTTTTGCAATATGCAGAGGCAGTTTTTCTTTCCTTCAGAACCATGGCCGGTCGGAAGGACAGTTCGGGGGAGGGGGGAAGGAAGTAGACATGCAATAGCTATCACTGCAGTAAGGATAGAAATGAAATGGCGTATCGGACACACTCTGCTCGCCAAGTGCAGGTCTTTTGATTTGTCGCCCGTAGGTGACATGCATGTCGTAATGCGGATGAAATGATGATGAAGACGGTACATAAACCCATCCCCCGTGCCATAGAAATTAACCAATGATGGTTAAAATTCCCGACCTGCCAGGAATCGAACCCGAGACCCCTTTGACCAAAGGCCAACACGCTAACCATTTAGCCATGGAGCCGGACAGTAAGGATAGAGAAAATGGGGTACAAAATGGCAGCATTAGTATATGGTGTACCACTTTGTTTTGTTTGGCAACAAAGAACAGTAGAGGGGAGATACTTTCCTCAAAGAAAGCTAGGCCTACAACTGCGTCAAGAGTAGACATTCAAGAACTCAATCAACCTTCGTGTAGTGGTTTGAGCATACTTAAGCCTACGCAAAATGGAAAGAAGACAACAAGAGATATGACAGTTCGTTTTCGGATAAAGAATCAATGAGTATAAGTGACCATTCATCTGATATCGATACAGAGGAACATGGAAAAGTGGACCCAAGTGATGAAGATGCTACATGCTTCTACTGTGACGGCAAGTATTCCAGAGATAGCAGGGTCTAGAAATGGATTCAGTGCTTGGAGTGCATGTTATGGTGCCATATCGAGTGTTCAAGTGGATAAAGTGAAAGTGAAAGTGAATTTATGCGTGAATATTTCAAATAATGTCTGTCATTTTAAATGATATTCATGAGTTTCTTATTTTAAACATGCAGACTACGAAATAAGAGGCTTAGGAGTAGAATGATAGTATTCCATATTATGGACACTTTTTTCAAAACAAGGTAAGTGCAATTTCCATTAAATGTTGTAATTTAAAAAAATATTAAATGTTAATCAGATTGGAAAGAAGTAGCTGGAAAGTAGGCAGATTGTACCAACATGTCACGCATTTATAATCTTGAAATGTTAAAAAAAGGTCGTAATTTTTATGAAAATAAAAACGTATTCCATATTTGGTACTCTTCCTCTAATAATAATAATAATAATAATAATAATAATAATAATAATAATAATAATAATAATAACAATAAAATCAAACCCCATGGCACTACGGCCCTTGAAGGGTCTTGGGCTACCAAGCGACCGCTGCTCAGCCCGAAGGTCTGCAGATTACGAGGTGTCGTGTAGTCAGCACGACGAATCCTTTAGGTCGTTATTCTTGGCTTTCTAGACCGGGGCCGCTACCTCACCGTCAGATAGCTCCTCAATTCTAATCACGTAGGCTGAGTGGACCTCGAATCAGGCCTATGATCCAGGTAAAAATTCGTGACCTGGCTGGGAATCGAACCCGGGGCCTCCGGGTAAGAGGCAGACACGCTACCCCTACACCACGGGGCCGACCAATAATAATAATAATGTATGTATGTATGTATGTATGTATGTATGTATGCATGTATGTATGTATGTTGGTTAACTATAAAAGAGCCGGGCTGAGTTGCTCAGAGGGTTAAGTCGCTGTCTTTCTGACCCAACTTGGCAGGTTCGATCCTGGCTCAGTCCGGTGGTATTTGAAGGCACTCAAATGTGTCAGTCTCGTGTCGGTAGATTTCCTGGGAAGTAAAAGAACTCCTGCGGGACTAAACTCCGGCACCTCGGCGTATCAGAAAACGATAAACAAAGGTGGTTAGTGGGACGTAAAGCAAATATTATTATTATTATATGAGTGAGTCAGGAAATGTAATTTCACCACCATGGACAATAAAGTATTTATCTATAATCGTAAGGTGTGGCATGGAGACGTGTATCACACCAGTACATGGACTGATGACCCAAAAAAGGCAACAACAACAACAACGACAACAATAAGACAGTAACTATGAAGTGCTCTTACCTGAGGCCGTGTCCCAGAAGTCAGTGTACGATCCGCATGAGCAGGGTAAGGCGGGTTGCGTGCCCTCACCTCGGCAGGAGCAGGCTCTCTGGTCCACAGGCAGCATCCCTCTGCAGTCAGAGCGCAGCATCCAACATCCCTGTCCGCAACCACTCCCCCACACCAATGAGCGCGCAGGTCACGCCCATGGGCGGAACGAGCATTAAGCTTGATAAATGTTCCTCATCTCAATATGGGGCTAGGATTTACAGTACAGGGGCACTAACAAGTTTTAACTCCGAAACCATCTCTTCAAAAAATGTTGATTTTCAACGTAGACTTTCGTTCCAGGACAACGGGTACATGGACAGAAACATTTTAAGACGCTTTTAGTGTTTGAATAGTTTGGAGAGTATTGAACTTACGATCAGGGGAGTAAAGCATGCGATACGGCCCCACCTGCCAAAAAAAAAAAAAAAAAAAAAAGTCCTGCCCCCTGAAATAAAATGTAAAAACTCGTGAATAATGAATATACATTACAGCAGCAGGTTGAAAGAATGGAATATATTGTCAAGTTGTATAAACAGTCCGCCTCTGTGGTGTAGTGGTTAGTGTGATTAGCTGTCACACCCGGAGGAGCGGGTTGGATTCCCGGCTCTGCCACGAAATTTGAAAAGTGGTTCGAGGGCTGGAACGGGGTCCATTCAGCCTCGGGAGATCAGCTGAGTAGAGGTGGGTTCGATTCCCACCACAGCCATCTTGGAAGTGGTTTTGCATGGTTTTCCACTTCTCCTGCAGGCAAATGCCGGGATGGTAGCTAACTCAAAGCCACGGCCGCTTCCTTCCCTCTTCCTTGTCTATCCTTTCCAATCTTTCCATCCCCCCGCAAGGTTCCTGTTCAGCATAGCAGGTGAGGCCACCTGGGAGAGGTACTGGTCATCCTCCCCAGTTGTATCTCCCGACCCAGAGTCTGAAGCTCCAGAACACTGCCCTTGAGCCTGTGGAGATGGGATCCCTCGCTCAGTCCGAGGGGAAAACCAACTCTGGAGGGTAAACAGATAAAGAAGGAGAAGAAGTTGTATAAACAAAGTGATTATTCATTATTGTGAGATTATTAACAATTAATGTTTAACAATACTGTAATTTATTCGATTACAGCACAAAAAATTTGCGAACAAAATTAAATAAAAAAACTGTTCAAATAAAGTTCAAAAAATATCAAACCACACAACTGACAAGTCTAGTTTAATATTAACTTCGGACAGAGACGTCGTTCGAAACTGAGTTGACTGATGGTTTACCGAGCTCGATAGTGCGGCCAGTATCCAGTATTGGATTCGAACCCCACTGTCGGCAGCCCTGAAGATGGTTTCCCCTGGTTTCCCGTTTTCACACCAGGCAAATGCTGGGGCTGTACCTTAAGGCCACGTCCGCTTCCTTCCCACGCCTTTCCTCTTCCTGTCCCATCGTCGCCATAAGACTTACCTGTGTCGGTGCGACGTAAAAGCAATTTATAAAAAAAAAACCCTGATGGTTACTACACCAACTTCTTATTGGCATTATACGCTGTTATCAAACAAATGTGCGACAAAAGTTAAACAAAATTTGTGCATAATACGATCTCAGGTGCAACTACACAGTAAGAAAGTATCATTTTATAACTAAAATACGATATTTTGGTATCAATTTTCATCGCTGTAATTATTTTTTGAATGATTTGTTGCAAGCCTTTTGTGAAGAGAGTGTCGCGGTGTTGCGAGAGATGACCAGGGCGAGCATTGCTTACAGCTGTGGTATGCTATACTCAACACAATAACAAGTGGCAATTCCTCTACGTTCAAATTGGAAAAAGGAAACTCTTTCGACTGATTCTACAAAACTGCCGTGGTCATTTCCGTTCAGGACGACATTAAGCTACATTATTATTATGATGATGCGTGTATGGTCCCTTTTGCAACACACGAAGATTTATTTATGATTTCGTTTGCGGGGTTTTCAGGATGCTTTCACCTGTTTACTAAAGATCCTCTTCTTTTGTTCCGTCCACTTGGTACCTGCTCTTTTTGGTACTTCATTCTCTGGAGTAACTTCCCACTTGTCATAACTTATATTTCTATTCAAGATTTATTCAGGTTGAATTTGTGCGTTCTTCATGTCCGCTTTTGTTTGTGTCCAAGGGAAATTTTTCAGTTTATCAACTCCTTCAATAATTTGGTGGGATAGTCTGGTTCCTGGAAGCCTCTTAACATGTCCATAAAATTTTAGCCTTCTTTTCCTGAGATCTTGCGCAATATTATATATTTTTTGTGGATTTACGGGATTGGAGGCGGTACCCTTCTTCCATGTGTCTTGGTCCTAAAATTTTCCTCATGATTTTTCGCTCTTCATTTAGTATATTTTCGAGCCCGCCCTTTTTATGAAGCGTTAGTTTCCCCTCCATATAAAGCCTCAGGTTGGATTAGAGTATTGTAATGTTTAATCTTAACGTGGAGAGACATACATTTTTTGTTGTAGCATTCTCTTGTTCTCCCATATGCTCTTCTACGGTTTTTTTACACGGTTGTTTTGTGCTATTTTTTCTTGTCCAGGTGGTTCGAGGATTTCGCCCAGGTATTTGAAGTGAGGGACTCTGTTGATTTGTCCGTATTTGGTATTGAGACTATGGATGTCTAGTTTTGAACAGAAAAATTCAGTTTTCTGGAAGGAGATACGCAGTTCGACCTTTTTGGCATATTCTTGGAGAATTTCAACTTGCTTTATCGCTGTGACTTCATCGCTGAAAAAAAAGGGCCAGGTCATCTGCGAAGGCTAAGCATGGAATTTCAAGCTTGTTTTTTGTGTCCCAATGTTGACTGGGTTCCAGCTATTTTACGCTTTCGGTTCTTTTTCCCATTTCCTCATCACCTTATCTAGGATGATGTTGAAGAGGAGGGATGACAGTCCATCTCCTTGCCGGACACCAGTTTTTATCAGGAATTCGTCTGAGATTTCTCCCATGAATTTCACTCTTGACTTAGTGTCATTGAGGTCTGTTTGGTCAAGTTTAGCGTTCTAGAGTCTAGTCCCTGTTCTTTCAGGATGATGAACAGAGGTATGTATAGGCCTATTTTCCTTTTGGGAGGAGTTTTTTTGCTAGTGGCTTTACGTCGCACCGACACCGATAGGTCTTATGGAGACGATGGGATAGGAAAGGCCTAGGAGTTGGAGGGAAGCGGCCGTGGTGTTATTTAAGGTACATCCCTAGCATTTGCCTGGTGTGAAAATGGGAAAGCACGGAAAACCATCTTCAGGGCTGCCGACAGTGGGATTCGAACCCAGAATCTCCCGGATGCAAGCTCACAGCCGCGCCCCAAACCGCACGGCCAACTCGCCCGGTGCGACGAGTTCTTGGGGCACCTTAAAGGCCTGGGCCCGCCTGCATTGTAGGTCTTAACGTTACGTCTCTGCTTACGATTATGTTTAATGCCTCAATTGACAGATAAAAGAGAACGGGGGGGGGGGACGATAATCTGAAGCGTATTGTTCATGAAATGACGCTTCAAAGTAAGGCAAAATTTGTGCTAAATTAAGTGACGTCACACGCATACTCTGTTATAAGATGACGCTGTGTTGACTCGCGCTCTGTTGGAGGTTAGCTGAAACAGCGAAAATAATTTAATAAGTAAGTCTACGAAATCCTCAAAACCCTGCGGGCGTTGCGATAGAGACATCCTACCGCCAATTTTTTTATCTTTGAAGCTCTGCCTGTGGATCAGTGGTAGACTCTGGACCAGGGCCTCTCAAACGCCCAAAATCTCACGCGTGCAAATCGAGGCGCAAGAGCTCCGTGCACTGTGCATCGCTCCCGCTCGGTTCAGCTCGGACCAACGCTTCGTCTCTAGGCTATTCGGCTAAGGTCGGCTCTACTCGGCTCAACTCAGCTCGGAGTTAGAGCGCCACGGAGCAAGTGTGGTAGAGGGAGACAGTGGGAGCGAGCGAGACAGGCGTGGGGAAACAGAGAGTAAGCGCTATTGCTCCAAATCGAGGAGTGGAGGGTCTGCACTCTGGTCAACCAAGGGGAGTCGTCTTTTGCACCGTGCACAGTGCATGCACCAAGCGCATACACCCTGAGAGGCCCTGCTCTGGATCTCTGGATCCTAAGATCGCGGGTTCAAATCCAGCAATTGGTGATATTCGAAAGGAGTAGGCTATGTGCAGGCATCGAATTCCACCCTCTCCTTTCGTACTGCCATACATCAACCCATTCATTTCATCTCATTAACTTTTCTGATGAGGATGAGTGGGAGTTTTTCACACTTTTGAGAATGTCCCGACAATTTCCGCTAATTTCACAAAAAATTTCCTGGCAAATTCCGCCTATTTCCCCAAATATATTTGTTTATACATCGCTACAAGCGTGAACATTTTTCTCACTTTCGGGAATTTTTCGGGAAGTTAGGAAGGGCATCCAGTCTTAAAAACCACTGCGAGATTTCATTTCACTTCATATCCGACCCCGTAGAGAAACGGGATATGTTCTGCGCATACAATTCCAGATAGACCCCAAGCCCAAAAACATATCCGTGTTGAAATATTTTAAATGCATATTTAATATAGTTTCCAGAGAAACAAGAAACAGCCAAATTCTTTAATGAATTTATTTACCTTGGGTTTTAATTTTCCCTGTTCTTTAGCTATGATGAAGTAATTACCTTGTAAATATCAGCCTTCATCGGATTAAGAAAGCGAACTGAATGCGCTGATATGAATGCGTTGTCCTTGATCATGGAGTGTGGGAAAACAGAGCATATTTCACATCTCTGTCAATGTTCTTAAGAATGTTGGTTATTCAAAACCCTTTTCTATTCTTGTAAGAAAGAGACAGGCGCTGAGTCCCTCTTTGTCTAAGAGAAATATCCCCTTCAGGATGAGTGATGTTGAATATATCTACGATATACCCTTTCTTTCGTAAAAGGCGATTAAAAGTGGACCCCGGGGCTTTCATCTTGAGAACGTGAGTTGGTGAGCACGGTTCCTCTAGCCGAGTCCGGCATTGCTTCACTTAACATCAAAGTGTGAAGGCTTTAACAGCCGGTGTCAATATAATAAAAATAATCCGGGCTATTATGCCGTGGTCCACTCCTCTCATTCCTTCTAGACGTTTCGACCACTGCTGCGTTAGTCATCTTCAGTGGCACCGTCTGTATGCCGCTGGCGACTGCCGCAGCAGTAGTCGAAACGTCTTGAAGGGATGAGAGGAGTGGACCACGGCATGATAGCCCGGATTATTTTTATTATATTGCTTCACTTAATTGTGCCTTCCACTTTCCTATCCGACCTCCCTTGGTCGACACTTGTTCTTTTCCGATCTCGACGATATTAGGCTTGCGAAGCCTACCGAGTCTTTCATTTTCTCACCCTTCCCTTTCTTTGACCGATACCTTAATTCTTCCAAGTGTCCAACCTCTTCCGTTTCCCTTCTTATTAGTGATAACAGAAGGTGGTTGCCCAGTTGTACTTCCTCTTAAGACAATAATCATCACCATTGTATGAGGTAGACTATGGGAGATGAACGGCACCCGACCATCTCTTCAGATAGTAACGGTGCAACCAGAGCTTTTCAGGACAGGGCAGTCCCATTTTTGCGGCGATTATATGTCGCGTAATTTTGAAGATAAGAAAACGCATTAGCTATTGTCAATGCGATACGATGTTAATTTCATAAGAAAGGAAGGAAATAGTTATTTATAGGCATTATGCATTCAAATAGGTAAACATAGGAAAAGTTATCTTTGTTGCATGCAAGCCTAAATGAACTTGCATTATATCGAGATTAATGCTTTCACGGCGCGCATTGATGGGAGCGATAATCTAGCTTTTGGTCTTTCGCCATGTCAAAGGTATTAAAAATACATCCTTTGAAAGTCTCCACGAAACGTAAATAATTCTCCTTGTTTTTCTTTGACACGGCAAAAGCTCACAAGGTACATATCATGTCTTGCATAAAATGGACGTTTTTCCTAACATTCGCTCTAGTGACGACTATTTCATTAGCTTGGATGACAGGTAAGTGTATCAAGTGAATCGAGAATATTTTTCTACTTTATTTAATTTGTTAAATCAATATCAGTTTAATCCACGTTATGAATTTTTTCCTAGTCGCTTAACTTCGCATTAACACACACAGCTGGTCTGAGTGGCTCAGACGGTTGAAGCGCTGGCCTTCTGACCCCAACTTGGCAGGTTCGATCCTGGGTCAGTCCGGTGGTATTTGAAGGTGCTAAAATACATCAGCCTTGTACCGGTAGATTTAATGGCACGTAAAAGAACTCCTGCAGGGCTAAATTCCGGCACCTCGGGGTCTCCGAAAACCGTCGAAGTAGTTAGTGGGACGTAAAGAAAATAACATTATTATTATTATTATTATTATTATTATTATTATTAACTCCCGTCACATTAACACGCCGAATGTTTTGTCCGACTCGTTGGCTGAACGGTCAGCGTCCTGGCCTTCGGTTTAGAGGGTCCTGGGTTCGATTCCCGGCCGGGTCAGGGATTTTAACCTTACCTGGTTAATTCCTACGGCACGGGGGCTGGGTCTATGTGTTGTCTTCATCATCATTTCATCCTCATCACGACGCACAGGTCGCCTATGGGCGTCAAATAGAAAGACCTGCACCTGGCGAGCCGAACCCGTCCTGGGATATCCCGGCACTAAAGGCCATACGACATTTCATGACGGAATGTTTTCGGCGACACAAGAATAGGAATGGCAGGGTAACGGCTATGACCTTAATTAACGTACAGCGTCAGCATTTCCTGGTGGGAAAATGGGAAACAACGGGCAAACATCTCCAGAATGCAAGCTCACAGGTACGCGACCCTAACCGTAGGGCCAACTCGCTCGGTATGAAATATTTCTTAAAGTTTATCCCAACAAGACCCACGCCTCTATTTTAACGAACGTGTGAAATATAATGAGGAACCTAGTCATTTCTGAATAAACATTCGGGTGTTTTAAATGATGACAATTAGGTTATTCCAACAAACCAAATTAAGCAGGTCTCCTAACTACGTAGGCAAGTCAATAAGTAGCCTATGTGCAATTTTGCTCTAAATGTCTTTAGGTTGGTTCTATGGCGTTCTGTGCTCACCAGCCGCTAGATGGCACCGTTGTCTTTGTATGTTTCAGCGTTATCAGATACTAGCAGAAGTACCCGTTCTTCGTACGGGTTATCAGAAACTGGCTTTAGTTACTCATACTATCGGTGTGACTGACTTCATTAGATATTTATATCACTGGTGCATTTACTTAAGTACGTAGGAATTATTTGTCATGTTTGGAATTATAGTGTATCTTCTTCTTCTTTTCTTCATGGGGCCTCTAAATATTAGTTCCTAATTAGCGTCGACCTCTAAGATCTTTTGCTACCTTGTTTTTCCTTCAATCCCACCTAGATATACCTGCTCCCTTCACAAAGCTGCAGGTTTAGTGTAAGTATACTTCCGCTAGATAGTACCACAATATAAATATTATTGAATGTATTTGTTTGATCCGACATTTCGTAACTATTACAAATGATCAAGGAAATACGCGATGCATAAAAGAAACTACTATAATTATCGAGAATTATAATTCTCATGTCGCACATCATTTAATGTATCTGAGTATAAATGTTCAGAAATTTTTTCAAGTCATGGGCGCACCATCTTGACAATTGTGTACAGTATATAGGTTTTCATGGTTAGAATGATCGTAAAAGTGGACCAAAATATCGACACTAATAACATCAGTGATCCTACTACTCCTTCATTTGATAGAAAATAGTTTAAACTATAGGTAACAGACTCCGCAGAATGCCGAAACCTAAGCCAGTACGTAAAAACGGAGTTCCGTCGGCAACCGGTGCTGGTCGCTGTACTAAGGAGATCTCCGGGGATATTATTTTTATACTTCACTCCCTTTCCATTCCCGCCCAAAGGAGTGCTATGAGCGTCTTACACAACAGTTTATTTTTTCCAGATAGTAAGTCATACGTGTACTAATTTTGGTTGGCAGCTGTGCCCAAACGTACATGCATAATCTAGCTGCTGTAGAATCCTGGAGCTGACGTTGTCATGGTTACGGCCGTTCGTTCCTTTATCCGATTCCTAGAGCAGGGGTAGTGTGGTTCCAATATCTCCATAACGGTTGGTTTTAGGGCCTTAATACATGGTCTTCGGGCCCGAAGGTTTTACTGAGTTTTGTTCTTTGCGTCAACGGGCTTAAAATGAGCTTTGTCTCGTCCTTGTACGCCAAATTCGATTCCACTTATATTAGCCTATTATTTTAATATTTTTATATCTCCCATCGTCGCCCCTCCCCCCATCGAATTGTTTTGAAAATAAAATACAGCCCATGTTACTCACTGGCAATGTAGCTCTTATAGGTGAAGTAATTTTTAAAATCGATTCAGTAGTTTTTGAGTCTATCCGTTACAAACAAATATGCAAATTTTTCCTCTTTATAATATTAGTATAGAAGTATAGATTACATCCCTACACATACGGTTGCCGTCAGGAAGGGCATCCAGCCGTAAACAGGGTCAAATCCTCATGTGCGACACAGTTCGTAGACGCAACCTCACAGGTGTGGGTAAAGCGATAGAAGAAGAAGATACTCATTTTTAAAAATTCACACGCTTTTTTATTCTTTTCACCCCCTTAAGTGGATTTTCTATAAAGAGTGTGTTCATTTTTAAGGAGATTCCAAGTACCAATGTTAAAGTCCGTAACATCTTCATTTTTTGAGATATATGTATCCTCATATAAATAATTCAACTCCTTCCTCACTTCTTTTCACACACACACACAAACACACACACACACACACACACACACACACACACACACACACACACACACACACACACACACACACACACACACACACACACACACACACACACACACACACACACACACACACCTTAAGTGGATTTTGTGAAAACGAATATTTGTGTTATTTTATTTTTAAAGGGGATTCCTAATATCATTTCTCATGTCTGTAACATGTTAGGTTTTTGTGACTTATTGTAGATAATTTCGCTGCTGTAGAATCCTGGAGCTGACGTTGCCATGGTTACGGCAGTTCATTACTTTATCCGATTCCTAGAGCAGGGTAGTGTGGTGTCAATATCTCCGTAACGGTTGGTTTTAGGGCCTTAAAACATGGTTTTCGGGCCCGTAGGGCTTACCGAGTTTTGTTCTTTGCGTCAAGAGGATTAAATTGAGCTTTGTCTCGTGCTTATACGACAAATTCGATATTTTGCCTATATTAGCCTATTATTTTTATATCCTCCCCCCCGTGCCCCCTACCTCGAATTGTTTTGAAAATAAAATACAGCCCATGTTACTCACTCGCAATGTAGCTTTCTACAGGTGAAGTAATTTTTAAAATCGGTTCAGTAGTTTTTGAGCCTATTCGTTACAAACAAACAAATTTTTCCTCTTTATAATATTAGTATAGAAGTACAGCTTGCGCTGTTGCGACGTAAAGGTGGCCGCGACACTCTCTGTTTGCACCAAAGAAGAACAGCGTTCCGAAATCCGTTTTTTGTGGTCTGAGAGTGTACCAGGGGCGGAAATTCATAGAAGACTTTCAGCACAAACCGGCGAGAATGTTTTGCCACAGCGAAGTGTTTGCCAGTGGATTGAACAGTTCAATAAGGATCGCACGATTGTGAAGGACGAGGAAAGATTCGGGCGTCCATCTGCAGCCGTGACTGATGTCAATATTGAACAAGTGCGTGATATGATCCTGAATAACAGAAGAGTGACTGTTGATGACGTGGCAAACCATATGCACATTAGCCATGATTCTGCTGCTCTTCCTTTGTGCAAACAGTGTGTGTCGCCGCCATTCTTACGTCGGAACAGCGCAAAATTGCAGATACTTACTGACTTGCCCTCGTACGGGTCACATAGACAAAGAAACACCCCTAGTAGTAATACGAGGGTCAATAATAGCGCAGCTGTATGAGGTGGACACCCTCCGGCCACATGTGTTAGTACTCATGGCAGGGTTTTCACGGGCTCTATTCCTACAGAAAATGCTCGGCCTCACACAGCAAATAAGTCGCAGGACTACCTCAGCACCGTGGCCGTGGCCTCCTCGATCTCCAGATTGTCACCGTGCATTGGGTTGTTGGATAGGCCCGTTTCGACTGAAAAACCTGAACTTTCATTGTTGGCACTTAGATACATTTTTAAATTTACAATATTCACTTCTTATATTATAACTTAGGAATATCTTCAGGTTCTTCTGCCGGTTTGGATAAATATCTGAAACCAAATAGTGTGTTATTTGCCACAACCAATGGGGGTATACAATTTTCCACAAGAAATAAATATTTAGCTGAGAAAACAATTCCCCCAGATACACACCTACATCAACCTAACGTACATCTCGGATTATATCAACACCTGAATTCCAAAACTATGAATCCTATTTGAGTAAACTTCATAATATTCCACGACTCTTTGTAAGTCCATTGCTCACGCTAGATTTTGATAGTGGTGCTCCGAAGATTTCAGCATGCAGATGGAAAGATGTTGTTAGAAGACGACATATGTACATACACAGGCTGTAATTACAGTTATATTTAGCTGTCAAAGGCGTGAGAGGGTGCGGTTAGTTATTGACAGAGGGTTGTAATTATTATTTTAATCTTCCAATAGGGGAAGGGTGCGTTCTATGGACAGAGCGACCGTGGTATAGAGCAAGGAAATGAGTGTTGAATCAAAATAATAACATATGTTTTACTGCGGACAGTTGATTAAGCAGTAAACCTCTTACACATAGACATATTTGAAATAAGCAAAATTTAAACAGATGAGAATTCAATTTGGAAATACACATTGCATTTGTGGACTTTAAAAAGGCTTTTGACCGAGTAAACAGAAACAAATTGCTTGAAATTCTAAAACAAGACAATGCCTCTCAACAGATTTTTAACAACATCTACAAATGCAATCTCATTTCTGTAAAATTGAACAAGAACCAGACCGAGTGGAAATCAATAAATGGTGGTGTAAGGCAAGGATGCGGACTCTCCCCTCTACTTTTTATAATACATGAATGCAATAATGGACACTTGCAAACAAGGACGCCATGGATCAATATCAATAAATAGACTCCTCGAACACCTAGCCACCATATTGTATGCTGATGATGTTGCATTGCTGGCTACGACGGAATATGACCTAGAAAGATCAGTTTTCAATCTAAAAAAATGTTCACTCAGATTTCAATATGATTATTCCAACAGGAAAGACAAAAATAATGGCCTTCAAGGGAAGAGAACCGATTCTTAGTAAAATATGTTTAGATAATGCAACATTGAAAAGAGTAAATGTGTTGGGTACAACTTACCATACCAATCAGAATTAGATATTGAACCCATAATTCAAGTTAAAGGGTTCAATATACCAGCAAAAATTAATACATTCACAAAAACTTCAGGAATAATAAATAACATCATGAAACCATCACTTGTTCAGAAACATACTCGAATACGCCTTTATAATACCCTAACTAAACCAACACTTTGCTATGGTTGTGAGGCATGGACGTTAAGATCTCAAGACTTGTTTCGAATTACAGCACGAGGAATGACATTCATGGAGAGTATACAAAATGGGATCATAAAAGGGATGAAGAGGTGCAAAAAGAACTGAAAGTACAACCGATAACTGACTACATCTAGAGTTATCAGGAAAGCTGGAAACGTCTTATACAAAGGATGGAACCTGGTAGATTGCCAAAAGAGATTTTTCGATACCAACCCAGAGGAAAAAAGATCTGTAGGACGTCCGATGAAGAGATGGAGGGAAAATGCAAGACCGTAACGGGACACATGGCCCAATACTTGGAAGGAAAATGATTATGGTGATAAAAAGGTGATGCGATTGTGTATATTAAAAATATGCAACACAGACCTCGAGAAGAAGTTTTTGTTGGCTCATAAGCATTGGTAGGGACTGGATAATTTAGGATTTGCGATAACAGCGATTTTTGAACTAAAGTTCGGTCCAAAATAATATCCCCACCTAAAAAATTTTACTTAATGCATGTCAAAAAACAACAACAAAGAGGTTATATTTCATTGGTTTACTAAACTTTTTTGTTTAAAAGTTAAATTAAGTTGTACAGAACATATTGCATCAACATCCGCTTGCATTAATATTTTGTGTGTCCACCTCGTGCCTTTTTTAAGTGTTTTAACTCGATGGGTCATTGACTCGACAAGTTTTTTTGAAATGAAATATACATAAGTTAGTTTAAAAAATTGATACTAGATGGCACTTACGTACTTGGAAGTTTCATTTCACTCCACCAGTTGTCTCTAGTTTGTGTTCCCTCTAATTTTCTGTCAGCTGTTGTTTGTTACGATGAATTGTGTGCATTTTATGAAGAATTGTGTGAAAACCTAATTCCGTAAGTATCCAGACAGTTTTTATATTTATCTATTGTGCTGTATAAAGCATATATAATAATGACTTCATGTTTCCATCGTTATTCATACAAATATCTGGTGTCACAGGTTATGGGCAAGAGAAAAGATCGTTCTTCAAGGTGGTGGTGGAGGTGATTATTGTTTTAAGAGGACGTACAACTAGGCAACCATCCTCTATATAACACTAATCAGAGAGGAAATATGGAAGAGGTCCGACACTTCTTCGAAAAATGAAGGTATCGGCCAAAGGAAGACAAGGGCCGCGAAGGGCGTGAAAATGAAAGTCTTCCTAGGCCTCCTTATGTAATACCGACGGGGTCGGAAAAGAACAAGAGTTGACCAAGGGAGGTCGGATAGGATAGATGAAAGTGAGGAGCCTGGCACAAGTGAGTGGAAGCAATGCCAGGACTCAGCTAATGGCCCCGTGGTCGCCAACCCACGCTCCAAAGTTCAGAGCCCGTGGGGCCCTTTCTCCAAGGAAGCAAGGGATGGTTTTGGGACTCAAAGCAGAAGGATTATTCTCGATTAGGGAAGTTGCTAGGAAATTATCAATTGACCACAAAACTGTACGAAATATATTGAAGAAACAATCTGAAACTGGAGTGTCAAGTTTGAGATACAAATGTGGTCGGAAGAAAATCTCCAGTCCCAGATTGTGCAGGGCAAAGAAACTGATGGCAAAGCAAGGCAGAAAACTGAGTTCAAACAGATTGCTTTTAAGACTGAGCAGGAGTTTGGTACCTCAAAACCCCATCAAACAGTGCTAAGACGCCTTTCTGAACTCAACCTGAAGAATAAAAAAACGTGCAAAGAAAGCCCTCCTAACACAAAAGCATGTTGAAAAAAGAGAAAGGTTTGTCAGTCTGTATGAACACTGGACATCCGAGGGCTGGAAGAGAGTGATTTTTTCGGATGAGAAGAAATTTTATATGTATGACAATGACAGTGGTTTGAAACTGTGGATGGAGCCAGGAGAGGAGTTAAAGAAAGATTGTGTAGTGGAAACGAAGAAGTTCAGTGAAAGTGTAATGCTGTGGGGAGCAATTGCTGCTAAAGGGGTGGGAAGAATTAAGGATTGCGCAGGTTCAATCACAGGGTTAAAATACTGTGATATCCTTTAAAATGAGGCATTAAATACAGAAAGGAATCATTTCAATGGAGAAAATTTTGGGCCTTTAATTTTCCAAGATGACAATGCTAGCTGCCACCGTGCCAGGGTTATCCAGGAGTGTTGCGCAGATCTGGGTGTTGAGTGGTTATGGTGGGCCCCAAGTACTTTCTTTAGACCGAACTGTATATAAAGTGCGACAATATACGAATTTAACAAATAAACGGTGATTTTGTAGTTAATTCAGTATAAATGCACTGTTTTATTTGCGAAAAACGTATTTTTCTACAGAAAAACATGTCGAAAACTCGATAAGAATCAATTGGTATTAACTGAGTTAATCGATTGTTAATTGATTATTTATACAACGATCATGCGACTTTTCTTTTTTTCCCGGGCTGAGTGGCTCAGACGGTTGAGGTGCTGGCCTTCTGACCCCAACTTGGCAGGTTCGATCCTGGCTCAGTCCGGTGGTATTTGAAGGTGCTCAAATACGTCAGCCTCGTGTCGGTAGTTTTACTGGCACGTAAAAGAACTCCTGCGAAACTAAATTCCGGCACCTCGGCGTCCCCGAAAACCGTAAAAGTAGTTAGTGGGACGTAAAGCAAAAGGCATTATTATTATTATTACTTTTCTTTTTATCGATTATTACTGAGAAATGATATCAACAAGACACGGGATGTGTAGTGGTACTTTTTTCCCTTCATGTCTGCTTTCAAAAGACTTTTCCTTTCATTCTTCATTACACTGAGCGAGCTGGCCGCGTGGTTAGGGGTGTGTAGCTGTAAGTTTGCACTCGAGTGATGGTGGGTTTGAATCCCACCGGCGCTAGCCTTGAATATATGTTTCCTGTCTATTCTCATTTCCACTCCACGGAAATACTGGGACTGTACCTGAATTAAGGCCACGGCCGCTACCTTTCCCTTCCTAGCCCTTCGCATCCCTACGTCACCGAAAACCTTCGATGATTATTATTAAAATAAATTTAAATTTCGTGTGGCTATTTTTACCCGGATGCAACTCTTGTAAGGCAGACCCTCCGATGAGGGTGGACGGCATCTGTAATGTGTAGGCAACTGCGTGTTATTGTGGTAGAGGATAGTGTTATATGTGGTATGTGAGTTTCAGGGATGTTGGGGACAGCACAAACACCCAGTCCCCGAGCCAAGGGATTAACTATTTAAAGTTAAAATCTCCGACCCGGCCGGGAATCGAACCCGGGGCCCTCTGAACCGAAGAGCACTGCGGTGACCATTCAGCCAAGGATCCGGTCATTATTATTATTATTATTATTATTATTATTATTATTATTATTATTATTATTATTTCATTCGTTAAGGTCAATATGGACCACGTTTACACAATCCACCAGATCATCTCTCTCTCAAATTCATTCCTTTTTTTCTTTGCACTCCTTCCACATGTTCGTTAAGTCTTTGACTTCTCCTTTGTCACTATTCAACCGAGATGTTGCCTGACTTGACGAGTTTCTCCGGTGCATCCCTCATTCCTGCAATTTTGTTCCTAAAGGTTGTTCTCTCCTGTAGATCTCCCTCCTGGATCCCCACTTCTTCCAAGTCCTTGTGAACCTTCTTAAACCATAAAGGATGTGCCTTCCACTTTTCTTGTAGACTAAGTATCCTGTGTGCCAGCCTCTTAATGTGGCCATAAAATGATAGTCTTCTATTCCTCATAGAAGTTGTTATCTTCTCAACTTTTTCATAAAGTTCTCGATTCGGTCTCAATCGCAACATGGGCTGTGAATCTAGTCACTTCTTTGGACCTATGGTTTTCTAAAGGCATCCCATTTCTCTTTTTTCAAATGACTCGATCCGTTACTCTCGTCATGGTTTCCGCTCCATATAGACAGCACTGTGCTCTGACCACCGTACAATCATCATCATCATCATCATCAGTCGGATTACTCATTGCTGAGCGTCGTGACCTCATTTCTCCACTTCATTAGTAACTGCATCCTCAACGAGATTTTTCCATCCTGATCGGTTTTCAGCTCTTCTTAAGATATCGTGAAGTGGTAGACCGGTGATCTTCTTTGCTTGGTCTAAACATCCACGTGTTGTTCTGCCTTTGGGTCTGGTGCCTTCAATTTTGCCTTGCTGAATGGTCTTTTCTAAATTGTCTCCTTCCCTCCTCAAAATGTGCCCCAGGAACTAGAGGTAACTTTCACTAACGCGGGAAGGTAAATGTTTTGTGATGCTCAATTCTTCTATAATAGAGACATTTGTTCTTCTTTCTGTCCGGGGTATACTGAGCATTCCCCGCCAACACCACATCTCAAAGGCATCTATTCGGTTCTTGTCACTAGCCTTCACAGTCCAGGTCTCACAACCGTACAGGGAAACAGGAAACACCAGTGTTTCCACCAATCGTATTTTCACTGTTTTGGATAATCTCCGCTTCTTCCAGATCTTTGTAAGTTCAACGATTGCGGCACGACCTAGGACAATCCGTCGTTTTATTTCTTTATCACAATTTTCCGTGTTAATGATTATGGAGCCCAGATATACACAGTCATTCACCACCTCCACAACTTGCAGGCATCCTGTCATTTGGATTGGGATTTGACTTTGTCGGTTCATAACTATTAGTTTGGTCTTTTTCATGAATCCGAAATAATGATTTTCACTCTTGAGAACAATTCATCAAGTTTTAATTTTGCTTAGATCGGATATGGACTTGTATATATAAGTTCCATGACATAGTTTGAAATCCATTTACATCTTTTCCACCCTTCTATTCATAGCTTCTTTCCGATTTCCATTCGCGGTGGGAATTTCTCCCAGGGACTGAAATTTCTGTACACGGTGAATTTTCCCCAAATTTGATTTTGGTTCCTTCCGTGATACCTGTTCTCTCTGAATCCATATATGCAGTTTTTTCAAAAGATATCCTTAAACCAGGTTTATTATTATTATAACAACTGTATTTAATGAGGGGAGATTTGGAATTGAATGCACTCTTTCGCCACTCAGTTTAGTGATCTGGGATTGTATTCCACGACCTCTCCTATTCCTACCTACCGGCCAACAGGATGATTATATCCTTCCACCAACGGGATTCGAACTGACTAACCACTGTGTCAGACATGACGATTTAGTAACTCTAATCAGAAGGAGAAACGAAGAATTTCTTCAATCCGAAGAATGAAGGTATCGGCTGAAGAAAGAGAATGGTTACGAAGGGCTTGAAAATGTCACTCCCTTAGCCTCAGAAACGTTATACCATCGGCGTCAGAAGGAAGGATCACTGACTATGGGAAGTTGATACAGGTAGGACAGACAGGTTTTCCTCTGGGTACTGCAGTTTTCCCTGTGATCATTCATTCCAGCAACACTCTCCAATATCATTTCGTTTCATCTGTCAGTCATTAATACATTATTGTCCCAGAGGAGTGCGACAGGCTTCGACAGCCGGCACAATTCCCATTCTTGCCACTAGATGGGGGACTCGTGCTTGGTATAATTTGGTCGAAAATTTGCCGGTCCACGATCGGAAGTGGAGAGTTCATGGAGGCTGCTTCATTTAGTCGCATCTTATATTAGGCTGGATAATATCCCGACTACAATGGGAATAAAATTACAGTGAAAAGTACTACACAACAGTCATCCGCCTGGAAGCCCTGTATGCCATGGTGTGGCTTTCACTAAACAGAAAAAGCATGATTGAAAAATTGGAAGTCAGAGAGAGCGAAGAATTTACAGAACTTCCTAGGCCCATCGCTGGAAGACGAGGAATACCGGAGACGTCACAATTCAGACCTCTACTCCCAAATAGAGAGTTTCTGTGACTCTGCCCGGTAAAGGAGGGTGGCTTTCTATGGTCATGTGGCAAGATTATTTCCCAACAGGCTGACAAACCGCCTGGACAAACCGCCTGTTCACCTTCTGGCAGAACAAGAAAGTCCGTATCACATGCGTGATGGAGACTGTAAAGGAAGTATGGCCGTGGTTTTCAGGAATAATTTCTGAAGAAGAAAAGTGCTCTCTGGTTGTATGAAAGAAAGGAACTATACCAGGAGAAGGTGCGACAATATTGGACACAGGTTGAACGGTTGAACCAGCGTATTCCCAAGTAGGCCAGCCATTCCACCGGGTCAGGAATGGAATGAATGAAGCCCCCATCTAGCGGGGAAGATATGAAATGTCCCAGTTGCCGAAGCCTGTCACACTCTTCTGGGGCGATGATTAATGACTGACAGATAAAATGAAATGATATTCGAGATTGTTGCTGGAGTGAAAGATGACAGTGAAAACCGGAGTACTCGGAGAGAAACCTGTTCCACCTCCGCTTTGTCCAGCACAAATCTTACATGGAGTGACCGCGATTTGAACCACGGAACCCAGCTGCCACCGGAGCCACGGAGGCTCCAGAGCTGAACTTCACTTTTGTTAAAAATGATGAATTTCATCCACTTTGTGAATGCCCCTTGTCAGCGAGTTGACCACTACATAAGCTGTAAGTTCGCTTAGGGCAGATTTGTATATGCAAAGTGTTGCTGTAAGGCAAGGCACCCACGTAAGAGGACATAGGCTGGCCTTTAATTCATTGAGGGCTGAGCTCATTATTGATTGAAGGTAGCGGCAGGCACGGGGACAAGTTGGTCGCTGTGGTCCTCCCCTCCAGGCACACAGTTGACAGGAGAGCGCCTTCCTCACAATCTATCAATAATAATAATAATAATAATAATAATAATAATAATAATAATAATAATAATAATAATAATAGGATTAGACCACGAACTCCGTGAAAGAGGTCAAGAAGGATGCCGAAGGGAGCGGAATCACAGCAGAGATGGTCCACAACACAAGGCAGTTCAGGAATCAAACCGACAATCTCAAAACCAACTAAATTCAAGAGAAGCAGCAAAACAGTAAGCTCAGACTGAAAGAACCAGAACAGAAAAAGATAAGAGACGGAAAAATGAAGTAGGCCTAGTTCGATTCCCGGCCAGGTCAGGGATTTTTACCTGGATCTGAGGGCTGGTTCGAGGTCCACTCAGCCTACGTGATTAGAATTGAGGAGCTATCTGACGGTGAGATAGCGGCCCCGGTCTAGAAAGCCAAGAATAACGGCCGAGAGGATTCGTCGTGCTGACCACACGACAGCTCGTAATCTGCAGTCCTTCGGGCTGAGCAGCGGTCGCTTGGTAGGCCATGGTTCTTCAAGAAGTGCCATGAGGTTATTTGGTTAGTTGGTTAGATATATTAAACGTTCATCTGTTATGTAACAAAATGCATTGTTCTTAAAAGTATTATGCCATTTGTTTAAATACCGGTAGCTGTGAATTTTGAGTTTTGTTCCTAAGTGTCTTATATCCCAGCTGAGCTTAGTTCCAACATGTCTTTTATCCATTTGGCCAATCCTCTGAGTCGTACAAATCTCGTGACACATCATGGATGTTCCCGTGGTGCTTCTTGTTAAATAGCGAATAACAAGTTATGGTGATTTTAAGCTTGCTTAATGTTTTTTTCGGTTTATTTTTGAATAAAGAAAAATGGATAGCTGTGAAGAAGTAGTTGTTGGGTATGTACACGTTCTTGGTAAGAACTGTTTTCCTTATGAGTGGCATCTTTGTATCAGAGGCACATTTGGATTTCAATATAATTGTTGTAAAATTAACTCAGATAACACGCACCAAAGTGGTTTGTGCGTAACCATGTGCTCTCATGCATTGCTAAAGAGGGGTAAACAATGGTCAAACCAGAAAGCACAAAATGCAAACTTTTTTACAATTTGTTTTACGTCACACGGACATAGATAGGTCTTATAACGACGATGGAATAGGAAAGAGGTAGGAGTGGGAAGTAAGCGGCCGTTGCCTTAATTAAGGTACATCCCCATCTCCTGGATGAAAGCTCACAGCTACGCGCTTCTAACCGCGCGACCAACTAGCCCGGACAGTAGGGCATCCAGTGAAGGAGAAGAAGACAATTACTTACTTTTAAATAAGCTAAGCGTTAATGAACAACATTCCGCAATGTCATTTTGGGCGAAAGTAGTGTCAGCAAGTGCAACCAATGTAAATGGGCTCTTCTTCTTCTTATTATTATTATTCTCCTTCTTCTTCTTCTCATGATGATGATGATGATGAATGCATGGCATGAATATTGTATTACCATTATGTGAAAACTGTTGATGATATATTGTAATAAATTGCATACTGTAATAGGTATCACATTTCATTTTCTCTTGCTGTAACCATCCTTGAATGATGATTTTCTCTTGAAAACATCTTAACTCCAGCTCGTGTGACACTTTTCCCACCACTTTTGCGGGATTCATAATATACCCTATAAAGGCGCAAGTAAATGGTTAAGTCTAGTGCATATGGGGGGTTCGATTACTTACCTGTTATCCCTGTCCAGAATGCACCGCCTAGCAGCCGGAGAACGCGTGTGTGGTCCGGTGGCCTCCAATAAATAACTAAACGGATCTTAAAGATCTAAATGGACAGGAATTTACGTTGTATTTGCGTAAATGAGGAACAACTTTAAATCAATCAATTTAATGAACGAAAGCACAGTAAAAAACCTTCAAAATCCCAGTATAACATAATACAATACACTAAAAGCAAGTGCGGTAAATGCCATGAAGTGACAATGACATAAACAGGACATTGAGTCTTTGTAATTAAACACAACGTTGATTCTTTGAGACGTTACTTCATCATTTGAAATTTAAGCTAAACGTGAACAAGCCCTTGGTGTACAACACCATGGCATAAAATAAATGAACTGTAGTGTTAGGACTAGTAACACTTCGCAGATCAATAATTAATACTAGAAAGTTCCCTTACATACGGGATGTATCTACAAATGTGCATAAACACAGGACTAATCACTCCCCACCAAACGCACAGAGGTTACTGTTCACGCGCTTCCACAAACACAGAGGAGTAATGAACTCTCGACCCCCTGTAACTTGCGTGTTACATCACTTTCTAAACGACAAGCATAGGACAATCTGACACACATGAACAGCACAAATAAACACACACAGTGATGCCAACAGTCGGAGATCAAATCATTCACCTCGAATAAAAACACATCAGGAAATTTTCTTTTTGCTAGTTGCTTTACGTCGCACCGACACAAATAGGTCTTATGGCGACGATGGAACAGGAAAGGTCTAGGAGTGGGAAGGAAGCGGCCGTGGCCTTAATTAAGGTACAGCCCCAGCATTCGCCTAGTGTGAAAATGGGAAACCACGGAAAACCATCTTCAGGGCTGCCGACAGTGGGTTCGAACCTACTATCTCCCGAATACCGGATAGTGGCCGCACGTAAGCGACTGCAGCTATCGAGCTCGGTCATCAGGGAAAGAAAGGAAATATTTCACATGCAGACGTCTAAGACGGAAGGTCTCCGTTGGCTGGGTACTGGTTATGTCGTTGACCTGCGGAGTGGTGTCAGTGGTGTAAATCATGCAGATCCTGACATAAATTTAACTAACGTTTTACTATCTTCCCAGACATCGTCTTACAGTATCAGAGCTTTCCTTTTTGAAGACACTTACGTTACAAGAGATTATGTTAACATGCATACAGCATAAATTGGAATATTTACCTAGAGACAATCCTATGTTACACCTATCTCCCACATTTCCCGTAAATCATAACTTACTCTACAGTTCCCACATGCAATTGTCCTGTGGAAGTTACCTACTCGCCATAAGGGCTTACTTAAACTCATGATTATAACATCAGGTTGCTGATGGGCTTACCTAACATCATGACTACATTACACAACTGCCTGAAGGGCTTAACTATCATCTTACCTATATTAGAGTATTGCAAAAAGGGCTTAACTGAAGTCTTGTCTACTTAATTAAAGAAGTAGCTATCTGCGAAAACACTTGCCAAAACACTTGTCCACTTAGCTTATTGCTGATGACCTCTCCGCTTCCGCCTTCGGGACATGGCTACTCCTTTTTAGCCCATCATAATGAAGCTGTCGTCCTCGGTCGATCCTCTTGGTCCAGTCTCCATGGATGGCTCCATCGTGAGGTCGTCTTTTTGAGGTTACGGTCAGAAGGTCTCGTGCTTTTCAGCTCTTGAAACTCGGTACAGGTCTTCACTGGAATTAAACGCCTAATTATCGGCACTACCGGCACTTCTACTCAATTTCACAGACATACAATAAGTTACTGGCGATTTAAAAAGTTAAAAATTATTGTTCTCCGTCGACTGCTTAACCGCGCACGAATGTGTGTGTAGGCTGACTTTATCTGCGATCTGAAATCAACAGCCTAATCTTTCGAACAAAATTGTCATTACCTCATGCTCAACTGATTCACACACCTTAGTCTAGTGGGAATAACACAAATTGCTCTAGTTTATACCTCCATTTATTCCGCTCATTATTATCTCTTTACGCGGTGCCCCGTACCGCTTCTGTGATGAAGTCTATGCGTACGCCATTATCTCCGGTCGGATAATTAGACACTTGCGACCGCACTATAAATCGTCTGAATGCAACCATTCGATTGAACAGTTACTGAAAAGTTTGTGATCACTTATCCGCTGAATAAATATTAGCGCAACCGCACTAAGGTAATCACAGTCTTTGTCCTCAGCAAAGTTTATGGCGCAATTATGAAACAGACGGACGTACTCACAACACGTACAGGAGTAAATCTTGCTGCAGAATGGGATACCTCCCTCCAAATCAGCCAGTACTTATAGGGAGCATCTAGCCAAACCACGCTAGGCGACTTATCGGGATACACACTTCAGCTTGGTATGCAGATACTTAACGGTTTCCCACGGTGGTGCGCGCTAATGCAGAATTATCGAATTCATTGCATATTAATGGTGTGAGAAACATCATAATGTTCCCAAAATTCTGAGGATCATTGTCATCCTTTTATCTTCTCTAAGAGCCTACAGGGAGAGTAGATATCACTCGATTCTTGCGAAGTGACAAGCCTGTTTCTTGCCGCTTTAAGTTTTGTTAAGGTGGCATGGCGCTTCCCCAAACAAGATCCGCATGTCCTTGTCATACTCTGACACATCTATCTCACACATACAATGCCACGCGGATACTAGCGGACCTCACCCAAGCTCCTGCGTCCAATCTGGCTTCGCGCCAATTATCATGGCGTCCTGTTGCGCAACAGAATAATTGCGTTAAATATCGCCTTTCTCATCATGAACAGTATGGTTCAATAAAAACTTATAATAAAAACTCTACTTGAAATTATTTATTTAAAAAGAAAAAAGCGTGTTTTTTGCATTTGTCTGTACGTAGCACCGACACAGGTAGGGCTTTTGGCGACGATGCGGTAGGAAAGGGCTAGGAGTGGGAAGGAAGCGGCCGTTGCCTTAATCATAACAGCAAGCCTCACTCTCGCCTTCTAATTGGTGTCCGCTGGTATTTGACCCCGAAGAGTCTGTGTATGGGGTGTATCAGAAATAATTGGACAGACGGTGGAGACTGGTTCCTCACACCAAAACAAAGGGATAATGTCCTATAAACATACACCCGGAAATGCTTCCTTTAGGATGTATTATTGACAGAACATTTTACAGTACAATGACACGTTACCTCGTGCACGTGTTTCCAGCCGACACGTAATGCAGGAACACAGTGGCGACACTTGGGAGCGGTACTCAGAGCGCGGGTGTTGGTGCATTGCATGAGAACAGCCTACTGCGTTTTTTCTATGTACGATATGGCACGTTATGTATTTGACACCGCACAAATATCACCGACCTCGTCTGAGGTCGAACCGCGATCTTGGGGTTATGAGTCGAACGCGTTAACCTGGCACTCACCAGCGCCGGCTATCACTAGCATCTGACAAAATGAATTATTCTAAAACACTGACGCTGTTGAAGTGTACCTCGAACATGTAATAATAATAATTTGAGCGTCTGTCAATGGCACCTTACAACAGACACATGAGACCATGGATATATTCTACCATTCGCCCACACAGAGGGATGTGTGATCAATGACCGAGTGTCCAAAGTGTAAAAGGTTGTAAATGTTTAAGGTTCATCGTTTCCCTCTGGGAATGTGTTTAGGTAGGCTACCTTGATGTGGGTTCTAGGCCCATAGGGTCCTTGAAGGTTGAGTTGATCTCCTTTTGGAGTGTAAACTTAATCATTGGAAGCTCAAGCATCTTGCTGGTGCTATCTTCCAAATAACTGGCTTGGAAACTGGGAGTTTTTTCTGCCCGGTAATAAACGAAGCTCTAAAGCTAGTTTATATAAGGTTGTCACTTACATTTGTTAAAACCCTTTTCTAAATAGTTATCTTTGCTGTCAATTGTTGTTGTTGTTGCTTTTGAAAAACCAAGAAAGAACAAAAATATATCTAGGAAATACATCCAAAATTGGATGTGGTCATGTTGTCCAGGATCCTTGGCCCTGCCACTTCCTCCCCTCTACCGCCCTTGTGTCGTAATAATAATAATAATAATAATAATAATAATAATAATAATAATAATAATAATAATAATAATATCTGAAGCAATAACTAAAGGCGGAAATATAAGGTTCCAAGACAAATCTACATTAAAAACCGAACCTATTATCTCGGAAGATGTGAGTAAACCATGATCAGAAAGAATGAAAAAGTACTGGACACTAACAAAAGAACATCACACAGAGAAATGATTGATTCAACGTATCCCAAAGAGGGTGAAACGAAAGAAGAAAAATTACTCCCATCCCGTATGACCCTTCCCGTTCTGTTCGCCGATAGTCTGATTCCATAAAAAGGATATGAACTCTTCTAATTTCTTCGACGATTACTATTTTAAAAAAGGCTGCTGTTTTGCCGCTAAGAGTAACAATCGCAGCCTGCACCATCTAATCTCCGTGCCTACCTTGATCAACAATGTAGTGCGTGGTCTGTGCGTTGTTTCAGGTTTTCGTGCTCCAAGCTGCGCACGCCAGGTCATCAGCGTTGGAGCGTGCGTGTAATCAGTGACTTGGGTGAAGATGCAACGCCATCACGCTAACCTGCTGCCGGCATTTCATGTTTTGTTGTCGGTGGTAAATGTTAAAGGATATTTTATCTGCCACTATTGAGGGGACCAAGCCCGAAGTCAAGGACAAATGACTCGGAATTATTAACATGGATATGTTTTAGACCTTAGAAGACGAGATACATTTTTAATATTTATTTTTCGAATTTGCTTTATGTCGCATCGACTAAGAAAGGGCTAAGAGTGGGAAGGAAGCGGCCGTGGCCTTAATTAAGCTACAGCCCCAGCGTTTGTTTGGTGTGAAAATGGGAAACCACGGAAAATCATCTTCAAGATGAATAAAATTCAGAACCTTAATTCACAAACACAAAGTACAGTGGGGTTCGAAACCCACGATCTTCCGGATGCAAGCTCACAGCTGCGCGCCCCTAACCGCACGGCCAACTCGCTCGGTGAGGACGAGAGAAAGTGAGTACAGATTCTTTGGTTGTTCCCCTTTTACGGCAGGCACCAAGGGAGAAGTTCAATAATTTCCGAATTCTTCGCAACAATTTAAAGAAAAGGCTAGGTAAACAACACATAGGGAATCTGCCACCTGGGCGACTGCCCTAAATGCAGATCAGTAGCGATTGATTCATTGATTGGTTGATTTATTGTCATAAATACATCCTTTCACTCCACCCACAGGGAAGATGAATAATCCTGATAAATGTAAATAAATAATTTCCTCTTCCTTCTGCAGTGTTGAGAATTTTAATTAATGTTATTCCTGTTAATATTTACTCGCCATTGGTTTGTTTGCAGCCTCTCTTTACAGATCTAATAGACCAAGATGAACATCCTACATGAACATGTCTTTCCGTCCATCAAAATGGCGTCGTTTTCCATTCATATGACGTACACCGGTTGCCTGGTTAAGCTGTCTGTGTTTGTCTACACTAATTCCAGATAGACCCCCAGTCCAAAAACACATTCATGTTAAAATGCTAAAAATGTGTTCACAATATTTCATTTAAAACTCTTGGTCATCTTCATAAATGAAGGTATTTGACGTAAACAAAACGAGGAAGAGGCAAGGGATATACTTCCTCGGTAGTTTAGTATTTCCTTCCCCTATAAAATTAGTTAATATTTCTCCAGCAGTCGATTTAGTTACTACTACTGTTACTGTTTTATTCCAACAGAAAATCGTTTTGCGCACTCTGAAGTTATAATTAACAACTTTCTTTATGGTAGCAATGACTATGACAGAGTAAAGACTACTACACACAGACAGCAAGATAAGATCCGTTCTGCTAAGAGGATCGAGACGGCGGTGGCTACGACATAAATGAAAAGCTAAGCTGAGCTAAGGAGCTATATAAAGATCGCTGGATTAATTGAAGAGCAGGTCTTTTATTGGCTGCTGTCATGGAAGTTGAAGAAAGAGCAAGAAACAGAAAGAGGAGACTATTCTGGATACATGAAAATGGAAGAAGAAGAAGAATATAGGGTGAATTCCATCTTGTATGCAAATGATTAATAAATTCAAAGTTAATTTCGTCTAAATCAGGAACAGTTTCATGAATTCCTTTCTGTTATTGAGGATAATATTACGAAAAAGTTCATAAGGTATCCAAATAGGTTAAAAAGGAATAAGTGATACGTACGATCAGTTTCCAGAGTTTCACTTATTTCTTGCGGACAGTTGTCTTTCATGGTTATGTCTCTATCATAATTTTACGTAATATCATAGAGACAAGGATATTTTTGTATCTCTTCAGTCAGTCTTTCTTCTCTTCGTCTGCCTTCCACGACTATTAACAAACACAGACCGGGCGAGTTGGCCGTGCGCGTAGAGGCGCGCGGCTGTGAGCTTGCATCCGGGAGATAGTAGGTTCGAATCCCACTATCGGCAGCCCTGAAGATGGTTTTCCGTGGTTTCCCATTTTCACACCAGGCAAATGCTGGGGCTGTACCTTAATTAAGGCCACGGCCGCTTCCTTCCAACTCCTAGGCCTTTCCTATCCCATCGTCGCCATAAGACCTATCTGTGTCGGTGCGACGTAAAGCCCCTAGCAAAAAAAACAAAAAACAAACAAACACAGAAATAATTAAGCAAAATAATAGTTACTGTATTGAAGTAATTCACTAAATCTACACGCATGACACAACTGTTTACTGCATGCCGGGGGCGGGGAAGTCATTGTGCGCGTGCGCGAAGCCAGCTACAACTATGAAAATCTCCGTCTTGGCGATCTGTAAACTTAAGCGTGGTATTGCTTAGATTGGTGCCTATGTGTGCCATTCCAGACACCTTAATTGGACCGTTTTTTTCCACCCTTAGGTTGCATAGTATAGCGTAGCTTTCTGTGTGTGGTGGCCTTAATACCGTCCGTGTCTAGCTTTTCATTTAGAGCTTCTACAAGAAATTGTACTGCCAAAACATTTCCTACTGTGTCGCTCGAGATGGCCCTATATTCACTCTAAGTCCCTACTTTAAAGAGAAGTATATATGTAAATAAACAAAGTATGTAGTATAACAATTACAGTCAAAGTCTGCCTCTATGGTGTAGTGGTTAGTATGATTAGCTGCCAACCTCGGCTCTGCCACGAAATTTAAAATGTGGTACGATGGCTGGAACGGGGTCCACTCAGCCTCGGGAGGTCAAATGAGTAGACGGAGTTTCGATTCCCTTCTCACCTATCCTTCAAGTGGTTTTCCGTGGTTTCCTACTTCTCCTCCATGCAAATGTCTGGATGGTATCTAAGTTAAGGCCACGGACGCTTCCTTACCAACTTACCATACCCACACAATGCCCCTGTTCAGCATAGCAGGTGAGGCAGCCTGGGCGAGGGACTGGTCCTCCTCCCCAGTTGTATTCCCAGACCCAATGTTTCACGCTCCAGAACACTGCCCTTGAGGCGGTAGAAGTGGGATCCCTCGCTGAGTCCGAGGGGAAAACCAACTTTGGAGGGTAAACGGATTAAGAGAAAGAAAGAATGAAAGAAAGAAAAAAGAAAGAAAGAGAGAAAGAAATAATTACAGGAAAAGCACCTCATAGACACTGATGTATTTATAGAGAAGACCTATTCAGCAAATTGGAAGCTGTGCGTTAAAGAAACTTGAGTTAACATCCGTTAGGTTCTTCTTCTTCTTGTTACCTCGCTTTCCTACATTTTTATTTTCTGCTTTGTTTTTCTATTCTTTGAAATTGTTCGCGTAATTTCCCTTCACGGCATTGAAAACATCAAAAGAAACTAATTAACTTACTGTGAGCGCATTTTGTTTTTAAAATAAACTAAACAGGCCGCGTGGCCTACCAAACGACCGCTGCTCAGCCCGAAGGTCTGCATATTACGAGGTGACGCATGCTCACTGCGACGAATCCTCTAGGCCCGGTTTTAGCTATCACACCACCAGATAGCGCCTCAATTATAATCACGTAGGCTGAGCGGACCTCGAACCAACGGCTGAGTCCCGGGTAAAAATCCCTGACATGGCAGGGAATCGAACCCGGAGCCTCCTGGCGAAAGGCAGGCACACTACCCCAAAACCGCGGGGCGGAATAATTTTTAAATGACTTAAATAATGACTGAAAAGTATACCGTATGAACTGCTCGTCACACTGTGTAATACTACATCTAACGAAGTTCATTGTTCGATTATTTGCATGACGTAAAATACCGCGGCCGAGGAAAAACTAGGGGATTCACCTAGCGTGCATCTCTGTACATAATAATATCATGCCTACCAACTTATCCAAACAAACATTATACAGAAGTTGTCTCCTGCAGTGAAAATAATTTCTTTCTTATGTCAGCCATTCCCAAACTGTTTTCCGCGGACCCCTGGGGAGGTGGGGGGGGGGGGGGGGGGTTGGCGAAAGGCGATGATAATCCAAGGGTTTACGCAATAATAATGTAAGTTGTGACTTTGAAGACTGAAATTTTATTGTACACGAACTTTCTTTTTTTTTTTTTTGCTAGTGGCTTTACGTCGTACTGACACAGATAGGTCTTACGGCGATGATGGGACAGGAAAGGCCTAGGAGTGGAAAGGAAGCGGCCATGGCCTTAATTAAGGTACAGCCCAAGCATTTGCCTAGTGTGAAAATGGGAAACCACGGAAAACCATCTTCAGGGCTGCCGACAGTGGGATTCGAACCCACTATCTCCCGGATGCAAGCTCACAACCGCACGGCCAACTCGCCCGGTCATACTAAATTTAGGAACGATATTTTCACTGTTGTGTAACTTACATACTAAGAAACATTACAAGGCAGTGTGAGTGATGTAATTGTGACACTTGAAATTGCTAGTATCCACACTCCGACCATATTTTTCGCTTCTGGTTGAGGAAAATCTCGTGGATCATAAACCCCTTCTTTGAAACTGAACATGAAAAGCCCTCCCTTCAGGAAGATCAGCTAGCCGAAGTAACTTGGCAGAGAGAAAGTGAAAAATAAAATGAAGTATGATACGGGTGGAGAATCACGTGGAGTGGCATGTTTAGCTCCAGGAAGTTCCATGAATGTATTACAACTCGACTTTTGTATCTATGACATCCTCTATACCCTAGAATTTCTGGAAAAGGAAACACTGCGTTTAATGCCTTTCATGACAACATACCCATGGGAGTGAACCTTTTCTGCTCTCACACAAATGAAAACGAAGTTCAGAAACAAAGCTAATGCAGACGCTCATCTTCGGTTCGAGTGGCTACGCTTGTAAACCCCTTGGTCTTTGGAAAACAGCACCATCCGTCACATTCATCCAACAGCCACAACAAGTGAATTTTTTCAAGCAAGTTTTCAGCTCCAGACTGCTGTAATTATTATCCAGGTGTTACATTGTTTTATAATTTTAATTTTAATTTAAATTAAACTTTAAAACAAAGCAAATATTAGTAATAATAATAATAATAATAATAATAATAATAATAATAATAATAATAATAATAATAATAATAATAATAATAATGTACCAGAAAGGAAGATTATACCCAAGTAGTCAATTATATGCTGAAGCAAATATATTTAATGTAAAACAGCTCTATGCCCTTGAAATATACAAATATATTAACAAAAACAAAAATATAATTGAGAACATTAAACATGAATATTCAACACGCAGTAAGATGAACCACCGTTGTATGTTATACAAGCCCAAACTTAGCATAACAAAGCGCAATTTCTTGTACTTCATTCCAAAATTCTTTAATGTCCTTCCCGGTTCTTTACAAACTACTTTATTAGGTCAGAAAATGAGTCTGAAGTGTCTTAAATCCTTTGTCAGGGATAATAAAACTGTTATGGAAGAAATAACTAAATGAGAATATCACGTCACCATATCCAATTTCTATTCAATGCTCCACCATGTGCCGTTGATCATATCCGTCATTCACTCATACCCATACTCGTATTTCAGGCATCATTTAAAATATATTTCTCACTATGTAATTAATATTCTAAATTACCACACACAAGGTTTCACCTTACGTGGTATTTTACTGATATCTACTCGACTCTGATGAGGTTGGTGTGATTTTGTATAGTAATAACAATAATAATAATAATAATAATAATAATAATAATAATAATTTATTTAATGTGTGCAAGAGATAGTTAGTAGTTCAATTTATTTTAAGTATTAATATGTTGATAATATGTCCTACTACTTCTGTAATATATGTGGTTTAGTTATAAGATTAATATTTCTCAAGTAATAATGTTATTAGAAGAGTTATGTATATATAAAACAGAGTCCTGTAAATATGTAAACGACATGATGAATGAATAAATACTACTACTACTACTACTACTACTAATAATAATAATAATTCTTTCCGATAAGGCCTGCTAAGAACCACGTGCCAATTTCAATTCAATGCTTCATCTGTCTGTCTGTTAGGTCATCAGCCCAGAGGCTGGTTGGATCCTCAAATAGCACCACCAAAGGTTATACAGTTATAAGGAAACCCCAAAAACCAATGGCAGCACCAAAATGAGGCATACTAGGCAAGATGAGGAGTGAGGTAGTTTGCCATTGCTTTCCTCACTGGGTCAGAAAGTACTATTGCAGCACGACTGACCCTATGAGCAGCACCTTTCATAACACTCAGATGCACTAGTCGTGCTCTGAATGTCATTACTCTGCACTAACCATACCCCAGCAACTTCCATATTGTCACAGTCATGGATGAGACTGGGACTTCGGTGGAAGCTACACTTTACTCTGGCCTATGTCAAGAGATGGATACAAAAGTACTGTATCCATCAAGAAATGACAGCAGGCAGCAATGCTTCATACTTTGTTGTTTTCTCTACCATTCCTTCCAATATTCTTTCACCCTTTCACTATGCTGTTTCTTTCTGCTTTTTTCTTTTTGCTGTTTGCTTTACGTCGCACCGTCACAGATAGGTCTTATGGCGACGATGGGACAGGAAAGGGCTAGGAGTTGGAAGGAAGCGGCCGTGGCCTTAATTAAGGTACAGCCCCAGCATTTGCCTAGTGTGAAAATGGGAAACCACGGAAAACCATCTTCAGGGCTGCCGACAGTGGGATTCGAACCCACTATCTCCCGGATGCCAGCTCACAGCTGCGCGCTCCTAACCGCACGGCCAACTCGCCCGGTGTTTCTTTCTGTCCTCGAACCACTTCGCACCAGGTTTCTTGTAAAATCTTCCTTGGAATCCTTCCATACTTACTATCATCTTTCTAAAAATCTCTCTGTCCATAATTTCTTCTTCTCTTATATTATTTCTTTCTAAATTTTTCTTTACTTCTTGAATCCAGCTAGTTGTTGCCTTTTTGTCGCAAAGGGACTCGAAAATCCTGAAAAACTTGAAAAATTGCCATTTTTAAAAATTATGGTTTCTGTTATGTTTTCTATGTTCCTGTATATTGCGTCATTAGATCTTAATTTCCATACTTCATTATTCCAAATAAATAACGGAAATTCAAGAAAGAGATCACGGACCCTGACGACTTCTTTATATCAATGAGCTACTTTGTCCATGATACGTTTTCATGAGAATTAGGCACAGTTCTTGCATTACAACATAGAACCAGCGGTGCCAACCGTAAGGATATGTCCCTATGGGTAGGGATGTTATTATTATTATTATTATTATTATTATTATTATTATTATTATTATTATTATTATTATTGTACCGGGTGGTACACCTTTACGCCGCAATTTTAAATCTTCCGCCTTAAAGTACTCCTCTACATGATAAACTGTGAACTTTAACAATTGTATTAATTCATAAGTTTTCTCAGAAGATGTCACTACCGTAAATTTTGTGATTACGAAGTTGTCAGTACTGTGTGGAGTTCAACTTGTTTTGTTTCTATTGATCAAGAAGTGTGGACATTCTCTTATAGATGTCTCTACTAAAAACCTATGACCATGCACCCTGGTGCGAAGTGGAAGAACTTTATTTGAAGAAATTTTGTATTCATAAGTTTGTTCTTTATTCGAGAGATAGTAGGTTCGAACCCCACTGTCGGCAGCCCTGAAAATGTTTTTCCGTTGTTTCCCATTTTCACACCAGGCAAATGCTGGGGCTGTACCTTAATTAAGGCCACGACCGCTTCCTTCCCACTCCTAGCCCTTCCCTGTCCCATCGTCGCCACAAGACCTATCTGTGTCGGTGCGACGTAAAGCAACTAGCAAAAAAAAAGTTTGTTCTTTACCAAATTTCGTTCTTTCATTTGTGGGTTGGCAATATTAATCTTTTCTTTCCGCCAGTTTTGAATTGAGCCAATCCAGAATTTCTGTAATTAATTTTGACCAATCGTGTCTTTCTTCTTCGATTTTGATGTGTAACTGTAAGCTACCCAATAAACGCCTGTGGGTTTGTCTTAATTATTCATGAAAGGTCTCGAATCCTCCCCGAGAGTATAAAATCTGCTGAATTTTTTGTCTCTCCGCCACTCGAACAACGTCTAGCCTAGTGTATGGAAGTGTAGCAGGGGGCGGGTAGCGCCTCTTCCTTCGGGCAGCAGCTCTTCACAACGGTAATGGCCGTTTAACATCTTTATTTTCTTACTAGCTCAGCAGTTTAACCCTCGGGGAAGGTCCGAAACCTTTTGATGTAACCTATCTGTCCAAAATGTAACTTTTGCCGTTTTGATGTAAAATTTTCATATAACTTTAACTGAAAATCGGGGATAGAGAGTGCTTTACCCTCTCGAGCTCCCCTTCATTTTGAATTCGAGGTGACTACGTTTTCGTAACCGTTCTTCTACTCTTCCGTAATGTATTAAATTTATTCTGTATACGAGTCACCTCCATTGTTTGGGAATAGCCCCTGCTCCATCGGCCTAGTGCCTCTTAGGTTTTAAGAAGTTTCATGTAAGAGTGCATATTCACGCCTCCATTCCGTTTTGCATTTTGGGCCATTAACGTAACCTATTATTTTCCTACCAAGGCCCATTAGGTTGGGTACTAGATACCCCTGTTTTTTGTAAGTGTGCCTTGAGGGCGGTTAATAGTAAAGTCCATTGTGGCCTTTGATAGGCTCAGAAAATTGAGAGCGGGTCAGCTCTTTTATTTGTGGTAAAAGCGCCTCAGAGAGGCTTGATATTCGAAGGTGGGAGCAAGTGCTCCGTGTTATTTGGGGGTTTCTGCCCTTTGGTAAATATGTGTTTGGGAGCTGTGAGCTCAAGGGAATTGTAAAACGAGGGGCGTAAGGCCCAGAATTGTTCTGAATCTTGGCACTTCCGAGTCATGCACCTGATTGTTGATTTTGTTGACTTGTTGTTAAATTTTCAAATTCTATGTGAAAATTGTTAAGTTGCCATTTTCGAAAATATAACCTTTGTTAAGATTTTAATTCATTTTTCGGATTGTAGTTAGCCCCATTCCAACCCGCGCCTTCTTTCACCTCTGCATTCCACGGGTAACCCCGTAACAATTATTATTATTATTATTATTATTATTATTATTATTATTATTATTATTATTATTATTATTATTATTATTATTATTATTATTATTTTGTTTACTGAATGCAGTGTTACATCCTTTGGCTAAGGGGTCCTTGAACATGTATGCGATATGCTCAGGGGGCTTCAGAAACAAGCAGTCTGGGAAACCCTGTCTTATTTCATTAGTTTTTGCCTGAGTATTTGTTTGGAAATCCTCTACGTTTTGAAGCAGATTCAGAAATACGCCCCTACTTTATAAAGAAATGAGCGAAACATCCCTATCCATAGGGACATATCCTTACGGTTGGCAGCACTGGTTCTGTGTTGTAATCCAAGAACTGTGACCTAATTCTCATGAAAACCGTATCAGGGACAAACTATCATTGAAGTAAAGAAGTTGTGAGGGTGCGTGTTCCCTTTCTTGAATTTCTGTTATTTGTATGAAATATTGCGAGGATGTATCGAGAACTTTTAATAGCTGATGAACTAGAAGATACCGTACCGAGATTTCTGCAGAACTTGGACAAATACTTTAATAACTTCCCAGTACGATCCCTTTAAAAAACGTTAGCCTGCATGTCATAGTTAATTGATTCTAGTTTACCCGTTACTCTGTTCCAAGAAGCCAACAACGCTTTTCAGTGTGGAATCCGACGTGAGGACGTGACATTTCCTTTCGTAAATCCCACATGCATTGGCCGGGAACCAAACGCAAACTGCCTTGGTGATAAGCGAATAGCGATTCTATTGGCATTGTTTCCTCTGTCAGATGGCAACGAGCGAGATGGCAAGTTGTGGGGTTGCGTTCGGGACACAGAGAGCTCGAACATCCCGAGTGTTGGGAGCCCTGAAGATGGTCTTCCGTGGCTTGCCATTCTCATACCAGACAAATGCAGGGGCTGTACCTTAGTAAAGACCATGGTCGCCAAAATAAGTCAATGCCATAAGTGAAGTGTTATTTGGGAATAGCAATCCAACATGCCGTATTCGAGATGTACTTTCATCCTCTGTAACTAGGCAACTCATTGCCGAGAAATCTGTTCATTTTCGCACCGGATGGAAAAACAAAGAATGCCATGTGTCCACTCTCGTTGCCATGAACATCATCCAAATAAATCGCCATTTGATCAAATTAATATACATAGGATTCTAAAATGTAGAATATATTCTACAGTAATTGTTTCGTAAGTGAAGTTACAAATAAATGTAGACCTAATAAGAAAAATACAAATAACAGAACAACCGAAAATAATGAAGAAAAGTTTTAATAAAAGATTCTATAAAGTATAATTCATTAGAAAACACCTTTTATTTATCGAGGTGCAGCAGCGCACGCCGGTTATCAACTAGTTAAATTATTATTATTATTATTATTATTATTATTATTATTATTATTATTATTATTATTATTATTATTATTATTATTGCTAGTTGCTTTACGTCGCACCGACACAGATAGGTCTTGTGGCGAAGATAGGACAGGGAAGGGCTAGGAGTGGGAAGGAAGCGGCCGTGGCCTTAATTAAGGTACAGCCCCAGCATTTGCCTGGTTTAAAAATGGGAAACCACGGAAAACCATTAAAAGGGCTGCCGACAGTGGGGTTCGAACCTACTATCTCCCGAATACTGGATACTGGCATTATTATTATTATTATTATTATTATTATTATTATTATTAGTAGTAGTAGTAGTAGTAGTAGTAGTAGTAGTAGTATTATATTTGTAAGGCAGCCACACAGTGAATGTTATGAATGTCTCATTGTTGGCATGCAGGTGTGTAATGCATCGTTCCAAAAATTACATGATTGTCAGGCTCAATATCATTATTTTGCAGAGAGTGTGCAGAGAATGGTTTGAAGAACAACATGAAGCATCAAAAAATAAAGATTCCTGGAAGTAAACCATAATTTAATTTCATCGATTGAAAATGTTAAAAACATTTAACTCTTTAAGTCTTTAGGCTTTTTTCAATCGTGATATTACCAGCGTTTCGCCCCAGTGTAGCAATGGGCTCTTCAGTTGGAATGCTACACCTTCCAAAGCACTGGCACTAGGTGTATCATTCCAACTGAAGAGCCCATTGCTACATTGGGGCGAAACGCTGGTAATATCACGACTGAAAAAGCCTAAAGACTTAAAGGGCTTAAATGTTTTTAACATGAAGTATGTTCATTCAGAGAATGAACCCCTATGGGCAGTGGAAGTCGAATATTTCCACCCCACACTGCTCCTCTTAAGATAGTCGATTAGCGTCCACAGGGCCCCTACCCGTCATACCATTCCTTCCGCTTACTTGTACTTTCCTATTCGACCTCCCTTGGTTAAATCTTGTTTTCTTCCGACATTGGCGGTATGAGGTTTGCGAGGCCTAGAGGGTCTTTCATTTTCTTCGAGTTTGTAGCCTTTCCCTTTCATCGACCGATAACTTCTTTCTGTCTAGTTTATTTCTCCTCTGATCAGTGTTGGGAGCGGTGTTTGCACAGTGGTTCTTCCTCCTAAACCGAGCAAGTAGCCGGAAGTGTTTTGGGTCACGTAGCTTGCGTTCGGGAGATAGTGGGTTTGAACCCCACTGTCGGCAGCCCTGAAGATGGTTTTCCGTGATTTCCCGTGGTTTTCCATTATCGCACCAGGCAAATGCTGGGGCTGTACCTTAATTAAAGCCGGCCCCGCGGTGTAGGGGTAGCGTGCGTGCCTCTTAACGGACGCCCCGGATTCGATTCCCGGCCAGGTCAGGTGTTTCCTTTACCTGGATCTGAGGGCTGGTTCGAGGTCCACTCAGCCTACGTGATTACAATTGAGAAGCCATCTGACGGTGAGACGGCGGCCCCAGTCTAGAAAACTAAGAATAACGGCCGAGAAGATTCGTTGTGTTGACCACACGACACCTCATAATCTGCAGGCCTTCGAGCTGAGCAGCGGTCGCTTGGTAGGGCTGTTGCGCCATGAGGTTTAGTTTTACTTGGTACCTTAATTAAGGCCACGGTCGCTTCCTTCCCATTCCTAGACCTTTCCCGTCCCATCGTCCCCATAGGAGCTATTCGTGTGGTGTGACGTACACCAAATTGTAATAAAATAAAAAATAAAAAAATATTTAAAAAAACCCCAACAAAACACACCTTCCTCTTAGAATACCCATCACCACTAACCACGTTTCTCTTCCCACACAAGGAGACCGTGCGTGTTAAACTAAGTTCAATGTTTGGACGCAATCTTGGCCGCACTCCGGGAGAAAAGACGACTCCATGAATTTGGGTTGTCATTTAATCCATATTGGACTACATAAATCTTGTAGTGGTTCGCGGTGGGACTTGATGATCAGTGGAGGGAGGTAGCAATTTGTAAACAGCAATTTCTAACGTCATGATGTAGACTATCTAATCTTGTTTGAAGGAACATCACCGCCCTGCACGCTGTAAAGAGGATTCCATTACCTAGCGATCACAGTGACCTACATTCGATCATCTGGGACAGACAGGATGAACTGAAAGTGATTAAATCTAGAATTAATAAAGGAATCAATTGAGCCCCGTACACGAACTGCTAGGTGAAGGCACGATCAACAGAAGTTTCTAGTATGTTTATGCCCTCATCGATCCACGAACGAACGAAGAAACATATAAGAGGACGTTCTAAAAATGACACCCACATTCCAGCGCAAATTCCCTAAAATAGGCACACTTTTACAACATTAATTTCCGTGGTGTGTAGGTAAAACATATAAATGAGGATTAAGTAATTCATTAATTTATGTTATTGTTACGAATGAAACAACGTCTGTTCTAACGCTCTAATTTATTTCAGGATGACCCAATAAAATGACACACAATTCTATTCAATCATGAATGACCACACTTACTAATTGCTGCCTATTTACAAGTCTCTGTCCTCCACACAGTAGGCGGTCCGGATCCTTTGTATTACCTGAGAGACGGTAATCCTGATTGGCAGGCCTTTAACTCTCGCTTACAATTCAGTCACCCAGTACAGCAGCTGCATGTAGGCCGCTAGGTTTGAATACAGAACTACTGGCCACGCAGCGTAACATGACTGCTCTTTGGTTCGACTCCAGAGACAGTCCTGCAATTTACAGTCAAACGCAGTGAACAATTAAATATCAACAGCTCGAAAGTGTTAAACAGTAGGACAGTACTCCTCATTACAACGACCATTAACACTCTTCCAATTACACTCCGTCAGCCTCATGTCGGTAGATTTACTGGCACGTGAAATAACTCCTGCGGAACAAAATTCCGGCATCTCGCCATTATCATTAATTAATTAATTAATTAGTTATGCCCAACTAAGGAGCGCGTTCAAACTTATTAGCACCGTTTTGTTTTATTCTTCCTCTCTTTCCAATATCTCTTCATCCTCTCGCTGTGTTCCTTTTTACGTTGTTCAGTCCAACCCGTATTTAGTCCGGTGGGCTTTACAGAAAATTTGTGTTTGTGAATTAAGGTTCTGAATTTTATTCTATCTTGAATGGTCTTATTCATTAATGCCAGTTTTATTTAGGTCCTCACTGATTCCTTTTAGCTAATTATTGTGATTCTTCATTGATAAGGCTAAGTTTAAAATTTTCTTTGCGAGCCTGTCGATATAAGTGACCATAAAATTGTAATCGCCGTTTCCTAGTGGTATTTGTGATTTTTCTGCAATTTGATAGAATTCATGTGATTTCTTTTTCATCCAAATTCCATTCGGATTATTATTATTATTATTATTATTATTATTATTATTATTATTATTATTATTATTATCATAATCCAACTGCACTCATGATAGCTGCTCCAGTTGCTGACTCTATGACGATCCTCAATCCACGGAAGTACACACACTGCAGCTAACAGCTACCCTCCATCCAGCCACTCACTCGACACTCCGACACAACAACTCATCGTGCAGACTCCGGTAGAATATTGGCGACAGCCAACACCACTGTCGCCTCTCACCTCAACACACTAACTCCAACTCTGACACACTCTTCGCGGCTAGCCTCCTTTTTTATATGTGTACCGGAATAATCGCGATATGGCTAGAGATGGAACATTCCCGTTACACCTTCGAGAAACACGCGGGGAAACGAGACGAAGAGAACAATGCAGAGAAAGGCCGGCTGCGAGCTCCCCTATCATCTGACTCACTACTCCCTTCCAGGAAGTACCGAAAGGGGTCACGGGAGGGCTGGCACGTACACATTATTGTTTATGTCTTTAGAAGTGGTGAAGTTAGGATTCGTGGCTCTTTATTACACTTCACAAGGTAATAGAATAAATATAATTAAAATCGTCTTTCTGTATCTAATTTTCTTTACACAATTACAGAAAAACGGATTGGCGGATTTTCATGAAACTTGGTAATACAGTTTAGGAAAGGGGCGAGAAGAATTTCACTAGTAAGTGGTTCAACAAATTCAAGAGGAGGAGGGCTAAACAGAGAGTCCGAAACAGAAAACTCGATGTAGCTCCTTTAAGGTTGGCTTAACAGGAAAATTGTTTACGACAAATTTTATTTAGAATATTGTTTATGCTTTTATTCCATCGACTACTTTTTATCTATCTTTGTGTGTTTTGATGCTTTTTAGCTTTTCATTTGAATTTATGTATGATTTTATTTCTAAGTCAGTGCCTTATTAAATTTGTAATCGTTTTATAGGAAAATAAGGCATTGCGAATTTGATTCGCTGAATATTTTAAATTCATAATCATTCAAAAAATCTCCTGGTCAGTGGGTACATTTTAATTTTTAATCTAATATTTCATTTCGTTTCATCTCATACCATTAGGAGCCGATGACCTAGATGTTAGGTCATTTTAAGTAACAGTCATCAACATCATCATCTTAATTTCTATTCAGTCCAGCGGATTGTGGATGGTGCGTATTTGCTTTGAATTGGATTAATTCACCAAGAGAGATGTTCAATAAATTTACAAATTCTTTGAAATTATTAAAGAAAAATCTAGGGAATCTGCCACCTGGGCGACTGCCCTAAATGCAGATCGATGGTTATTGATTGATTGATTGATTGATTGATTGATTGATTGATTGATTGATTGATTGATTGATTGATTGATTGATTGATTGAACCAAAAACATATTTCATTCTTCACCCCTTTCTCATGTGCGCGCATCTCGCTAGCTTTTGCACTGCTAGTGTCTTGAAGCTTTGTCCGGAGAAACTGGTTTTCATTTGACTCGCAATCCTTGTGGGTAGCCGTCAGGAGTGCTTAGTGTTGCTGCAATTTTAATTCAACTGCGACTGAAGTAGTGCATTTTCACAATGAACTTACGAGGGAACATATACATGTGTTACACTCGAATTCGATTGAAATTTGGTAGGAATATTCGTGGGAGGCAGTAGAATGCTAAGGTGAAAACTGCATGTGCCCAGCGAAAGTTTAAACGCCAAAATTGAACAAATAAATAGTCGCAAAACTAGAAGTGCCGTGGGAGTATCGGGGTGTGGCGGAGAGGTAGGGAGGTGCGAAGCAGCAGACGTGAACCAACCAGGCTGTAACGAGCTGCGACAGCAGCCAGGCAGCGTATAGTTAGCGCGTTCCCCTTAACTTCCCGATCAGATGTGCAAAACGTAAATATTGAAACAGCACATGAAACAAGTATACAAAGGCTGACTTTTGAACAACGATGCCAATAAAGTTTGAAAAATTCACGCCCGGTTCTTGTTACTCATTGTAATTTTTTAAACCTTATTAACATCGTTGTTCAAATATCGTCCTTTGTACACTTGTTTCATGTGCTGTTTTCATATTTACGTTTTGCACATCTGATCGGGAAGTTAAGGGGAACGCGCTAACTATACGCTGCTTGGCTGCTGGCACAGCTCGTTACAGCCTGGTTGGTTCACGTCTGCTGCTTTGCTCCTCCCTACCTCTCCGCCACACCCCGATACTCCCGCGGCACTTCTAATTTTACGACTATTTATTTGTTCAATTTTGGCGTTTAAACTTGCACTGGGCACATGCAGTTTTCACCTTAGCATTCTACTGCCTCCCACGAATATTCCTACCAAATTTCAACCGAATCCGAGTGTAACACATGTATGTGTTCCCTCGTTAGTGTCCAGTTTGCTAATATAACCCTTCAACTAAAATTCAGCAGAAGAGAAACTAAAAGTTAAAAGAAAAAGTCCACAACAATAGGGAAGACGCGAAAATTTTGCACTATTTTATGTTGTAATTATTTCCAACTTCTACGAGTCATTTTTGTAAGATTCAAGCGTGCGCCAACAAAGCACAGTCTCTCTCAAATGTTGCGGAATTTTTGCGGAGGGTTCCGACCGCTATCAGGGGCTGTACGAAGGATCAGCTGCTCGCAGCTGGATCTTGATTGAAAGCAAGTGGTGATTGTAATACGGGGGCTGTTTTTAAAATTGCATTATTGGAAGTTATTTACACATCATTTTGAAGATTAAACATCTGTATACAAGGTAAGATCAAAGGTAGCTATTTAATAAAATGAATAAGAGCTTAATGGATATGTGGCTCTTTTTAATGGTACGATTTGCTCTCTGTGTGTTCCTCACACCAATGGGCCACAATGCGTACTACGAGGGTGTTACATTGGCTGTTGGAACGTAACAGCCTTCTTCAAAGGAAATGGAAGTAAACTAACGTGGAAAGATTGGGGTGTGCTGCCAGGAGGAACATCTGCAGTAGCTTCCGAACAATAGGGATTCATCCTTTCAACAGGAATGCCCTTTCCGAGTACGTGAATCATCCTGGAGCAGTGCATGACAAGGACGAAGTGCAACCTTCAGGAGACAATGTGCGATTGCCACAGCGGTTTCCAAGTGAGCGCCGAAAACGTAACGCAGCGCCGAGAGCTCGGGTGTTTGCCAGTTTTGCTTCAACTTCTACCAGTGTCGGCCTTGATGATGATGAAATGACAGCGAATCAAACGTTCACCAGTTCAACTTGCAAATGCAACGTTGATACAGAACGAAGCACGTCGCCAAGTACAGATGTATGCAAAACATGTAGATTTTTCAAGGATTGAAGCGATACCGAAAAGAATGAAAACGCAATGAGTGCAGGAATAAATCACTGAACATAAGTATTACATAATATCTGAAGTTTGTTAGGTTTAGGTTAACAGCTGTCAGTTTAAAATAAGTTCTAGCGACTTACCAATTTACATAAGTGTGTTGTGATTAATTGTAATTTATCTATGGGGCATTTCTTGTATTTAGCTGTTTCCAGTCATTCGACCGGGTGAAGCCCCATCTAGCGGCGAGGATTAGAATTGTGGCGGCTGCCGAAGCCTGTCGCACTCCTCTGGGGCAATGATTAATGGCTGACAGATGAAATGAAATGACATCGGAGAGTGTTGCTGGAATGAAAGATGACAGAGAAAACCGGAATACCCGGAGAAAAACCTGCCCCCCCCCCCTCTGATTTATCCAGCACAAATCTCACATGGAGTGACCGGGATTTGAACCACGGAACCCAGCGGTGAGAGGCCGACGCGCTGCTGCCGGAGCCACGGAGGCTCTTACATTTAGCTTCTTATGAGAAAAGGTTTGAATGTAAGAACCTAATGTATAAAATTACCTAAATATATTTTGTAATTGTAAAACCAGTCCGCCTCTGTGGTGTAGTGGTTAGCGTGATTAGCTGCCACCCCCGGAGGCCCGGGTTCGATTCCCGGCTCTGCCACGAAATTTGAAAAGTGGTATGAGGGCTGGAACGGTGTCCACTCAGCCTCGGGAGGTCAACTGAGTAGAGGTGGGTTCGATTCCCACCTCAGCCATCCTGGAAGTGGTTTTCCGTGGTTTCCCACTTCTCCTCCAGGCGAATGCCGGGATGGTTCCTAACTTCAGGCCACGGCCGCTTCCTTCCCTCTTCCTTGCCTATCCCTTCCAATCTTCCCATCCCTCCACAAGGCCCCTGTTCAGCATAGCAGGTGAGGCCGCCTGGGCGAGGTACTGGTCATACTCCCCAGTTGTATCCCTCGACCAAGAGTCTGAAGCTCCAGGACACTGCCGTTGAGGCGGTAGAGGTGGGATCCCTCGCTAAGTCCGAGGGAAAAACCGAACCTGGAGGGTAAACAGATGATGATGATGATGATGAATTGTAAAACCAGCCCAATTGTTAAGCACTAAGGAGACATTTTGAATTGAATTTAGGGTTTTGGCACGTAATCGTGTTAACGATGAAATGTCCAATATGACCGAGACTAGTGTTGACTCCGATATTTTCGGAATTGCTAGGCTGATTGGTATTCTTGATTCACCGGGCGAGTTGGCCGTGCGCGTAGAGGCGCGCGGCTGTGAGCTTGCATCCGGGAGATAGTAGGTTCGAATCCCACTATCGGCAGCCCTGAAGATGGTTTTCCGTGGTTTCCCATTTTCACACCAGGCAAATGCTGGGGCTGTACCTTAATTAAGGCCACGGCCGCTTCCTTCCAACTCCTAGGCCTTTCCTATCCCATCGTCGCCATAAGACCTATCTGTGTCGGTGCGACGTAAAGCCCCTAGCAAAAAAAAGGTATTCTTGATTCTGGAAGTGAAGAGATAAATTCTATTTATCATCATGTTCTGTGTTAAATGAATATTAAGAGAATTTGTTAAATACTTTACTCTTTAATCTCTAATTGGGATGCAGCGAGAATTGATGGTAGAATGAGTTCTTGGTTCAAGGTACTTACAGGGGTTAACAAGGCTGTAATCTTTTACGTTTGTTGTTCATAGCTTACATGAATCATCTGCTGAAAGGCATTAGTGGCAGGGAGGGATTCAGTCAGGTGGAAATGTAGTAAGCAGTCTGGCCTATGCTGGCGACTTGGTCTTAATGGCAAATTGTGCCGAAAGCCTTCAGTCTAATATCTTGGACCTTCAAAATATGTGCAGTTAGTATGGTATGAAAATGAGCCTCTCGAAGACTAAATTGATGTCAGCAAATAAGAAATCCGAGATAACTGAATGTCAGATTGGAAATACAAAGCTGGAACAGGTAGACAATTTCAAGTATTTAGGATGTGTGTTCTCCCAGGATGGTAGTATAATAATTGAGATTGAATCAAGGTGCAGTAAAGCAAATGCAGTGAGCTCGCTTCGATGAACAGGATTCTGTAAGGACGAAGCCAGTTTCGGGATGAAACTATCTTTACATCGGCCTGTTTTCAGACCAACTTTGCTTTACGGGAGCGAAAGCTGTGAGGACTCGGGATATCTTATTCATAAGTTAGAAGTAACAGACATGAAAATAGTGAGAATTATTGCTGAAACAAATAGGTGGGAACAATAGCTGGAGGGTACTCGGAATGAGGAGATAAAGGCTAAGTTAGGAATGGACTCGATGGATGAAGCCATACGCATAAACTTGCTTCGGTGGTGCGGGCATGTGAGGCGAATGGAGAGGGATAGGTTACCTAGGAGAATAATGGATTCTGTTATGGAGGGTAAGAGATGTAGAGGGAGACCAAGACGACGGTGGTTAGATACAGTTTCTAAACGAGACCGCAGATGTATGTAGTTACAAATAGGGGTTTGTGGTGGCGGTTAGTAAATTCACATAGTCTTGCCGACTTAACGCTGAAAGAAACTTTTGCTAGGGGCTTTACGTCGCACCGACACAGATAGGTCTTATGGCGACGATGGGATAGGAAAGGCCTAGGAGTTGGAAGGAAGCGGCCGTGGCCTTAATTAAGGTACAGCCCCAGCATTTGCCTGGTGTGAAAATGGGAAACCACGGAAAACCATCTTCAGGGCTGCCGATAGTGGGATTCGAACCTACTATCTCCCGGATGCAAGCTCACAGCCGCGCGCCTCTACGCGCACAGCCAACTCGCCCGGTGCTGAAAGAAACAACAGTCTATAAAGATGAGTATGTATGTATGTATGTATGTATGTATGTATGTTTTAAACCGTATACTGTATTTAAGCGTTTTTAATCCTGTGAATAAAAACAAACTGCCTCTGTGGTGTAGTGGTTAGTGTGATTAGCTGCCACCCCTGGAAGCCCGGGTTCGATTCCCGGCTCTGCCACGAAATTTGAAAAGTGGTGCGAGGGCTGGAACGGGGTCCACTGAGCCTCGGGAGCCCAACTGAGTAGAGTGAGGTTCGATTCACCCCTCAGCCATCCTTATAGTGGTTTTCCGTGGTTTCCCACTTCACCTCCAGGCAAATGCTGGTATGGTGCCTAACTTCCGGCCACGGCCGCTTCCTTCACTATTCCTTGTCTATCCCTTCCAAACTTCCCTCAACTCCCCCCCGCCCCCACAAGGCCCCTGATCAGCATAGCAGGTGAGGTTGTCTGGATGAGATACTGGTCCTCCTTCCCTGTGGTATCCCCCGACCCATGGTCTCACGCTCCAGGACACTGCCCTTGAGGCGGTGGAGGTGGGATCCCTCGCTGAGTCCGAGGGAAAACCAACCCTTGGGGGTAAATAAATAAATAAATAAATAAATAAATAAATAAATAAATAAATATCTTCGGTTTTGCTATAAGTATATTTGGCTCTTTTCCCTGTTTAATAGAAGACTGGGATAAATACATACCCGGGAAGCAGAATAGCTAGTTTACTGCAGTCTATAAATTATACCACGAACCGCTAATGAATTCCCTGATTGTCTAATTTTCGTCCTGCGTGTATGACTAGAGGACAGCTGTGTCTATTACGAAGCGCTGTCTATATTGTTCACGCCCTTGTGTTGAGATTGATTCCTTTGTAGATGGCGTGATGCTCGAGCAGACAGGGGCGTGTTTCCAAGGTTACGGCGCGTTGTTGACGATCAGCTAGGCAGTGCACGTGAGGACTCTTGTGTGGCGGGTCTTCGTTAGGATGCGATCACCTGGTGGTTTAATAGACTCGGCACCATGTCTATGATCTTCAGCGCCAACCAGGTAAGAATATATCTTCCTTTTCTGGATGTATACCCCTTGAAATTTCCGTCACCTGATGTGTTAGTGGTTGGAAAATATCTGGGTTAATTCCTAGTTTCTAAGAGAGGGTGTAACTCAATTAATTGCGAGGTTTTAAAGAAGGGCACATGTGAATTGATTCCATAGGGTGGTGCTGCTGTATTTTTCACAGACTTATGTTTTAAGAATGGTTACAAATTAGCTGCTTTCTAGTGATAATCTGTAGTAACATAACAAGAATCTGAGTCTCAAGCTGTATTTATTCTAACTGCAAAATTGTTCGGCTCCGTGGCTAAATGGTAAGCTTGCTGGCATTTGGTTCAAAGGGTCCCGGTTCGATTCCCGGCCTGGTCGGCGATTTTAATCTTAATTGGTTAATTCCACTGACTCAGGGATTGTGGGTTTGTGTGTCAACATTAGAATTGTGTATAAATTCGTTTCACCGTATTCATTGACAAGTAGATAAAGGAAGAATGCAATATAGTGGTTGGCTGCACGGTCGAATAAGATCGAAATCCAAAAATTAAAAACTGCAAAATTAAATATGTCCCTCTTCATTATAGACTGTTATGCCTTTTAGCGTTCAGTAATATAGCCAAATGGGAGTGGGACCTCATTTCTCCCATAGGTCCCAGGCTTGCTTAAAACGTTCTGAGAGTGCTTGGTGAAAATTCTGTGAAGCAAGATGCTACACTTACTTACACTTAAGACCAGTGAGGATCTCTCCTCTAACGGACCGAGCTCGATAGCTGCACTCGCTTAAGTGCGGCCAGTATCCAGTAATCGGGAGGTAGTGGGTTCGAGCCCCATTGTCGGCAGCCCTGAAGATGGTTTTCCGTGGTTTCCCATTTTCACACCAGGCAAATGCCGGTGCTGTACCTTAATTAAGGCCACGGCCGCTTCCTTCCAGTTCCTAGGCCTTCCATATCCCATCGTCGCCATAAGATCTATCTGTGTTGGTGCGACGTAAAGCAAATAGCAAAAAAAAAAAAAAAAAATAATAAAAAAATTAAAAAATCCTCTAACGGATTAGGGACAACCGGTGGATTGTATAGTCCTAACCGTCTGAACACGAGGAGGGCCACGGCTCAGAATATGTCCGAGATGCCCACTCCCATTCCACAGCAACTGGTATCCCGACTCTAAGGACCACTTACTAGGCCACTCAGCCGTTGCTCGTGGTTCATGAACTAGTAACCCACACCATGAACCATGCAAAATGAAATAAGTGACAATAACATTACATTATTATAAAACAAAGCTAATATTCTATGTAGGTATTCATAACCTACACTCTCCTCTATAGAGTGATCAGTTGCCACGAATGTTCTCCAGGTTTTACGATCATCAACATAGTGACATAGTAGACCGCACCAATATCTTTCATGACAATAATTCATCATCAAGGTCTTCCGCGTGGACTTTTCCCCTGCGATGAGGCCTTCCGCTATCGTCTGCACCAGATAAGAGTGGTTCATAGCATTTCCCCATCAGACAAGATGTAGTTGTGGAATTATTAGTAGCATTAATCCTTTTTTTTTTCCTTATCGTTATCAAGAACTTTGATATTTGACATTTTTCAGTTCCAAAAATTATCACCGTTTTTTATGACATCCCCACATTTCAAATGTTTTCAGGTGTATTACCTATACAGAGAACAAACCTTTCAGCGCTTTTTTTTTTTTTTTTTGCTAGTTGCTTAACGTCGCACCGACACAGCTAGGTCTTATGGCGATGGTGGGACAGGAAATGGCTGGGAGTGGGAAGGAAGCGGCCGTGGCCTTAATTAAGGTACAGCCCTAGCATTTGCCTGGTGTGAAAATTGGAAACCACGGAAAACCATCTTCAGGGCTGCCGACAGTGAGGTTCGAACTTACTATCTCTCGATTACTGGATACTGGCCGCTCTTAAGGGAGTGCAGCTATCGAGCTCGGTAACCTTTCAGCGCAGAAATGTATTGTTTTATTTTCGCATTTAAACTCTTTGGGCCACAGTCTCTCAATATGTCGGCTGTGAGTTACGTCCTGTTTCTTGTGTGGTCCGTGGTTTAATAACAACGTTATGGAAGATGGTTCATTGGCCTATCGTATTATATATTATTATTTCGACGCTTACAAGTGACCGATCGTGAAAAAATTTGCATTCAAAAGAAAGAGAATAGACATTAGCAGTGATGAATTGCACTCTCATTTCATAAATATCGATCATTTCTTTTTAAAAGTGAGTTTTAAAAAATTGTACGAAGTGTGCGATCTGCAAATACTATTGTTGTAAGAAAATACGCGCCATTATTGCTGTCCACTTCACATTTTGGCCGCTAGGACGCCTGTTTTATGACATTATAATATGTTGTAATTATCAGTTAAGAAAAGAATGATATAAAGCTAAAAATTACTTTCGGAACATTCGTCAGTATAATAATGCACTTGCACTTGCTTCCGTTCACGTGGATACCATAAATGTAAAAAAAAAAAAAAAAAAAAAAAAAAAAAAAAAATCAAAGATTACATTAAGTAGTAAGTAAGACTGTACTGATTTGTGTATTCTTTAGTTTACCAGTAGTTCACCAGGGGGCTATTCCACCACATACTTTGTAAACATGAGAGATTTCTCGCTCGGGTTCCCTAGTTCTAATTAATGTATATATAAAAAACAAATGAACGTAGGTGTGGTAAAATGAAAGTGAAAACGATAATATTCTGGGTGATAACAGCTGTTGGACTGGCTGAAGTTGCTGGTGTAATTATAGCCTACCGGACTGAACTATATAGTCGCTATTAAAATCCAAACTTACAACCGAGAGATAAAATAAATATAAACACTCCACTATTCAGGTAACGTGTAACACTGTAATTTGTCAAGATTTTCCATTTCTTGTTTTATGAAGTTCTCCTTATCACGTACAGTATTTGGTGCCTTTTTTTCCCCCTTCTTACTTCGCAGCTTTTTCTAGGTTTCACTCTGTACCTCCTTGAAAGTTTCTATTAAGTAAAACTGGGCGTTATGTTTTGAGGGAAATGTATGTACTGTATGTATATACATTGAAATCTACATACATTGCTACTTCGTACTAGCAACTAGCTTTCCTACATTTTTAAAAGTAGTGCGATTTATTGACAGGGCTTCGGTTCAGAGGGTCCCGGGTTCGATGTCGTGCTGGGTCGAGGATTTTAATCCTATCTGATTAATTTTTATGGCTCGGGGATTAGGTGTTTATGTTTGTCCCTACACTATCTTCTACATATTCACACAACACAACACGTAACACTATCAACCACCACAGAAACACGCAATTGTGATTACATCCCTCCAGGAAGGATATCCGTCCGGAAAAAAGAGCCAAATTCACATGTGTGACATAGTTCGCACCCGCGACTCCACGGGTTTGGAAAAAGCGATAGTAGAAGAAGAAGAAGTTTCCAGCAGACGGTACTGTGTTCACGAATTGGATTTCAAGTTTTGATTGTCGCAAGTTGGTAGCATGCTTATATCTTTCATAAGCTCATAGGTTGTTAACGCGCCAACGGCCATACCATGTTGAATACACCGGTTCTCGTCCGATCACCGCAGTTAAGCAACATTGGGCGTGGCCAGTACTTGGATGGGTGACCTTGGTAACGCAGCCGGAAGCAAGAAGATGTGTTCACTCTCGATTGTTTCCAATGTCGGATTATCAGTTCTATATCCGCTTTGAAACATGCAACTGTTCACGTGAGGTTTGAATAAATCTACTCTAAGTTAAATCAGTGCAAACATTATTAACATGTGAAGAATAAGTAGTTACTGTATATTAAAATGCAAAATAAGGAAGGCTGAAGATGTAGAAATTGTCCAATCTACTTGTGATGAAAGATGCAGAAAAAATACACGTGGTGAAGAGGATCACGAAACCAAGACTGAAGATTCACAGAGTCAGAAGGAAACAGATTCTGATGACTGGGTAGACCTTTAGTTCGAGGTCCCCTCAGCCTACGTGATTAGAATTGAGGAGCTATCTGACGGTGAGATAGCGGCCCCGGTGTAGAAAGCCAGGAATAACGGCCGAGAGGATTCGTCGTGCTGACCACACGACACCTCGTAATCTGCAGGCCTTCGGGCTGAGCAGCGGTCGCTTGGTAGGCTAAGGCCCTTCAAGGGCTGTAGTGGCATGGGGTTTGGTTTGGTTTTGGGTAGACCTTTGGATAGTTTCGCAAAATAATGGCTTCTATGAGAGAAAAAAGTGGATAGTGACGGTGAGAGTATGTTAAAAGTGTAGAAATTGTAATGGCACCTACATGGTGAGTACCTGCAACTTTCTCCCAGAAAAAGAGCACTGTAGTCCGCCTCTGTGGTGTAGTGGTTAATGTGATTAGTTGCCACCCCAAGAGGCCCGGGTTCGATTCCCAGCTCTGCCACGAAAATTTGAAAAGTGGTACGAGGCCTGGAACGGTGTCCACTCAGCCTCGAGAGGTCAACTGAGTAAAGGTGGGTTCGATTCCCACCTCAGCCATCCTCGAAGTGGTTTTCCGTGGTTTCCCACTTCTCCTCCAGGACTTAAGGCCACGGCGACTTCCTTGCTTCCTTGTCTATCCCTTCCAATCTTCCCATCTCCCACCAAGACCCCTGTTCAGCATAGCAGGTGAGGCCGCCTGGGCGAAGTACTAGTCATTCTCCCAAGCTGTATCCCCTGACCCAGAGTCTGAAGCTGCAGGACACTGCCCTTGAGGCGGTAGAGGTGGGATCCCTCGCTGAGTCAGAGGAAACAGCCAACCCTGGAGGGTAAACAGATTATGAAAGAAAAGAGCACTGTGCAAATTGTTATGAAAAATATATTTGTGATTCTGATGTTGATATGACTTTCGCGTAGAGAAAGCAGGAATCAATTCAGGCTATCACTCAGATAATGTGGGAATCAATAAGGATACTACTTGATCAGCGAGGGACTCAACTTAGAAACACCGGGAAAAGTATCTGCAGTCGTTTCTCTCTACTACAGGGCCTCTCAGGGTGCATGCGCCGGTGCACTGCACGGCGCAAGGTGCAGGAGACGACTTAATGAGGTTGACCAGAGTACAAACCCACACTCCTCTTTCCCTACATCTGTCTCACCCGTTCGGCTTGTCTCCTCCGCCTTCTTCACCTTCCCCGGTGATTCTCCCCTCACTGTGAAATGTTTATGTGCGGTGAGCGGAAACATTCTGTTGTATGGGACAACGTTACTGGTGTTAAAAAAAACCTTCTTTCAGTTTAGTTTGAGCACACAATTTATTTTCTCTAACTCTTCTTTTCTTTTTCCTTTGCAATGAAAGCAGTAATGTCGGGAGCAATTCTGAGAGCGATCTTTAAATTATAATCAGGAATACTCGCACGCAATCTAGTTTTCGTACAGTTAAAACACACACACAAAAATAACTTTTACATATGCACGTGGAACCAACCATAGAAACAATCTTAGCTGCTTCTCAATGCAGCTTGTGAAAATCTTCCTTCGACAAATTCTTGTAGAATTCGGGCAAAGCCTTTGTATTGAAAAAAAAATAGATTTTTTTGATGATCACGAAATTATTGTCCCACAGATTAAGCATTCGGCTTTATCGTCACGACTGAGAAAAATACGGAAGTTTCCAGTTCGATTGAAATGTACTTGCGTTAGTCTTTGCTTTCTTCGAAACAGGCTGCTCCATTATTATGTTGTCTGGCGCTTATATATTTCACTGATAAACAAGCCGTCTATCACCGAACGCTTCGTTGTTCTCAGCACACTACACCACCCGTGGCAAGGCGAGTTGAGCCGAGTAAGATCGATGTACAGTGCACGGAGCCTCTGCGCCTCGGTTTGCACGCGTGAGATTTTGGGCGTTTGAGAGGCCCTGCTCTGGTTTGAGATAATTGCATATCTTAGTTGGATACTGAAAGCCATTACGAAGACATATTTACCTCCAGGTCGGTTAGATCTCCATTGTGATGTACTAACTGTAGAACCCCCTTTGTGGATCAGTGATCGACCCCAGTATCACGGGGTCAAATAGGGCTGATGATGAAACCGGGGTGATTGAGTTCCCGTAACGGCGACTACCCGAAGTGAAAATACCCAGATACACATTGCATTGGTTACGGATCCGAAAACCCAGTACCCGTTACACATACGTAATACAATTTACTCCAAATAAATGAGGTGCGAGGTTCGCAAGACAGGAAGTTTATACTGTACGAGGTTCTACTATGGTTCCTACAAACATTCCCACCGCTCGACTCGGAAAGTTCAACATCTCAAACTGAATGACCTTAACTTGGATGTTGTTGGTTTAGGATGGACCAGAACGCAGGAACATTTCCCTGAACACGGGAGGTGTTAGAGAAACCTTGCTACCTGCAGACCTTAACAGAGTTAACGTAACATACGAGCAGTGTGCTCTACTACGACCCACGAGAGCTGTTGGAGTCTTGACATTTAACGCTAACAACGAGAAAAAATTGATTAACGCTACTTGAGAATGGGCTGTTGCTATGACAACGAACCCAGCGATGCAGATTGCTCTCAATCGTTCTTGTGGCATTGTGTCGAATTGTACTGTGTTAGCTGATATTGCTTTGCGTGTTTTATTTTCCGAATATTGTTGTTGTTAGTTTATTTTTGTTAGTTGCTCACTGGCTATTTGTACAATTTCTCACTGAGGAAAGGTCAGAAACGTACCGCCAGAGTAATGGGAGTAAGAAAAAATGCTGTTTGGAGGGTCTCAAAGGAGAAGTTCACTTCTCCGCAAGATAAGTTATGCATTCCAGGTAAAAACATTTACCGAGCTCGATAGCTGCAGTCGCTTAATTGCGGCCAGTATCCAGTATTCGGGAGATAGTGGGTTCGAACCCCACTGTCGGCAACCCTGAAGATGGTTTTCCGTGGTTTCCCATTTTCGCACCAGGCAAATGCTGGGGCTGTACCTTAATTAACGCCACGGCCACTTCCTTCCCACTCCTAGCTCGTTCCTGTCCTATCGTCGCCATAAGACCTGTCTGTGTCGGTGCGACGTAAACCAACTTGCAATTAAATAAAAACATTTAATTCATATTCTAACTAATGGTGGTTTCTTTTTTTGACATAAATACGTCTCATGTGTAACGTGACGCGACAAAATGTGTGAAGGAAGGGTAATCCTACCAACCATGCAGTCTGTGATGTAAAGTATGGATGGATGGCGAGACAATGTTACCTAGCAACCGTGCAGTCTGTGATGCAAAATATGGATGGATGGCCAGACAATGTTACCTAGCAACCGTGCAGGCTGTGATGTAAGGTATGGATGGATGGCCAGACAATGTTATCTAGCAACCATGCAGTCTGTGATGTAAAGTATGGATGGATGGCCAGACAATATTACCTAGCAACCATGCAGGCTGTGATGTAAGGTATGGGTGGATGGCCAGACAATGTTACCTAGCAACCATGCAGTCTGTGATGTAAAGTATGGATGGAAGGCCAGACAATATTACCTAGCAACCGTGCAGGCTGTGATGTAAGGTACGGACTGATGATCAGACAATATTACCTAGCAACCGTGCAGGCTGTGATGTAAGCTATGGATGGATGAACAGACAATGTTACCTAGCAACCCTGCAGGCTGTGATGTAAGCTATGGTTGGATGAACAGACAATGTTACCTAGCAACCCTGCAGGCTGTGATGTAAGGAATGGATGGATGGTTAGACATTGTTACCTAGCAACCGTGCAATCTGTGATGTAAGGTATTGATGGATGGCCAGACAATGTTACCTAGCAACCGTGCAGGCTGTGATGTAAGGTATTGATGGATGGCCATGATCGGAAGACATATTTGTCATTTAATTTTCGCAAACGGAAAGGTGGTTTGTTTTAATAATAATAATAATAATAATAATAATAATAATAATAATAATAATAATAATAATAATAATAATAATAATAGTAGTAGTAGTAGTAGTAGTAGTAGTAGTAATAATTATTCACGAAACAATGAGCCGCGGTGCCTCTGAATGAAATGACGTTCAGCATGGTACTCTGTCATTAATCAAGAGTCTTGAAGTGGTAGTCGCTCACAGTTTCATCAAGAAAGTGAAAATAAATAATCAGTGATTAGTGAGAGCGTCTTCCCATGATGGTTTATTCTTGAAGAGTGCCATTAATAATCGGCGTTAAATAATACAATTATCAATGTGGGGATTGTTCTATTCTGTATTATAACATAACTGGTGAATGTAAGTTTGTCGTGACAGCATTTTTTTAAATATTGTGCCGTATTTGTTGATCTCATCATCAACAGGTGATTATTTTGAGATATGATATTTATTGGCAATGACATCCTGTCATATAAGTCCTGAAATTATTAGCACAAGCTTACAAATAGGTAAACGCTTGTTGAATTCCATTAGGCCAACGTGTTTTATTAAACACTCAGCCTGTGTTAAAGGATGATATACTGCAATCGCAAGTAACTGTGGCAACGCAGCACACCTGGTAGTTACTTTTTCTGCCGCTCAAATGTCAGATTCCAACTCTCGTGGGCCCAAATTTTGGTACGATCTGTTACGATCGGTTCTGACCGCAATATGGCAGGTTCGATCCTGGCTCAGTTTGGTGGTATTTGAAGGTGCTCTAATACGTCAGCCTCATGTCGGTAGATTTACTGGCTACTAAAAGAACGCATGTAGATCAAAATTCCGGCACCTCGGCATCTTCGAAAACCGTAAAAATAGTTAGTGGAACGTAACACCAATAACATTTTTATTACTGTTACAATCGATAGCAGAGAATTGACAACGACGCATCACTATTCTGCAATGTCGTTTGTTACGAGTTCCTTCCCTCTCCGACAAGGTTGCCAGATGTGTGTCAGGCCCTCGAGTGAGATCGACCTTATCTGTTACCTCAAGAACATGTTGACAGTGGGCCTGCCAGCATGAGATTGCAATATAGCAACGATAGCCGTAATATTAAAAGAAGCGTTTTGACAGATAGAGCTGGAGGAAGTAGTATTGCACGGTGTTGACACATTTCTGCATCCCTTTCTCCTTCTCTTCGCCGTCGGCTTACTTGTTTCTTCATTTAGACGACTGTGTTCTGTTGTAAGAAACTCACAAGTCTGAGGTTTGCCAACTCCAAGTAACACGAACCGACCAGCAGGCTTATCTCCATGGCAACCGCAGTGGGTCCGCCCACGTTTCCATATCAACCGTACTCTCTACTCCCTTCTACCCACCCTGGCAAGCAGTAAACTGTCAGAATGCATCTTTCAATATTACGTTCGGCTCCATGGCTAAATGGTTAGCGTGCTGGCCTTTGGCCACAGGGGTCCCGGGTTCGATTCCCGGCAGGGTAGGGAATTTTAGCCATAATTGGTTAATTTCGCTGACACTGGGGCTGGGTGTAAGTGTCGTCTTCATCCTCATTTCATCCCCATCACGATGCGCAAATCGCCTACGGGCGTCAAATCAAAAGACCTGCATATGGCGAGCCGAACTTGTCCTCGGACACTAAAAGCCATCCGCCATTTCATTTCATTTCATTTTATCAATATTACGACCATAAGAATTTCTTAACTGGGAATGTCTGTATTGTCCGTTAGTGAGGGATGATTTTTGATTTCTGCACGCTGTACAGGTGGTGGTGGTGGTGGTGGTGATTATTGTTTTAAGAGAAAGTACAGCTAGGCAACCATCCTTTGTATAATATAACACTATAGTTCATTCCATGTTAAGAAAACAGTATTGCTCTTATGACAAACAGGGTTGCCGTATCGAACGGCTCTTCTGAACACCACCACGGGTAAATGGCAGCACATACATTTGTGAAAATCCGTATTTAAGTCCAAGATAAAAAGGGGAAGAAACTAAGCTGCAAATTATTTTTTGAACTAAAGGGGACGGGGGTTCACAGGGGCTATTTTTGATTCATACAGAATTAGAGGTGAACTACGGCACACAGAAAACCTCAGTATTAGAATGTAAGGAAAATTGGGAGAGAAAATAGAAAAAATAGTATTTTTATGGTGCTCGAGGGGTGAGGGATGCATTTAAATGCATTTAATAAATTTTTCCAGGCAATGCGGGGTACTAATGAGCTGTTGTATCGCTCACAAAAACAATAATAAAAATTAAATGCGGTCTAGAAAAAAGTGGTAAAATTAAAATGAGTTTAAAAAATAACAGCTAAATAACAAAACCAACCACAAATAAAACACGCGGCAAATTATTTTTATCAGTGCAGTTTATGCCATGACGTATCGTTGCACACCACAACACCAAAATCTTCAGTTACAACTTCTGTACAGTACGAAAATAATAGAACACACAGACATACTATGCAATATACAACTAACTCTCACTGAATACACGTAAGCACTGATTTAAAGCCTAAAAACACACACGCAACAAATAAATACTGAAGATTACTTCACTACAGAAGTGAGCTGCCGGCGTTTCACAGAGTGAAAGACTACACGAGGCTTGTACCAGAGCAACACAAAAGAAAGAAACGAAGCGATGGCTGTTCCCGCCATTGTGCTTCCTCCCTACGAATATACTTATGAAAAATAAAATATTGTGTAGTTATTTTAATAACTCGCGGGCTAGAATGCCTCGTCCTCTTTATCTATCTTTCATAATACATTACAAAGTACAGTATAATATCCGGTAATCACGAGGAATTATGGGTGTCTCAGAGGGGGTGTGTTCACTCCTTGTAAGAGCAATACTGTTTTCTTAACTGGAATGAGCTATAATCAGACAGAAAATATGGGAGGGATCCGACACTTCGAAAAATGACGGTATCGGCCAAGGAAAGACAAGGGCCACGAAGGGCATGAAAATGAAAGATTTCCTAGGCCTCGAGTGCTCTATTACCGTCGGGGTCCGATAAGAAGAAGAGTTGACCAAGGAAGGTCGGATAGGATAGATGAAAGTAAGGAGCCTCGCACAAGTAAGTGGAAGCAATGCCAGGACTCAGCTTACGACCCCGTGGTCGCGAACCCACGCTCCCAAGTTGAGAGCCCCTGAGGCCCCTTTTGGTTGCCTCTTACGACAAGCAGGGTACCGATAGCAGTGGCTAATGCCGGGACAGTTCCTATCCATAGACCATAACCGATTCGTTCCACCTCCTTGCACAAACATTTCATTTTCATTCGTTCCTCAACTGAGGTTGGCATCAACGTTCGTAAAACCATGTTGTATAATTTCATCTCACCTCATTACCGACCGCGTATCAGGAAACGAGACTAAGGACAGACATAGCCTTCATGTTATCAGAGCTTATGCGTATTCTCGGTAATACACTCGCTTCTCTATTTTTACCCTGCGAGATTGCTACTCTGAACTACCACCTTCTCTTACTAAAGGTGCCTCTTTGAGCCAAGAGAACGTTAATTTACTTGGTTTTCTCTTATACATAAACTGAACTTCTCTAAAAGCCTAAATTATGAATATTTTTTGGTACTGTTTACAACTAGACGTGCGTTTTTTGTGAAATTAATTTAAAAACAAGTCCACCTCTATGGTGTAGTGGGTAGTGTGATTAGCTGCCACCCCCGGAGTCCCGGGTTCGATTCCCGGCTCTGCCACGAAATGTGTAAAATGCTACGAGGGCTGGAACGGAGTCCGCTCAGCCTCGGGAGGTCAACTGAGTAGAGGTGACTTCGATTCCCACCTCAGCCATCCTAGGCCTATAAGTGGTTTTCCATGGTTTCCCACTTCTCCTCAAGGCAATTGCCGGGATGGTACCTAACTTAAGGCCACGGCCGCTTTGTCTATCGCTTCCAGTCTTCCCATCCCCCACAAGGCCCCTGTTCAGCATAGCAGGTGAGGCCGTCTGGGCGAGGTACTGTTCCTCCTTCCCAGTTGTATCCACGACCCAAAGTATCACGCTCCAGGACACTGCCCTTAGAGGCGGTAAAGGTGGGATCTCTCGCCGAGTCCGAGGAAAAAACAGCCCTGGAGGGTAAACAGATTAATAAATAAATAAATAAATAAATAAATAAATAAATAAATAAATAAATAAATAAATAAATAAATAAAGAATTTAGAAACAATCAACTAAACGTTTCAGCGAAATTGTCCACTGGATGGAATCTATAAGTTTTGGCTTATTATGCTTCGTTTAATATGTTTAATATGTTACCGCCAGATTTAAGCGTAGACTGAATATTATTAGCCTATCCTGAATAAAAGAACTTCTGAAGACTAAATGATAATCTGTCACTAAAATACAATTATTCCAGCTCATTCAGGGGGAAGGAGTACATATCTATTCTTCATAAGGAAATTCCTTCCTTTCAAATTGATGAATGTATAGGGGGAAGGTATAAGCAAACTCTTTTACATCGGTATTCATATACCTATGGGAGGGGCGGGGGGCCGCGGGGTGGAAGGTAAGGGCTTCCACTATCCGTAACCTCGGCACTTGATGGGGTACAGCTCTACGCCCGGCCGCCTGTGCCCCCAGGAATTAACCTGGTAGTTATTTTCGGTGTAGACTAAGTGAACTTCAGTCCCATGTGCACTTCCGGATATGGAAATCTCGTTTCTTAAATGTCTCGACTTCCTGACGGGGAATCGAACCCATGTCATTCCGGATGAATCAGTCAATCACCATGTTATATGAACCTACGTGTAATTGGAATGGAGGAAGTGTAGAATGTTGAATATGAGAAAAGAAACGTTAAGGACGACACAAACACCCAGTCCCCAGGGCAGGGACATGAATCATTTACAATTAAAAACCCTGACCCAGCCGGGAATCGAACCCGGGGCCGCCGGGTGACACCTCGGGGCCGGACATTCTGTAAGTTATTTATTACTCTATGCAGTGTAACATTACCTGCAAAAACTAGATCTATAATTCCAGAACTTTACGCATATCATGTACAGGGACCCGAACTCCACCGACAAACTTTTGAAGGCTGTTCAGGGATACCTTCTGAATATATTGGTATAAAGGACCCGTGGTCTCCGGTGACTCGTTACGGAGTAATTGCATTTCGTTTGGTTTGATGCCCCAGTGAACTTTGTATCCGTATTGCACTGAGATTAATAATCTTATTATTTGTTTTACGTCCTCCTAAATGCTAGTTATTGACAGACAACGGACTGTCGGAATTTTGTCCTGCAGGAGGAAGTCAACGACACGGAGTTTTTACCTTTAGAACACCCTTTAATGGCATATTACACGGATTTTCACTGTTATGAAGGTGTGAATGGGGGAACAAACCGAATAAATCATAATTACATTATTAATCTCTAACGATCCACCGGAGACCACGTGTCCACGGATCCCTTATACCAAGGCATCCCTGAATAACCTCCGAAACTTTGTCGGGATAGTTAGGGTTCACTCTGTAAGGAAATATAAAAGTCCAATAATACTTCCCTGTGGGACCCCTCTTCACGCTGAGGTAAAACCGCAGGAAAGTTATATTAAATTTACTACGAAATTAGCCGCACCTACCCTGTGTATTATTCTTGTCACTACATATAAATATGCCTATCATCAACCATCTTTTGTGTTACGAAATTATTTCTATTTGTGTGTAAGAGATATCGAAGACGCCAGAGAACAACACTGAAGGGAACATGGCAGCTGTTACTGTTCAGAAAATTGATTTCTGAGTCTTATAAACGAACTGTCAGTCGCCCGGCAGCTCCTACGTAAAATCTGACACATTCTGACTACATTTGAACTACTTAAAAATGCATGTTGGTTGTCTGTCAGAAGATGTTGTTTAGTAGCTTTGTAAATCTAACCAAATATTAATGTTTCTGCATAATTCTGATAATTTCTGCTAGAACATAGTGGACATATGACTGTAAAAACGTACAATTAGTAATACCTCTGTCAATCTATTAACTCCAATGTTAGTAAAGTACAAAATGAAAGTAATTGGGCTGGATTAATGTCTGTTCTATCAATCTGTTATCATCCGTTCTGCAGATATGTCCAAAAATATCAAACTCCTCTTTCCTTATTGTTTATGTTGTTTTCATTGGACCTAAGATTTTTTTCATGATTCTTCTTTCTAGTACTTCAAGTTTATGTAAACCACAATTCAAAACTAGATAATCACTTGTACAAGGACATTCTGGTTTGAGCACTGTATTGTAGTTCCTTGTTTTACGATTTCTAGATAAGCATTTCTTGTTGTAAAAATTCTTTGTGATGTCTTTCCATTGTGTAACGCTTCTTACACAGCAGATTTTTCTAAACTATTTTCGTGAATTATTTCTCCCAGATATTTGAATTCCTTCACTTTCTCCATGCGACCCAGTATCTGTCGTGAAAAATGTTGGGACTTCTCTTTATTTTTGTGACAAATTTGGTTTTGTTTAGATAGATTCTCAAAACCTGTTTTGTTGGTTATTTCTTCAAATTGATTGCGTTGTTGTCTCTGTCAGCCTCTCTGAAAGTGTAGAAAAATCGTCTGAAAATGTCAGACAATTAATTTCAACACCTTTGTTTTTCTCTCCAAAGTTATTGGCGGAATGATATGTTCCTTTACTCTTTTAATTCTGAATTCTTACAATTTTCTCTAGGACACAGTTGAACAGAATTAGCGATAAGCCATCACCTTGCCATACACATGTATTTATCTTCGTAGGTTTTGATATATTAACGTTATTTGCTTTACGTCCTAATAAATACTTTTACGGTTTTCGGAGAGGCCAAGATGCCGAAATTTAGTCCCACAGGAGTTATTTTACGTGCCATTAAATCTACCGACACGAGGCTAACGTATTTGAGCATATTCAAATACCACCGGACTGAGCCAGGATCGAACCTGCCAAGTTTGGGTCAGAAGGCCAGCGCCTCAACTGTCTGAGCCACTCATCCAGGCAGTTTTGATATATACATTATTATTATTATTATTATTATTATTATTATTATTATTATTATTATTATTATTATTGTTACCGAGTTTTTGTGGTAGTTAAGCATGAAAGAAGGTGCTGGGTGGTGAATAGGTCTCAAGCTACTAAAGAGAAATTAAATTTTAAAATTTAACAAGGTTATATTTTCTTTTCAAAATTAGGTAACAACAAATAGAACAGGTACTTAGTAGCCGAAATACAACTTGAAATGTACAATTACAGGGATTAAAGAATTTGGGCTTCGAGCCCTGAAAACACAATTCTTGAGCAACTAGCTCAACTTTACGATATACCAATTTCAACAAAAGGGGCAGAAGACCCCACTCAAACCCTGGAGCCCTTGCTCCAAATTACACAGCAAAGCCTCCTCGAGGCATACAACTCTCAGTTTTAGAAAAGAGCCACTCGCTCTTAAAGTTAAGCCTCTCCCAGGCCACACCAAACTCAACTTTCAAGTTGTCCTCAAAGGACATATACACAGGGGTAAAATACCCAACCTACTGAGGTCTATTAGGTGAGAAAAGATTAATACATGACCTCTAAAATACAACTTGAGAGGAGGCGAACTTGCACTCCTAATACACTTTGCTTTTAAAACCTAATCTGGCTCTGGGCCACTAACGCAAGGGCTAATCCCATACTACAGAGGTGACTTAGAGAAGAACACTTTACATTACATAAACGAAGAAAAGTTTGAGAAAATAAGTTCACCTCAAAACAAATGTGAGTGGGAGCTCGAGAGGGTTAGCACTCTCTATCCCAATATGTAACTTTACAAGAAAAAGAAGAAAAGAGTAGTTACATTTTAGGAAAAGGTTACATGATGGAAAACGCTTCGAACCCGCCGCGAGAGTTAAACTGCCGACCTAGCAAGAAAAGAAGATATTAATAGGCCATTACCTGGTAGTAGATCGCTGCCGAGGAAAGAGGCGCTTCCCGCCTCCTGCTATGTACTTAATACACTGAAAGATGGAACAGAAGTGGCCCGGAGACCCCAAAATCAGCAGTTTATATCCTCTCGCGGAAGATTCTAGGCGTTAGGGGAAATAAAACACCCTCCCACAAAATCTTTATTGGTTCGGGAAAAGAAACCCCTACATAGAGGAAAAAGAAACACATTATTGGTGGAAAATTAATTAAAGAAATTCGGGATTGGCTAGATCCAAACTAAGGGGAAAAAGAGGGGTATACAGCCAACTTAAACAATAACAGAAAGAAATTTAACAAGAAACAAACTTTTGAAATAAAAATTTCTCCAACAAAATAGTTCTTTGATTTCGCACTAGGTTGCACTATTGTAATTCTTCAGTAGTGTCCTCTAGAAGAGAAAGTTCACACTTCTTACTTCAAGCGAAACAAAAACACATCAAAAGTGACACAGTTCAAAAACTCAAAATTTTCCACGTGGTGACATCTTCTGAGAAAGTAGAGAATTAATAGAATAGATAAAGTTCAACCTTCCTCCAGAAGAGGAGTTTCAACTGGCGCAACTTTTAAATAAACAGAGTAGAGGTGTACCGCCCGGTACAGACCTCCCCCCCCAAAAGTTCCTCCAAGGGGTAACACAGAAGAACATAAGCTTTGTTTCCAAAATAAGGTCCAAGTTTTGATGTTGATATTAAGATTAATTGCGGAAGCATTTATAAGATTTTAGTAATTTGGTTGGTTGCAATTTCAAAATTTTGTTGTTGCCGGTGCAGTAAAGTTTTTATGTTTGTAGAAGTTGAATTCCTGAAGATAAACCTTTAATGCTTAAAGGTGAAGAAAAATTTTGCAATGTCCACCAAATATTGTTGTTAAATTCCCAAATGTAATTATTGCTTATGGTGACTGTCCATGTAGTTGATGTAGATTGAGTCGGATGGCCAGACCGGCCGTTGCAGCTTGCGTCCAACGGAGGCCGCTCGGACCCCTCAAGTACCCTGAGATACCGCTCGCCCGCACTATGAGGGGAGCAGAGGTGTTGAAGTACGCCGCGCCCGCGGTGAACAGATACAGGCTGCGGGCATGTAGCAGGTCGTGCGCCGCACATCAGCCTTGGCCGGGAGGTGAGCTCCGGCTCGCCGTGCACATGTCGTCCTCGCTGGAGAGGAGGGGGCCCATCCCCCTCCCCAGTCGCTGCACGGCGCTGCGCGGCTGCGGGGGCGCTGAAACATTAAAGCTAGGCGGCAGAATTGTGTTGGACAATTATTTTCTTTGAGGGTACAGGCTTGTAGAGAGAGTGAGGGGCCAGCGGCGTGTAGATATTCATGGTATTCATTAAGCCACTGTGTAGAGGTGGAGCAGGAGACGGGAGCGTGGTAATGGCCGTGGCAAGAACAGGATGGCAGTTTAATGGGTCGGGGCAGGTTTCACAAACATGCTTACATAAGAAACAAAATCCTATAGAAGGGGCAGAATGCCTTAAAAGTGAAACTCAAAAAAAAAAAATATAACCTTCATATCCTTTCAAAATAATATGAAGCAAGTTAACACAGAAATTACACCGGTTTCACCTGGGACAGGTGAACTCTAAATATCCTCTCGGTGGCTGGATTACTTAGCAATAAGGTAACCGGCGTAAGAAAATCGAGAATGATACAAGGCCCATGAAATCTGGGGGCAAGCTTGCCCGCGGGAACAAAATTTTTGACCATAACCTGGTCACCTACCTTCAAAGTGGTGGGTCTCCGTCCACGATCATACCTTTCCCTAACCTTTTCATGAGACACTTTAAGATTAGCTTTAGCCTTCTTCCAAAGATCTTTAATGTTGTCCGGATCTATTGTCTCGGGCAGAATGTCATTCAGAGACCAGAGGTTAGAGAGCGGTGTGTTGGGAACGAACTTAAACATCAAAGAAGCTGGAGTAAATTTGTGAGATTCATGAACCGCCGAATTCAAAGCAAAAGCTAACCAATGCAGGGACGTGTCCCACCTAGAATGATCTTCATGATGATAGGCAATAAGTGCGGACCTGAGATTGCGGTTAACCCGTTCAGCCAGAGATGGTTGAGGGTAATAAGCAGATGTAGTTACATGAGAGATGGACAAGTCAAAACAGAATTTACGAAACAGATTTGATGTAAAAGCTTTAGCATTATCAGATACAATGTATTGGCACGGACCAAAAGAAGCAAAAATAGAATTTAGGCAAGTAATGGTGGACTGAGCGGTAGCCAGCTTAGTCGGAAATAACCAGGAAAATCTTGTAAAACCATCTACACACACAAAGATGAACTTGTTGGCATTACCCTTTGACTGGGGGAAGGGTCCCACATAATCGATATACAGGCGTTCCATGGGGCGCGACGCTTGATGAGAAGACAAAAGGCCTACTTTAGTGGACATGGTGGGTTTACTGATCAAACAAGATTTACAAGCTTTTACAAGTTCTCGAATTTCACCGTCCATACCTTTCCATATGAACATTTCACGAATCTTTTCACGAGTTTTAAAGATTCCAAGATGCCCCCCCAATGGGGTCTCATGATAGTATTTGAAGATCATAGGTACAAGAACCGCTGGAACAACAACTTTCATCAACTTATCATGCCTCGAAGGGCAACATAGAACACCATTCCTCAGAACATAAGGGACAACATGTTCCCCAGAAGAAAGGGTTTCCATTATCGGAGCCAGCGTCGGATCTTCACGTTGGTATTTCTCAATATCCCTAAAAAGCATGGGAGCACCTGTTAAGATGGCATTAACACCAGATAGTATGGACTCGGAAGGTGATGAACTATCGACCGGTTCGTGGGTCTCGACGTCGTTATGAAACATACGGCTGAGTCCATCAGCAACAACATTTTCGGTACCTCTGATATGTCGTACATCAAATTAGAAGGCAGAAATACGGATGGCCCAACGGGCTATACGACCAGTACGACGCGGCCTACCTAAGACCCAGCTTAAGGCTTGATTATCTGTCTCCAGGTCGAATTTGACATGTTCCAGATAGAGACGGAACTTTTCTAAGGCGAATAAGACTGCCAACCCTTCGAGCTCATAGATGGAATACTTGGCTTCTTGAACCGATAGAGTCCTAGATGCATAGGCGATGGGACGCCTCCCTAGTTCAGTCTCTTGAAGAAGGACTGCAGCTACAGCTGACGACGACGCGTCCGTTTGGACGATGAATTTCTTCGAGAAATCAGGCATAGCAAGTACAGGGGCATTACAGAGAGCTAATTTAAGATCTTCGAAAGCGGCTTGTTGAGAAGGTCCCCACTCGAATTTGATGCCTTTCCTACGAAGAAGGTTTAAGGGCGCCGCTCTATTAGCGAAGTTAGGAATACACTTCCTGAAGAAATTCACCATACCAATGAATCTAGCGATACCTTTGATGTCCTTAGGAGGTTTAAAATCACGGATGGCCTGTGTTCTAGAATGATCGACTGCTACACCATCAGGTGACACAATATGCCCTAGGAATGACATAGAGGGCTTAGCAAAGGCAACCTTGGACAACTTAACAGTTAACCCAGCCTTACGAAGGCGATTGAGAACTTCTCGCAAATGATCTAGATGTTCTTCAAAGGTTTCGGAAAATACGACGACATCATCCAAGTAGTGATATAAGTACTCAAATTTGATGTCGGAAAAGACCCTATCTAGTAGCCTAGTGAGCACAGCTGCCCCCGTGGGGAGCCCGAAAGGCACGCGGTTGTATTCATATAAATTCCAGTCCGTGGCAAACGCTGTAAGATGTTTAGACTCTTCGGCAAGGGGAATTTGATTATAGGCCTGATTCAAGTCCAAGATGGTGAAGAACTTGGCCTTACGAAACCATGAAAAGCAAGAATGAAGGTCGGGAAGGGGCACAGATTGCAACACCACCTTCCGATTGAGAGCCCTGTAATCAATGACAGGCCTGAAGCCTCCTTGGGGTTTCGGGACTAGAAAAATAGGCGAAGAATACGCTGACTTAGAGGGCCTAATAATACCATCCTTCAACATCTGATCGATGATTTCTTTCAGAGCCTTCATTTTAGGTGGAGATAGCCTATACGGTGGAAAACGGACAGGAATTGAATCCGTGACCTCAATTTTGTATTCAATAAGGTCAGTAACACCAAGAGTATCAGAGAACACCTCGGGAAACGACTGACACAGTTTCCGAATACTATCAGCCTGCTCCTCAGGTAGATGTCTAAGGTCTAACAACATCTCATCCTGGGTAGGCGAAATAGATGAACATGATACAGAATTACACTTTAACAAGGGAATTCTACAATTGGACGCAAATTTGAATATGCACGACCTACACTGGAGATCGAGCACAAGACCAGTGTGAGAAATGAAGTCCGCTCCCAATATGATGGGGCAAGACAAACGCTTGGCCACAAACAATTTGATCTTCCATGTAAACTTAAAAACCCGAATTTTGACATGTATGGAACCTAGAATTTCTAATGGAGATGAATTAGCCGAAACATATTGAACAGGAGAAGAGACATAGTCAGGGAGTTTACAAACAGATTTCAATTTAGAATACCAATCAGCCGAAATAATGGAACAAACACTGCCTGAATCTAAGAGAGCTGTTATAGGCTCGTTATTTAACTCAATCTTAAGAAAAGGAACAGGTGCGGGGGTATCCGCCGCAATCCTAAGACACTCTTTAGGGCATTCAAAAGATGAATTTGAAGGCTGGTCGTTCTCTGCATTTACAACCTGTTTACTAGGGGCTAAGTCTCGGGAAGATGGATTAGTCGGCACAGCCGACGCCACTAGTCACTTTTTATTATTGGAATAGCTGGAATTTGCACCAGAAGTTGAGCAGGAGGGGGTGCTATTTGAGTTTGGGCAATTCTTGGCGATATGTGAGAAGGCCCCACACTTAAAACAGCCTTGTGATGACCCTACTCCATTCCTTGTCCCACTCGACTTGATCAGAGGACACTTATTCCGCAGATGGTCAGGCGACCCACAAGCATAACATTTACGGGGATTGACTGGTCGGCGAGGTGGAGGCCGAGTGTTACTAAAGGAAGGCGGGGGTTCTTTCGCCACACGCAAGGAATCGGCATACCTAACTCCTTCCGCAGAGACGGCTAATGCTTCCAGTTCAGAGAAGGTTTGCGGGCACGCCGCGAAACACAAATATGACCTGTAGGGTGGTGAAATCCCTTCAACAATAGCTTGCACGATCTGATCCTCAGGGAAGTGGAGAGCAAACACCCTAGTATAAAACTTAATATCTTGGATGAAGTCTGCCAGGTTTTCATCCAAGCGCTGTACCCGATAATAGTATTTCTGAATAAGGGAGGACCTGGCCCTAGCCGGGATGAAGTTAGCTAGCAAATGGGCGTGGAAATCCTCAATAGAAGATTGCTCGGCAATGGCTCTAACTATTTTGTCAGATAGAACACCAATAGCATAAGGATAGATAATTTGCAAAATTTGACATGGGGAAAGAGAAAACACAAGGGCATGATCCTGAAATTCCACTAGAAATCTTAAAAATGAAATTACGTCACTGGTGGTGTTGACGGAAAACTTAGAGATACCTCTAAGCAACATTGCCAATGGATGAGGCAAGCTGCTGAACCCAGGTGTCATAGTCGTTAAAGGTTTCAAGGGCAAGGAAGTTAATTCAGAGCGGATGTTACTCAATGACGCACGGCGTTCAGATTCGTTGTTCGATGGGGCAGAGATAGTTTGAGCAGCAACGGTTATCCTATTGACTTCTCCCTGAGGAGGCTCTTCCTCGTTACCTACATTCACCGTGGCGGGTTGATCAGTTTTGGGAGGAGCTTCGCCGGTTAGCAATTGAGTGACCTTATTAGACAATTCAGAAATAGTTTCAAGGAGCGTATTAGCTTGCTTCCTCTGAACGTCATTCACCTTTAGAGACAATAGATCATTAACTCTATTTGCAAAGTGATACAGCCTGCCTTGCACACGCTTAATTTGATTAGGAGATGGATCGTTTTCATCAAAAAAGCTGACTACCGATGCTAGCCCAGTAATATTCTCGACAATCGTGGAAAGAGAGTCGTCAATTTCTTTCTCTCCCAAATTGGGGATGGAAATGGGCAAATCAAGGGACTCTCTAAGCTTGTTGGTGTCGATTGCAACCGTGCCTCCAGATTGCACATTTCTGATAGTTAACTCGTATATCAACTCCTCTTTGCGCAAGTAGTTAAGGAGGAGAACATCGCGAGGGCCGGGCATGATGACAGAACAATTTTGAAAAACTCAAAAAATTCCAGCAACTGAGAAAATTGTTAGAGTTCGAATCAAAGCAATGTTTAGCCGTCAAAAGGGGCTAAATTGAGACCCATTCAACCACGCTCTGCTACCACTTGTTACCGAGTTTTTGTGGTAGTTAAGCATGAAAGAAGGTGCTGGGTGGTGAATAGGTCTCAAGCTACTAAAGAGAAATTAAATTTTAAAATTTAACAAGGTTATATTTTCTTTTCAAAATTAGGTAACAACAAATAGAACAGGTACTTAGTAGCCGAAATACAACTTGAAATGTACAATTACAGGGATTAAAGAATTTGGGCTTCGAGCCCTGAAAACACAATTCTTGAGCAACTAGCTCAACTTTACGATATACCAATTTCAACAAAAGGGGCAGAAGACCCCACTCAAACCCTGGAGCCCTTGCTCCAAATTACACAGCAAAGCCTCCTCGAGGCATACAACTCTCAGTTTTAGAAAAGAGCCACTCGCTCTTAAAGTTAAGCCTCTCCCAGGCCACACCAAACTCAACTTTCAAGTTGTCCTCAAAGGACATATACACAGGGGTAAAATACCCAACCTACTGAGGTCTATTAGGTGAGAAAAGATTAATACATGACCTCTAAAATACAACTTGAGAGGAGGCGAACTTGCACTCCTAATACACTTTGCTTTTAAAACCTAATCTGGCTCTGGGCCACTAACGCAAGGGCTAATCCCATACTACAGAGGTGACTTAGAGAAGAACACTTTACATTACATAAACGAAGAAAAGTTTGAGAAAATAAGTTCACCTCAAAACAAATGTGAATGGGAGCTCGAGAGGGTTAGCACTCTCTATCCCAATATGTAACTTTACAAGAAAAAGAAGAAAAGAGTAGTTACATTTTAGGAAAAGGTTACATGATGGAAAACGCTTCGAACCCGCCGCGAGAGTTAAACTGCCGACCTAGCAAGAAAAGAAGATATTAATAGGCCATTACCTGGTAGTAGATCGCTGCCGAGGAAAGAGGCGCTTCCCGCCTCCTGCTATGTACTTAATACACTGAAAGATGGAACAGAAGTGGCCCGGAGACCCCAAAATCAGCAGTTTATATCCTCTCGCGGAAGATTCTAGGCGTTAGGGGAAATAAAACACCCTCCCACAAAATCTTTATTGGTTCGGGAAAAGAAACCCCTACATAGAGGAAAAAGAAACACATTATTGGTGGAAAATTAATTAAAGAAATTCGGGATTGGCTAGATCCAAACTAAGGGGAAAAAGAGGGGTATACAGCCAACTTAAACAATAACAGAAAGAAATTTAACAAGAAACAAACTTTTGAAATAAAAATTTCTCCAACAAAATAGTTCTTTGATTTCGCACTAGGTTGCACTATTGTAATTCTTCAGTAGTGTCCTCTAGAAGAGAAAGTTCACACTTCTTACTTCAAGCGAAACAAAAACACATCAAAAGTGACACAGTTCAAAAACTCAAAATTTTCCACGTGGTGACATCTTCTGAGAAAGTAGAGAATTAATAGAATAGATAAAGTTCAACCTTCCTCCAGAAGAGGAGTTTCAACTGGCGCAACTTTTAAATAAACAGAGTAGAGGTGTACCGCCCGGTACAATTATTATTATTATTATTATTATTATTTTCTCAGTATGTAAAACGAACACCCCTGTGTCCTGTTTTATACTTGGTAACTTATGATGAAGCCCGTGTTTTCACCACACGACGTCGTAGGCTGTTTTCTTACTATCTTCCCTCTCCATAACGTTGGACTGTCGAGTTCATTCCCCAGAAAGCTTCTCGTCTGATCTGCGTAAGTGATCTTGGCTGGGCGACATCAAATTCGGCAAGCGTTTCCACTGTCCTTAGGGAACGAGTCTTGTGCTTCTTTTAGTGTTATGAATTCTGACCCTGGACACAGCAGTAAAACCTGATCTATTTCTTATGAAATACGTGACAGGCTTTGACATTCCTACCAAATAACCTAATTTTCTTTACGAATGTCCCATATTGCATCTTAGCTCTCTAGAAATAAGTCCTGGGGATAAAGATTATAAATAATCGAAAGGAGGGCAAGAAAAAGTAAAGTGACTGATATGGCAGGATGTCCCTAAGAATGGTAGTGAGAAACCAAACCCCATGGTGCAACAGCCCCAAGGGGCCATGGCTTACCAAGCGACCGCTGCTCAGCCCAAAGGCTTGCAGATCACGAGGTGTCGTGTGGTCAACACAAGTTGGTCGTTTCTTTGGCTTCCTAGACCGGAATGAGTGATTATACCAGCTGGTATACGGTCTAGCCAATCATAATATAAAAGGCAAGTAACTCACTGTTGAAAACATCCTATGGATACGAGCCGAAATAAAATATAATAAAGCATGAGAAAATATTCTTTATTTATTCCTAAGTACACTGACTGACAGAGCAAATGCAACACCAAGAAGGAGTGGTTCGAAAGGGATGAAAGTTGGGGAAAAAACAGAGACGGCACGGACGAATAATTGATGTTTATTTCAAACCGATATGCAGGTTACACAATGCGCACGGCATCGACTCAGTAGGATGTAGGACCACCGCGAGCGGCGATGCACGCAGAAACACGTCGAGGTACAGAGTCAATAAGAGTGCGGATGGTGTCCTGAGGGATGGTTCTCCATTCTCTGTCAACCATTTGCCACAGTTGGTCGTCCGTACGAGGCTGGGGCAGAGTTTGCAAACGGCGTCCAATGAGATCCCACACGTGTTCGATTGGTGAGAGATCTGGAGAGTACGCTGGCCACGGAAGCATCTGTACACCTCGTAGAGCCTGTTGGGAGATGCGAGCAGTGTGTGGGCGGGCATTATCCTGATGAAACAGAGCATTGGGCAGCCCCTGAAGGTACGGGAGTGCCACCGGCCGCAGCACATCCTGCACGTAGCGGTGAGCATTTAACGTGCCTTGAATACGCACTAGAGGTGACGTGGAATTATACGCAATAGCGCCCCAAACCATGATGCCGCGTTGTCTAGCGGTAGGGCGCTCCACAGTTACTGCCGGATTTGACCTTTCTCCACGCCGACGCCACACTCGTCTGCGGTGACTATCACTGACAGAACAGAAGCGTGACTCATCGGAGAACACGACGTTCCGCCATTCCCTCATCCAAGTCGCTCTAGCCCGGCACCATGCCAGGCGTGCACGTCTATGCTGTGGAGTCAATGGTAGTCTTCTGAGCGGACGCCGGGAGTGCAGGCCTCCTACAACCAATCGACGGGAAATTGTTCTGGTCGATATTGGAACAGCCAGAGTGTCTTGCACATGCTGAAGAATGGCGGTTGACGTGGCGTGCGGGGCTGCCACCGCTTGGCGGCGGATGTGCCGATCCTCGCGTGCTGACGTCACTCGGGCTGCGCCTGGACCCCTCGCACGTGCCACATGTCCCTGCGCCAACCATCTTCGCCACAGGCGCTGCACCGTGGACACATCCCTATGGGTATCGGCTGCGATTTGACGAAGCGACCAACCTGCCCTTCTCAGCCCGATCACCATACCCCTCGTAAAGTCGTCTGTCTGCTGGAAATGCCTCCGTTGACGGCGGCCTGGCATTCTTAGCTATACACGTGTCCTGTGGCACACGACAACACGTTCTACAATGACTGTCGGCTGAGAAATCACAGTACGAAGTGGGCCATTCGCCAACGCCGTTCCCATTTATCGTTCGCTACGTGCGCAGCACAGCGGCGCATTTCACATCATGAGCATACCTCAGTGACGTCAGTCTACCCTGCAATTGGCATAAAGTTCTGACCACTCCTTCTTGGTGTTGCATTTGCTCTGTCAGTCAGTGTATTATAATCCTTTTCTTAATAATCGTTATTCTCTAGGTTAGATTACAGTTTGCCTTTTCTACCACTACGATCGCTAATGAGAGGCAAAGCATTGTTTCACTTATGCATCACTGCGAGCGCTGATGTGAGTCAATGCAGAGTTTCGCTTAAGCCCTTATAACTACATTCGCTGTGGACATTTAAAAAAATCAAAAATGCCTGAGGGTATTGAACCAAGGAAATTACGGAAAGAATGATGTAAATACGTTAATTCGTCTAGGATTTGATTAAAAAGGAAAACGAGTAAAGAAACAAGCGATTTTAGGCTGTTTTTCCGGAACTGCATTTAGGCTATTAGTTATTTTCGAAATTTGTGTTTTAGTTTGATAGAACTATCCAAGACTCACAATTTGAAACCTTGTAGTCATTCAACTTTCGGCACAAATGAGGAAATAGCTTAATTTTACGTTTCTCGTATTATGGGGACTCCTACTTTGTCTGCTAAGAAATGTTTTCAACATTAATATCAGATGCCAGGTATATTAAATTACAATTCATCTGATGGTGACATAAGTCCGTTCTTATTATAATCCGTACTACAGGAAAATTTAATCTGGGTAGGCCACAACCCGCTCTACAGCAGAGATAACACAGGTGTCCTTGCCCCGAATGGTTAGGAGTTAAGTCGGCAACTTTTCCGTCTACGCCGTTAAGTGGCGATGCATACCTTCCAGGCGTTCTGAATGCTGATACGAATGGAATTTTTCTCCACCTGTTATATACAGTAGACCTATACTGCATAATAAAATCATCTTTCTGTCAGTACTTTTTTAATATTGACCTGGTACTTGATTTTTATACCGAACACTGTAAATAAAACCTTATGTCACGTTTAGTTCATTCTTTTTTTCTGTTTGTTTGTTTGTTTGTTTGTTTGTTTGTTTGTTTGTTTGTTTGTTTGTTCATTACAGGAAAATGGATGGAGGGACTTTCGTGTAACATGGTACTTAAGTTCAGGATGAGGACGAGTGGGGCCTTAGCTATAACTTATTAAAACATTTCAGAAGAAAGGGATGGATACCCAGTGGTACTTCCTCTTAAAATAATAATGCCCAACATCATTAGTGTTAAATGTGGATGGTTCCAAGTTCGAGAACTGGAAAAGATCGAGAGGAAATCAGCTCGATTTATTCTGGGTAATTGCCAACATAAGAGTAGCGTAACGAGAATGTTAGAATCTTTGGGCAGGGAAGACTTGGAAGTAAGGAGACGAGCTGCTCGACTAAGCGGTTCGATTCGAGCTGGCAGTGGAGAGTCGGCAGGAATGACATTAGTAGACGAATAAACTTGAGTGGAATTTTTAAAAGTACGGAGGATCATAATAAGAAGGTAAAATTCTAATTCCAGAGAGCAATTTGAGGCAAATGTTAGTTTATAGGAAATGGGATCAGGGATTGGAATAATATTTTAAGGGAGATGTTCAATAAATTTTCAACTCCTTTGAAATAACTTGAGAAAAGGCTGTGTAAACAGCTGATATAATATTATATACACGTTAATTACGGATATGGAATATCGAGTCATTATAACGTTCGGTCGGTATTCACCTTTTTCTAGGTGAATTCCTTTGTATTAATTGTTTTTCTTCCTTTATTGGTTCTCTTTCATCTTCTCTTTTGTTCTCACCGCTGCTTTTACTTTGTTCTTCTTTCTTACGTTCGTGGAAAAAGCAGCGTACTACGATTCTGTACAGGCGTTGAAGGCTGAAAGAGAAAATGGAAGGTAAAAGCTTCCACGTTCAGTTGGTGGGGGTGATTATTGTTTTCAGAGGAAGTGCAATGAGATAAACGTTCCCACTTAATAATAATAATAATAATAATAATAATAATAATAATAATAATAATAATAGACTTACAAAGGAAATCCTTGATGTAATAAACAGTTCAAGCAAGAAAACAAACTGATATCATAAAATAGAGGAAGACTTAAGGCAGGTGGGGATCAACAGGCAAACGATAGGAGATAGAAAAGAATTGAGAAACAAAATTAGGAATACAAAATTTATAGTAAATTAGAAGAATAAGAAGACAGGAACATTGAGGACAGAACAAACGAAGCAGAAGCACAGCCAAAGGGTGAAGAGATTTTGGGAAGAGAAGAGGAAGAAGGGAAAGAAGTGAAATTTGTGTCATCATGAGATATTCCAGTTCAAATACTGTCCGTAAGGGAAAAAATGAAATGAATGAATGAATAATAATCTGTATCCATTGGAGAGATAGTGGGTTCGAACCCCAGCTCAGCAGCCCTGAATATGGTTTTCCATTTTCACATCAGGCAAATGCTGGGTCTGTGCCTTGATTAAGGACACGTCCACTTCCTTTCCACTCCTAGCCGTTCCCTGTCCCATCATCGCCATAAGACCTACCTGTGTCGGTGCGACGTAAAGCCAATTGTACAATAATAATAATAATAATAATAATAATAATAATAATAATAATAATAATAATAATAATAACAGGTTTACGATTCATAAACTACTTTTACAGTTTATGGAGATGTCGAGGTGCTGGAATTTGATCCCATATATTTTCGCGCCAGAAACACTACCGACACGGGACTGAGACACTCACCCCGGTCCATTCAACTCTCTTTTTGCAATTTGCTTTACGTCGCACAGACACAGATAGGTCTTATGGTGACGATGGGATAAGAAAGGGCTAGTAGTGGAAAGGAGACGAGAGTGGCCTTAATTAAGGTATATCCCTGGCATTTGCCTGGTGTGAAAATGGGAAACCACGGAAAACCATCTTCAGGGCTGCCGACAGTGGGGTTTGAATCCACTATCTCCCGAATGGAATCTCACAGCTACGAGGTTCGTACCGTGCAAACAACTCGCTCGGTCACTTAACACTGACAATAATTCAAGGAAAAAAGAAAATTGTAAGGTGGCCGACACTTTGAGGAATGAATGTATCGGTCATCGAAGGGCATAAAAAAATGAAAACTCTCTGGTGAGAGGTGGAAAAAACAAATTTTAACAAAGTGCATTGGAATAATGAAGGTGATGATCCTGATATACGAAAGTGGAAGAAATGCCATTTTCTTAGAGGATCCCACGGTCCTAAATTGAGATTTACTGCCTGTTCATCAGCTCTAGTCACCTTTTACGACAGCCAGGGATATTGAATATCCCCTTCTCATACAAATTTCCCACTGTTCATTACATTGGCATTAAGTGGGATACAGAAGTCACTTCTAAGTCCATTCCTGTAGAGATCATAAAGTGGAGATAGGTGATGCCTTCTACTATACGTAATCTCGACTGTATGTGGGATGCATCAGTCAGTTCTTCCTCCATTTTCACAAAGGTCATGGAGTAGTTACGGATGAGAACTTCCTCTGTCCATAACATCGACGTTAGTTCTAACTTCATTTGCACATTAAATTATAAAGGAAAAAGATCTCCGTTGTTCTTAATCTCACGGTAAGCGTGGTAGAACGGTTAGGTCTATGTTTGCTTTATTTATATGGCGTGTAGCTTCCGGAAAGGCCTGGTTCAGGTCTTTCGAGTTGACTCCTCGTAGGCGACCTGCGCGTCTGTGACGATGGGGCCCTATCTAAGATGAATTCTAAACCTGAAGACGGCACAAACACCCAAACCCCGAGCCATCGGAATTAACCAATTAGAGTTAAAATCACAGACCCGGCTGGGAATTGAAACCGGGTTCCCATGGGCCAAAAGTCAGTCCCCTAACAATTTAGCCATGCATCCGAACAGTTCTACGTTAACATCTATACAGATCATGTAGTGGTGAAAGGTAAAAGGTACCACAATTCGTAACTTCACCACTTGTTATGCTAGCTCTATGCTGAAATCCACAGAGCTAATGGAGGAATGAAGAAGGAAGTTTCCGCTGTCCTGTTCGGTTTAAGGTGGAATAGAATGGTCAACTCTGTCCATTTCATAGCGTTTCATAGCATTTCATAAGTTTTGAGGGTAATCGTAAGGTCAGATCTATTGCCCTTCACACAGGGATTATGAGCTAGTAAAAGATAAAGACTTTAATATTATTGTAGAACGGCAAAATGTGCAGTTCTGTGTCCATTTGATTTTTACCTTAACAGGTGGTAAAATAAATCAAAGAGGAGTTTGGAAAGGGAATCACAATCCAAGGAGAGAAAATCAAACCTCTGGGATTTGCCTATGATTTTGTTAGACTATTTGATCTGAGTCTGCATAAGATCTGGATAAATTGTTGAATGGTATTGCACCTGTCCAGGGTTTCAGTGCATAATGATTTATATTAATTGGCTTATGAGGTGACTGAAAGGATTACCTTGATGAGACCCTCGAACAGACCCTGGAGTCGAAGTCCATCACCTTTACTTGAGTCTTTGCTCGACTAGCTCAAGAGCTTTATGGGTCTGTGGTCTGTCCGGAGAAAAGGCTTAAACTAATTCTAAGTAGGAGGAGGGATCTTAAATATTAGAGGAATACGAACGCACTACTAAATGAGAAGGAATATTATCTACCTTCGCAAACACATTTTTAATTAGCTAAGGAAATACTTTTATATTACGCTACATAAAGACATGCCGTGACATTTAGATATGCAACAACATTAATTCATAAATTAGGTTTGAGCTTTGATGTCCTTTTCTGTCCATATCAGATTAGCATTTATCACTTCATAATCTTCAAAATTACTGAAAATACATGGAAAGGGAGTCCCCTTTCAGAACTATTTAACACACGGAAGACTTTATCATATATCATATTAAAATATAGGCATATCTCCTTTTTGGCATGAATTATTTCATGCATTTATCATTCAATTTATATATCACGGTGCCCTGAGATCATGTTGGCTGAGGGTTACTGGGAATATTCCTGAGCGCATTTTAAACACATGAAAGTTATGTCACATTGTCTACGTTAATGACCACGTCTAATTTATCGTATGGAGTATTAACTCCTTCATAACGCCTGCTTCATTGGGATTACCTATGCACTAATATAATAACGCACGACATTTCAATTCAACGGTGTCCCTATAAACGATACGCATGGCAACTCAACAACCAATATATTACATTATATGACATATAATAAACATTCACTGGAAGAAATAACATAACACGCTGCACTTCATCTCCATGGGAAGAATAGTATGTGGCATGATCCATCTCACTTGCCATTGGTGGGCAACAATCCTCCCCAGAATCTGGGAATTGAACCCAGTTACTACGACGTGTGAGAGTGTAACAACCTGAAAATCCTATAGCGGTTTTTACTTTAATAAAATAAAGGAAAGATGGGAGGATTTCACTCATCTATAAGATCTGGAACCTATACGACGGTGTTGGTTTCTCAATTTGTGCATGTCTTCGTTATACTACAGGAAGAAAAGAACGAACTAAATGTATCTCCTTTCACAAAGTGGTGAACAGACTTCGTTCGGGTCTAGCCTCACCATCCCCTCATAAAACTGCCAGGTGAGTCGGCCAAGGTCGCACGCTCGTTTCTTCTCCCCTGCAGAGCAAAGCTCTCGGCCTTACTGGTTATTCTTAAATATTCATATCATCGCAGAAATACTCTCTTTCTTCAATTCATTGAACGATCTCAGCGTAACATCATATACCGGCCTATATTTGGCCTCAGTTATCTTATTCACGAAGCGGCATTCTACATCGCCCTACATATATATATTCAACACGGGAACTCACATATTTAAATATCAATGTACTTTCAAAATACGATCCTACTAGTCAAGTTCCGCCTTTTCGGCCCTCATATCCCGAGAATATGCATATTTAAAGAGAAGATCCTAACCTTCAGGATTTACCGAGCTCGATAGCTGCAGTCGCTTAAGTGCGGCCAGTATCCAGTATTCAGGAACCCCACTGTCGTCAGCCCTCAAAATGGTTTTCCGTGGTTTCGCATTTTCACACCAGGCAAATGCTGGGGCTGTACCTTAATTAAGGCCTCGACCGCTTCCTTCCCACTCCTATCCCTTCCATGTCCCATCGTCGCCATAAGACCTATCTGTGTCGGTGCGACGTAAAGCAAGTAGCAAAAAAAAAAAACCTTCAGGATTTAAAAAATTCACGGTTACTCGCGATCTACATAATTCAATTACACCCCCACAGTTGACTCTCTGTTGTCTTGAAGTTCTGCAGTCTTGAAGTCTATACAGGAGGAGTTTCTACCATAGATGAAATGCAGACAAGAATGAATAATCGGAAACTCTTGTGATGAATCATAGCATTTAATTGTAACTTTAGGACGACTGGATCATACTATGAAAATTTACCCCTTTACGTTACGTCACTTCACATGTAAGTTATACTAGGGTCTTATAACTACTATGCAATATCACCCCATAATGAATGAAATAAGTGGTTCAACACCACGAAGAGAATACAAAATAATCTGACAATTAACTACAATTCCTTTGAAACACCGTTATGGTCAAATAAAATTCAAACTATTTACATGCAAGCTACTTATTTACATTAATGTGACCTTAACTGTCATGCCTATAAGTTCAATAATGTACTCAGCACCCTGCTATCTGCGATCAGTTTTCCTCAGGAAGTAAACCCATGGATTTAAGCTGCCATTAGGATGTCTTCATTTGCGATGGCCCCCAGAATCGTCAGCTGTCGGTTCACCTGCATGTCAGTTGGATCCTCGTCCGGCGTCGGAAGTTCACGAATATCTCTGCTGCGCTGGAGTAACTGCACGGCGAACTGCTCACAGGCCCTCTTCAAATCCGACGTTCTCGAAGATCGTATGTGCAAATGAGGGAGAACTAATTTGCCATAAATGCATTTATTGTGTCATGCATTATAACTCTGTTAAGACTAGGGATACCCATAAACTCAAGCATCCTAGCCCTATATCGGTATTGTCCTGTCGCCCGATATTGATACTTTCCTTTGCATATTTCAGTTCTCCACAAGTAATTTAATCTCGGAGCACCACACACTGGCCGGTCACCGTCACAGAATATCAATGTTAGATATTGATACTTTACTTGTTACTGGTCGACCTACTCCATTTCACTAATCATTGATTTGATATACGACTCACTACGCTTGAAAGAATACGGCGGACGCTGCCCGATCTACTGAAATGGCAGCTAATAAGCCGCTCACATTTTTATATGTTCAAGCCTCACTATAGCACTGCTATCGAACTATCCTTTTACTGGATCACTTCCTTCTTTTAACCTCATTTATACGATCATTTACATAACTCGTATAATTAGGCACAATCCACTATACTCATTCAGAACAATTTCGTAACTGCACACGTAGTAATTCACTTCAATCGACTACCTATTTTAACAATCCCGTGCTGCTCTGAAACATAATCAAATTAAAATTTTATCACACGCAGATCATAACAAACTGAATTATAGACGTAACAAATATTTAGTTCGCAGCGTACTGTCACTCACTATGTGTTGTCATTTACCATTACACAATACTGTTCAGTAAGAACCTTCACGGTGTGAAAACACTGAATATTGACACCGAATATTGAATAAAGACTGGGTCTACTGATTAGACCGAATGCACTGGATAGACTGCGTGAACTGGCCCTCTCGTAACCAGCCTTTATAGTGAGAAACCTTACTTCTTGGAGAGGGGGCTAGACCACGCCCCCTTGTCCAACAACGTTCCGCTGATAAGTAGATTTAGAAGTTGAGTTGATATCAAATTGAAGCCTGTACACCCTTCTTTCCACTGATTAACTTCCGTTCCGAGCCCCTGGCAGGTTCGTCTGCAATCATCAAAGCGTCAGTATCTATCCTCTGTAGGCGGGGCTTGGCCCGTGGAATTTCTAAGTTTTCCTGGTCCTGTCAGAGTCGAACATCTGGTTTCAGTCTCCTCATGCCATCAACTATCTGCGTATTTCCTATTATTCTTATTATGTAGAATGATTCTTGGCACGATAAATCCGCATAAAATTTCCTCATTCATCGAAGTCGTAACTCGAAATTATCCATCAAGTATTTCTGAAAGCTACGCATTGGTACCACTGGATATTTAGGGGAATACATGGGGTGATATTATCTCATGTGTTGAGACGACTTCTTTCAGGCTGCTTCGTGACCTCAATTCTCAGTCATGTGACGCTTCTCTCGTTCCAGCTGTCTCGCTCAGAGAAGAAGCGAACCTCACGTACAAGCGCTTGTACTCTCTCTTTTTTCCAATTGTGCGCAATGAGAGGCGGGACGCGCGAGCCTTCAGCGAGCCACTCGTATCCCGAACCGGCAAGAATATCCTCGTTTGGCGTCTATTTAACGTAGAACTGCGCGGAAAACGGCATATTCTCTATGCAGGATGTATCCATATGCATATGACGATGTCATGAACGGTTACAGTATAGAAAGAGTCTTTCAGAAGGAATACAAGATGAACATAAATCAATCGAAAGCAAAAATAATGGATCGCAGCCGAACGGAGAAATGTTAGGTTAGGAAATCAAATCTTAGAGGAAGGAGACGAATGTTGTTAATTGGGTAGTGGAATAAATAACGGTAGCAGAAGTAAGGAGGATTAAATAGCAGAATAGCACAAGCAACACAGGCCTTTCTTAAGAAAAGAAATGTTCTCACTTCGAACAATGATATAGGAATTTGAAAGATGTTTTTGAAAACTTTTGCCTGGAACGTCGCACAGTATGGAAGTGAAAGATGGACGATAACTAGCTCAGAAAGAATAGAAGCTTTGATATGTGGTGTTGCAGAAGAATGCTGAAGGTGAGATGGGTAAAAAGAATGACGAATGGAGAAATACTGAATCGAATTGATGAAAGCAGAACATTATGGCAGAATTTGACTAGAGGACATTCTAAGACACCCGGAACTTGTTCAGTTTGCTTTTGAGGAAACTGTAGGCGACAAGAACTGTAGGGATAGTCCAAACACATTAGAGTAGATGTAGTCGGGTAGTTACGATGAGATAAAATGTTAGCACATGATAGGGTGGCATGGAGAGCTGCATCACACCAGTCTATGGACTGATTATCTAAACAACAATTTAGCACCTAACTTGCTTGTTAATTTTATTTCACCGAGCTCGATAGCTGCAGTCGCTTAAGTGCGGCCAGTATCCAGTATTCGGGAGATAGTAGGTTCGAACCCCACTGTCGGCAGCCCTGAAAATGGTTCTCCGTGGTTTCCCATTTTCACACCAGGCAAATGCTGGGGCTGTACCTTAATTAAGGCCACGGCCGCTTCCTTCCAACTCCTAGCCCTTTCCCGTCCCATCGTCGCCATAAGACCTATCTGTGTCGGTGCGACGTAAAGCAACTAGCAACAACAAATAATTTTATTTTTCTACTTAGCTGTTTATTATTTGTTTGTTTGTCCCGTTGTTTGTTGCCAGTGTGCTGTGATATTCTGAAATCATCCCGAATAACACCTAAATTTGAAGACATGCCTTCGGACAATAAATCTGCTACTCATTCTTGGAATCACTGATCTAGACCTTCTTTCTAAGACGAATGGCTTGTTTACCTCTAGCAGTGAATTATTCATGTATTCAAGTTCTTGGAAAACAAGTAGTACCTCTGTTCTTCTCAGCAGTCCTAGTGTGTTGAGGCACGGCACCAGATGGATGAGGGCGTCCTTATCGATCTGAACAGCAGTAAAGCGACCGATAACAGACAACCCTTCAATTTTCTGCTGCCTGGCAACCCGCTCAACATTTCTCGTAACGTCTGCTGGGAGAAGAGGGCGCTCCTCGGTCATTGCAAACAAGTAGAGAGTGCTTTCAGATTCTAGCCCAATCTGGAAATGACTACATCACTTGTAAAACGACTGATAACAGTCTTTCCCATCTGGTCCTTCGGGGGTCCGAGGAACCAATATAAGGAATCCGTCGTATTTACACAAAAAAATACTTCGCGGTTGTATATTTTCTCCGCTATCCGGAAAAGCATAGAATTATGGGTGTGATTCGAGCCCTGCACTACTACTACTACTACTACTACTAAAATGTTTTCATTCTTCCCCAGAAGGGTGAGGCGGGCCTCCTAAACGGTGACGCCGTCTCTCAGGCCGGGAGGTTTGTGACGGTGAAGGAGATGTTCGGAGAAGGTGAGGTGGTTGGCGGTCGTGGCCTATACTAGGAACTGTCCGCCTTAGTGCAGGAGAATGGAAAATCACGGAAAACTATTCCGCCCTGCACGGATATCCGCTAAGTTAGTGTCTTGCAAACCGTATGGCAGTGCGGATAATTTCTAAATAATGAAGTTTATTGATTTCACTCAGATATGCTCTTATTTTTGCTTGCGGTTAGGCGACCCTTGACAGTGGTATGGGAGAATGGTGATAGGTAGGGCTCGGATGTTTAAGACCTAAAATTATCCCAAATAAGCAAGCAAATATGATCTCAAATGTGGTGAAATATGGCCTAAAATGACGAAATATGACGCAAATATTACAAAATATGACCCGAATGTGATTAGTCTAAATATGACCATTTTAAAATAAATTATGAATCGGAATGGCAATTGTTTTGACACACATTTGTATTTGTTCTTACGTTCATATTGCGTGTAAAGCGACAAATACTGAGCCTCAATTGAAGTGATCTGATGTATTTCACATATGTGCCAATAACATCCTGGGATGTTGAGCGGTCTTTTTCCCGTTACAACTCAATGTTGCGTGAAAATAGAAGATCACCCCTATTTGAGAACTTGAAAGTAATTTGCTACTGTAACTCTTTCTGTTCGCCCATCAAAATGTGACATTTATTTCAGTCTCTGTAGAGTCGAGAGTTACCTATGGATTGAGTAATTAAATAAATTCAAAATATTATAATAAAATGAATATTATTACTTATTTGTTATTATTGAATGTGCTAGATTTTAAAAGTATATTTTCAATATCGTGTTAATTTAAACAGTGGCAAGATTTTTAAGATTTCGAAAATGTTATTAAATATCTTTTAAGTCATATTTATTGTCATATTTCTAACATTTTTAGGTCATAAATATCCGGGCCCTACTAATAACGTTGGGGTCGGAAAGGAACAATAATTGACCAAGGGAGGCCGGATAGGAAAGATGAAAGGCATGCGTATTCGTATCCCTGAAATCTCACTATAAAAATGTGTCACAAATGGAACATAACAATTCCTTTTACACATATGAAGTAAAAAATCTGCGGCAAATTAAGAAATACCGTCGTTATTTGAGAAATATGAAAACATACTTATGGCTTGTAGACAGGACTGGTTTATGTCGTACTCCGCTGCTGGTGCTGTCTTTTGTTGCTTTCTTCAGGTCCAGGGCTAGCACCGAGGAATGGGAGTGCTATGTCTGTGGATTCTCGTTATCTTTGTCCATATGACTAGAGCGGCCAGTTCAAACAGCAAAATGGAGGTCAACAGAAAAATAGCATGATCCCTGGACCAATAAATATTTTTATTTTTGTTCGAACGAAAGTAGCTCGATCCCTGGACCAATAAATCACTAGTCCACAGAATTCTTCTTATGTATTATCCGCACACTTTATCTTGGTGCATTTGTGTACGGGGGTGAGGAGTAAGGAGGGAGCTGTCCCGGTATCGATAGTGCTGCCTAGTGCTGCCAACTGAATGAAAAGGAAATCTGAATTGAATCGAGAATATGGTCGATCGATATGAAATTTCTAAACCATTATCATCTTAAGCCAACAACTATGTCACATACACATTATATAACATTATAAAACATTTCTTGATGCGAATCTTGTTCCTAGCATGAATTCTATACTTTGGTTTTGTTGTGTAAACAACAACAGTACTAGTACGTAAAGTGTACGCCAGATGTCGCACAGCGATGCTTAAGCGATTCATAGTTTGTGTTTCAAAGGTTGCCAGTACGAATCTCGAAGATCGCCGAGGTCGACCGATTCAGCACTAGGGTGTCAATGCACCAAGATAAAGTGTCCGGATAATACATTGGCCATACCATTTTATCGCCTATTAAATATTGCATATCGCGACACAATTCAGGAAATGATGTCATTGACAACTGAAGCAATGAAACGAAAGCAAAGAACTTCAGTGAACACAGACATCACACACGAAATTTTTGAAAGTGTAAGACAAAAGACATACGTGTGTCACTGTGAGCGTAATACCAAATGTACTTGTAATGTTGTAAAGTACGTATACATAATATTCTCCAAAAATCAAATATTTCTTACTTTGCCGCAGATTTTTCACTTGATATGTGTAAAAGCAATAATTATTATGTTCCATTTGTGACAAATTTTATAGTGATATTTCAGGGATAGGAATGCGCAATATACCCGACAGGAGCCTGGCACAAGTAAGTGGGAGGAATGCCAGACTCAGCTAGGAGAACAATGGTCGCCATTTCTATGACTTCGTTCACCAGTAACCGGACGTGCGCCTTGTCGTCACGGACAGGTTTAAGATAAGAGAGAACGTTGAATCATCGTTCGTCTCCGCTGATGTTGACACTAGGATCTCTCGCTTTCTAGTGTCTGTAGCGTGTAGACTCCGGGTCTCTTCGTAAAAGGCGACTGAAATGGATGCCAGAGGATGCGAAGTTTGGAGTGTGGATTGGCGACCACGTCCCTAGTTCAGTCTGGCATTCTTCCCACTTACTTGTGCCAGGCTCCTCCCTTTCATCTTTCCTATCCGGCCTCCCGTGGTCAAGTATTGTTCCTTTCCGACCCCAACGTTAGTAGTAGGGCCCGGATGTTTATGACCTAAAAAGTATTCAAATATGACAATAAATATGACTTAAAAGACTTTAGGTCACATTTTCGAAATCTTAAAAATCTTGCCACTGTTTACATTAACACGATATTGAAAATATACTTTTAAAATCTAGCACATTCAATAATAACAAATAAGTAATAATATTAATTTTATTATAATACATTGAATTTATTCAATTACTCAATCCAGTGGTAACTCTCGACTCTGCAGAGATTGAAATAAATGTCACATTTCGATGGGCGATCATAAAGAATTACATTAGCAAATTACATAATTATATTTTAATGTTTTCAAATATGAACGATCTTCTCTTTTCACGCAACATTGACATGTAACGGGGAAAAGATCGCTCAACGTCACAGGATGTTACAGGGCCATGTTTGAAGTACATGAAATCACTTCAATTGAGGCTCACTATTCTGTCTCTTTCTATACACATTACTCTCCCTATTCGCATAAATATATATTTATAAGAAACTAGCAAATGTACCCGTGCTTCGCTACGGTATTCTACATTGTATACGGATATCGACGTAAATACTGTGCGTGCAGCAAATGAGATTGTTTTAAAATTGCATGTCTCTTAGCCTTATCCGAGAAATAGCATGGGGAGATCCACATACGTTGTTTCCAATGTAAAGTGAGGGTTGCGGAGTTGTGATGATAACGCCAGGCTCACTTGCCTACTGCCATTCAGAATCGAGTTGGCAAGTTTACATTATAATTGCAGGCCCCAATGCCTACTGCGCGGTCACAATCGATTTGGGGAGTTTTAGTTACAATGGCAGACCCATTTCCTACTTTCAGACAGGTTACAGTTGAGGAGTTTTTATTATAATACCAGGCAACTTCCCTACCACCAGTCAAAATTGAGTTGTGCAGTTATCATTATAATGACAGTCCCTTTTTACTGCTGCTAGCCAGCTTACTGCCAGTCACACAGAATTAGTGAGTTTCCATGAAAATAGCAGGCCACTATGCCTAATGCTAGTCAAATTTTAGATTGGAACATTTGTTTATAATGGCGGGCACCCTGGCCTAGAGCCAAACACAATAGAGTAGGGGACTTTCGAACAAAACTGCATGATCCCTTGCCTTCTGCAAGACAAATCGAAAAGTGAATTATTCATTAAAATGGTAGGCCCTCCTTACTAATGCCAGTTACACAGGAGTTGGAGAAGGACTCCATTCCTACTGCCAGCAGTCAAAGTCGGTGTAGGGAGTACTGATTACAATAGCAGACACATCCTTTCTCGATCGCTACAAATCGACATCAATGAATATATACAGATGGACATACGAAAGTATATGAATGTTTACAATATTGCAGACCTTCATTTACAGATTAACTGCTGCTAAACGGTACGTCATATCGACAAAGGATTGTACCGTAAGGCGCAGTATTTAGCGATCTAAATGGCTGGTCCTATGATATTTTCTCGCATCTAATCTATTCATGGGTCAGATTGAATCAGAAACGTTGAATAGGTTGAAATTTGTGTAAGAATATCTCACATTGAATTACTTTTCGGATAATTATGTGACATAGCATTTGGCTCACATATGGTTACTTGGTGGGCCAATGTTCGTGTAGAGTTTGATCATACTATCTTTCCTGTAAGTGATTAAAATGATGCACATGAGAAGAAAAGGTTTAGAAATTAATTTCCATTAAGGCAGGTAGATTTCCATTAAGTTTGGTTGTGTGTATTTTGAGGGAGTGCAAAATCACGGTTTCGGTTTCGTATAAACCCCCAATTAGTTCAGGGATTTAGAAACAATATTTGCCTAAAACCTCCCCAAAGGACAGGTGGATTCTAATTATGAAGTTTGGTGGAAATATATTCAGTAGTTTTCAAGTTAGAGAAAGACAAACAGAGCAACAAACAAAGAAACAAACAAACAAAGAAACAAACAAACAAACAAACAAACAAACTAACTAACAGACACCAAGGAAACCTACCCTTGGACAGATGGATGCTATATATAAAATTTGGTTCAAATATCTTGTTAGTTTTCAAGTTGTAAGAAGTACGCTTTACACGCACCCGCTCTGCGTTAAGTCCGCTGGGATTTGTACCGAAAAACGGTCCGTTAATGATATCTCCCTTACTAAATTCTGTTATCGAAATGATGCACATGAGATAAAAAAAAGGTTTAGAAATTAATTTTCATTAAGGCAGGTTGATTTCCATTAAGTTCGGTTGTGTATACTTTGAGGGAGTGCAAAATAACGGTTTCGGTTTCGTAAAAATCCCCACTCAGTTCAGGGATTTAGAAACGATATTTGCGCTAAAACCTACCCAAGGAGAGGTGGATTCTAAATATGAAGTTTGGTGGAAATATATATGTACCGGGCGGTACACCTCCACGCCGCTAATTCAAATTTTGCGCCAGTTGAAACTCCCCTACTGGAGGAAGTCTGAACTTTATTTAAGGTGTTAATTTTCAAGTTTCTCAGAAGATGTCACTACTTGGAAATTTTGAAGTTTCTGAACTGGGTCGTTTTCGGTGTATTTTTGTTTTACCTGTAGTAAGAAGTGTGAACTTTCTCTTCTAGAGGACACTACTGAAGAACTACAATAGTGCACCCTAGTGCGAAGTGAAAGAACTGTTTTTTGGAGAAATTTTTATTTCAAAAGTTTGTTTCTTGTTAAATTTCTTTCTGTTATTGTTTAAGTTGGCTGTATACCCCTTTCTTTCCCCTTGTTTTGGATTTAGCCAATCCCGAATTTCTTTAATTAATTTACGACCAATAAGGGATTTCTTCTTCAAATTGGATATGCTGCTTAACCCTAACCAATAAATGATTGTGGGCGGGTGTTTTCTTTCCTGAAACGCCTCGAACTTTCCGCGAGAGTATATAAACTGCTGATTTTAGGGTCTCTGCGCCACTTCAGTACCATCTTTCAGTGTGTAAAGTACATAGCAGGGGGCGGGAAGCGCCTCTTTCTTCGGGCAGCAGTTCAACAACAAGGTAATGGCCGTTTAATAACTTCTTTTCTTGCTAGCTCAGCAGTTTAACTCTCGGGGCGGGTCCGAAGCTTTTCCTCCATGTAACTTTTCCCTAAAATGTAAAGACTCTTTGTATCTATTCTCTTTTAAGCTACATATTGGGATAGAGAGTGCTTAACCCTCTCGAGCTCCCACTCATATTGTTTTGAGGTGAACTTACTTCTCACAACCGATTCTTCCTTAATGTAATGTAAATTATTCTTTTCTAAAGTCACCTCTGTAGTATGGGATTAGCCCTTGCATTAGCGGCCTAGAGCCAGATTAGGTTTGAAACAAATGTATTAGGAGTGCAGATCGCCTCCTCTCAAATTGTTATTTTAGAGGCCATGTAAATAACCTTTTTCTCACGTAATAGGCCTCAGTAGGTTGGGTATTTTACCCCTGTGTCTTGTGTCCTTAGAGGACAACTTGAAGGTGGAGTTTGGTGTGGCCTTTGATAGGCTTAAAGTTGAGAGCGAGTGGCTCTTTCTCGAAAATTGAGTGTTGTATGCCTCGAGGAGGCTTTTCTGTGTATTCTAGAGCAAGTGCTCCTGGGCATGAATGGGGTTTTCTGCCCCTCTGTTAAATCTTGTTTTGAGGTAAATTTGGGCTAGTTGCCCAAGAATTGCGAGTTCGGGGCTCGAAGCCCAAATCCTGTAAATTTTGTAATTGTACTTTTGTTGCCTTGCTACTCTGTACCTGCCATTCGTGTTATTTCTGAATTTTGGAAAGAAAATATAACCTTGTTAAATTTTAAATTACCTTTAATTTCGTAGCCTGAGACCTGTTCACCCCCGCACCTTCTTTCACCTCTACCTACCACAAAAACTTGGTAACAATATATTTAGTAGTTTTCAAGTTATAGAAGGACAGACAAACAGACAAACAAACAGACAAACAGACACCTAAGCTAAAAATGATGCAGATGGTCATTATTACACCTGAAACGGATAACTCTACGGAAATTTCGCCAAAATAATAAATGTACAGACACACGGTCGTTACGATTTTATTTTTTGCGCTAAAACCTACCCAAGGACAGGTGGATTCTAAATATGAAGTTTGGTGGAAATATATCCAGTAGTTTTCAAGTTATAGAAGGACAGACAAACAGACAAACAAACAGGCAAACAGACACTAAAGCTAAAAATGATGCAGATGGTCATTATTACACCTGAAACGGATAACTGTACGGAAATTTCGACAAAATAATCAATGTACAGACACACGGTCGTTACAATTTTATTTATATAGATGACGGATAAGCACGAGCACGTTGAAAAGTGCAGACTTCCACTTCGAGATTCATATCTCCTAAACGGTTTATGATATTAAGAAACGGTTTGCGCCATCAGACGCCTCATTTATCGCTCTACATGTTTATTTCTAAACCATATCCTCGTATCTCCCATATTAAGGGGGTAAATTGAGTTCAAATTTTGAATAGGGTGAAATTTGGGTGCATTTTTTACATTTTACATTACGTTTTGCCTACTTATGTATAAGCTATAATTATGAAATTTGGTACACATATGTCCCTTAATCGTGCCAATGTGCGCACCCAACGTGATGATCCTATCGTTCTTATAAGTGTGTCAAACAATGAAATATACTTGTAAAAATCACCAAATTTACGAACAATCCAGAAATACGGCCAAATTTAACGTATAAGGGAGAGAGATACGACAAAATGTCACAGGACCAAAGTTGTAGATCCCTCCGAATTGAAGAGACATTGTTCCATCCGTTTTGTGATACGACTTACCGTTTAGCCAAAAAATAGCTCAAAAGGAATGTCTGCACAGTCATTAAAATTGCCTCCATATTTCGATATCTTTGGGGGTAAAAAGTGAAAAATTTTAACATCTTGGAATTTTCCCGTCGTTTAGGGACCAAAAGCTATAATTTCACCAAATTTCAATTGTCTACCTCGTCTGGCAGGTTGTGCCGCCATCTTGATTTGAGGGGATAGGGGATAAAAATGAGGAAATTCCCGAAAATGTTTAAGCCCACGAAACCTATAGGTTATCGTTTTGGATATACTATACGACTGTGTTCTTATGCTGAGCCCAAAATTTGAGCCCCCCAGCGTGCCCCCTTCAGGGAATTTTGAGAATTTCCGATTTTTCTAGGGATCCTGGGGTCATCAGTTTCCCTCGTACCAAGTTTCAAATTTCTGACATTTCTGGAAGTGCCTCATTAATTCACGTCTTTTTTCATTTTTAAATATTTATATATACATCGCTCCAGCCCGACTTGCTTTTATATATATAGATATAATTGTAAGGAATTACAGACAACAATTAGGAGACGTGAAAAATCCGTCTTTGAGATGACTGGAAGCAGGTATACAAAAATGAAATAATAAGAAAGAAATATGACAAGAATATGAAAATTCACGGAGAAATATGACCATAATACGAAAAATTATCGGTAAATGACAAAAAAAACGTTAAAAGAGCCAAAAAGTGACTATATGAACGATGAAAATTGCATAATTTTAGCAACCGTAGATGAAATCATTCTTAAGTTGTATTTTCCATAGAAATAATACAAAGAAAAATATGACTTGTCATATACATCCGGTCCCTAGTTATTATGGTTTTGAAGCCTAGGGTGTCTTTTATTTCCACACCCTTCGTCACCATTGTCTTCCTTTGGCCGACATCTTTATTAGTCAAAGTGTGAAGTCACATTCTATCCCCCTCCTCCTTATTAGTGTTAATAGGTTACCAAGTTTTACTTCCTCTTAGAAACAATCACCACCACCACCACTCTTCGCCATCTTAGAAGCTCTGCAGTCTATTAACACTTGTTTCTTTCAACACCGACTTGTGCAGCAGATTCATGACCTTGCCAGGTTGTATGATGTTGGCACCTTCGCGGGGTTTCTAAGTCACGGTGGAATTGCGGGGAAATAACTTTTGGATCAAGCTACAAAGGAAGTGGTACTTTTACCTCCTAGAGCTACTACCGTACCTGCTAGGGATATTTGCTCTCATCCACGTAGAACCCTCGTGGTCTCGTGGGAATCGGAGTGGCTAGCTATCCGAACTCCCAATACGTCCAGAGCAACTAAAAAGACAATTGCCGTATGACGCTTCATTCCGGTCGTAATGGAGAGAGGCTGTAGTGTTGTGTAGGCTGAGGATAGGTCACGAAAGATCTACGCACTCTTACCTCCTAAAGAGGGAACACACCCTCTCCTCAGTGTGTACTTGTGGTGCCGAAGAGACTGTGGCACACATCCACATAATGTGCGCTGATCTCTCTCGTCTGAGACGGAACTTCGGCCCCCCAGAAGGTACTCAAACTCATATTAGCCCATTATAAGGATACTGCTAATCTCGCCATTCGTTTTGTGTCTGAGAGTGAATTAATCTAGGGCATATCAATTTCAACTGTTCCGTTACTCAAGGAACCTACGTTCCTTTACGGCTAAATAAAAAGTTATTTTATTTTATTTCTTATTCGTTATGAAATTCGATCCTTTTAAAATAATTTAATTTTAATTTTTTGTACGCTTAATTTATTCCTCCTAAAACAAATGACCACCACCACCACCTCCTCTTTACGATGAGATATTGAACACTTTCGTCGCACATGTCACCTAGAAATTATGCAATATGGTACTGATGACCACTGATGCCATTAGATAAACACTGCAGTCGTATTTTAGTGACAACTAGGCTACGTCCTGTGATCTTGACGATAGTTCGCGTGTAGTTAGAGGCGCCGCTAGGTCGAGTCTGAGGTCCACTCCTCTCCAGCTTGCATGACAACGTCTCGCAAAGGTTCCTGTATCAAAGTGTTGTCGTGTTTTGAATCACAGCTCTTTCTCACGATTATTCTCTAGGAGTGTACTGAGTTCGTCCCGGACCACTACTTCGGCATTGCATCAGATAAGTTCATGAGAGCTTTCACCAGATCTTCATGTCTATCGGAGATGATTGAAGTGACGTAAAAACTGTTTTTTGTAAAGTGCTAATAAATAAGCTCTAGTTTACTTGAAAATTATGCTGACTTAGAACGTTTCCTATTTTCGTCTTAGCATGTGTAACCACTCTTGAAGAAGGACAATTCAACCACCACACTATACAGATAGTGCCATACTCATTCGAGGTGCCTGTTATTCTCTGCGCCGTGTCTGGGCGAGTGGATGATGCAATAGCCGCCTGACCCATATCGACTGGAGGAAAATGAAATCCCAAAACTAAGAATAAAAATTGAATTTAGGCTAAGCAATTGTCTGGGTGATATGTTTATTTGATTAAAGTTTCCAGATCACAGGATGACGTATGCTCGAGAGGACATGGGTGGACATAGTGGTACACTAATACTGTAACTACTCTAGTAGCGGCACTTGTAAATGAAAGCATGCATTGCGTCGTACAGGCGCTGTATGTCATTTTGTGAGTTGGAATTCCACGCCTGTTGGACTTCGTCAGTCACATCAGCAACGGATAATGCTGGTATTAGATGACGCTGGATTTCTCGTCCGACAGTGTCCCATACTTGTTCAATGGGTAAAAGGTCTGGTGATCTCGCCGGCCAAGGCAACTGGTCGACACTCTTTAGAGCATGTTGGGGGACAAGAGCAGTATGAGGGCGAGCGTTGCCCTGTTGGAAAACATTATTTCATGAAAAAATGGAATTAAAAATTTCAAAAAATTATTTTGGAAAAACTATTAATTGTATATGAAAGAAATGTTCGTGATATCACTACTTTTATGTAGGTGGCATTCCCAGAAAGTTTCGCGAAAATCTACGCATTAGGTAAACATATCTTTTTATCTCCGTAGTGTCGCCTTAATATTATAATTATTTTATGCAAGAAAGTCAAATCTTTGCAGTTTCGTCTGTGGCGCAAGCTGTTCACACAATGTTCCTTCAGATACTTGAATAATTTATGAAAGTCGGGTAATTCCCTGTCATTTCGTAAGTCACGAAGTTGGGAGAGTGGGTTGGTGACCACGGAGCTCTTAGCTGTGTCCTGGCGTTGCTTCCACTTACTTCTCTCAACCTCTTCGCTTTCATCTTTCCTATCCGGCCTCTCTTAGTCAACTCTTATTCTCTTCCGACCCGGCCATATTAGACTTGCGAGGCCAAGGGAGTCTTCCATTTTCAAGCACTTCATGACCCTTGATTTTCTTTTGCCGATACCTTCATTTTTGAAGTGTCGGACCAGTTCCATTTTCCCTAAGATTAAATAGAGAACTTTTACTCAGTTGCACTTCCTCTTAGAACAGTAATCACAACCACCACGTCCTGCTGTACCTAAATTAAGGCCATGGCTGCTTCCTTCCCAGCCTTACCCCGTCCTGTCCCATCGTCACCATAATACTTGTCTGTGTCGGTGCGACGTAAAACTAACAGTAAAAATAAACAAGTACATTTTTTGCTAGGGGCTTTACGTCGCACCGACACAGATAGGTTTTATGGCGACGATGGAATAGGAAAGGCCTAGGAGTTGGAAGGCCTTAATTAAGGTAATGAGAAACCACGGGAAACCATCTTCAGGGCTGCCGACAGTGGGATTCGAACCCACTATCTCCCGGATGCAAGCTCATAGCCGTGTGCCTCTACTCGCACGGACAACTCGCCCGATAAATAAATAAATAAATAAATAAATAATAAATAAATAAATAAATTTTAGGGGGTCTGCTGTCTGTAATTTCGTTTATATTGCCAATTTTTCGTATATTTATCCGTGTTTGGTCAACTCAGGACTATACCATTGGATTTTAGCTTTCGTGGCTGTTTGTCTGTTTGTTGAACCATCACGGCGAAACGGCTGGATAGATCTCGACTAAACTTTATATTTAGAGTATACTTATCCAGAAGCAGGTTTTGATATACATATGATTTAAAAATCACTGATCAGGCTAGGGTTTTATAGGTAGATCAAACGAGTTATTTGATACTTTCTCCTGTACTATTGATTTTCTGTAAAATCTCGAGACCGAGCTCGGTAGCTACAGTCGCTTAGGTGCGGCCAGTATCCAGTATTCGGGAGATAGTGGGTTTGAACCCCACTGTCGGCAGCTCTGAAGATGGTTTTCCGTGGTTTCCCATTTTAACACCAAGCAAATGCTGGGGGTGTACCTTAATTGAGGCCACGGCCACTCCCTTCCCATTCCTAGCCCTTTCCTGCACCATCGCCGCCGTAAGACCTATCCGTGTCGGTGCGACGTAAAGCAACTTGCAAAATAAATAAATGAATAAATAAATAAATAAATAAATAAATAAATAAATAAATAAATAAATAAATAAATAAATAAATAAATAAGTCTGTAGAATACATGTGAACGTCCCTTCATTTTATATATTATTTGTAATCTACATAATTTCGCGTAGTCTTCAAATGACGGAGAAAATCCCGCTCAATTTGTTGAGATATACAACTTTGATCCAATGACATTTCGTCATGTCAGATCCCGCGTATACGTTTGATAGAGCTGCAGCTCTAGATTATAATCAAAACTCCCCAACTCGATTGAGACTGGCATTAGAAAAGTGGCGTGTCATTATAACGAAAACTCCCCAGCGCGATTGTGAATGGCCTGCCATTATCATCAAAACTCCCCAACGCGCACCTTACATGGGAAGCAACGTATGGGGACGTCCCCGTGGTTTTCTCGGATAACGCTGAGAGACATGCAATTTAATATAATCTTACTCACTGCTTATACATGATTTTACGTACAAAACCGTATACAATGTAGAATACCGTGGCCAAGAGCGGGCACATTTGCTAATAAATAAATAAATAAATAAATAAATAAATAAATAAATAAATAAATAAATAAAACCCGTGTTTGGGGCACTGCATACTATTGTTGAAGACTTTTCAAGGCTTAACCTCTCCATCCGACAGACGGATCGCTACATACATCACCCTATGAACACTACGGAGATGTTTGCAACAGAATCCAGGCCTTTGGCACGGAATCTCGTGATTATAAATTGTATACCACCACCTCTCCTCGCCTCCCGGAACAGGTCAACTTGCTTTCATGCCTTGGATCTTTCTAGTCGATGAGTTCGATGAACTAGTGAATCAATTTGACATGTCTTTAGGAACCCGCTGTGGCTGCCCGTTCATTGATCTCATTCAGTAAGACATTAAACCAGGTCGCCCTAGCCTCTCCTCCGCCCCATCTCCTACCGGAGCACGCACACGGATTTTCGTGCCTGGTATTGGATACAAACAAACGCCTCTTCGTCAGTGTACCGCTACAGGACCCGATGTTGTCATAATACCATAATGTGATTAAAATTGCTTGAGATGTACGAATACAAATCACAGATAAGTTATTGGTGATGGTGATTATCCTCTTGTTAGGAACTACAACGAAATCAAATCCCTTTTGGGGTGAGAGATTTAGGAACCTTTAGCGACCACGAGCTTCCTAGTTGAGTTTGATAATTCTTCCGCTTACAGACGTCACGCTGCTCATTTTCATCTCTCGTATCAGGCCTTCCTCGCTTGGCTCTTTTTCCCTTTAGAGTACGACGCTATTAGGTATGCAAGGGCTGGAAACACCTTGCATATCCACGCCTTTCGTGACGTATTCTTTCCTCTCTTTTGCCGACACTCTCGTTTTTAGGAAGTTCAGACATCTTCGTCTTTTCCTCTGATCAGTGACAGAAGATGGTGGCTCACCTCAGTCGTGTTTTTCTTGGGTCATTTTGGCCTACTGAGGAGAGTCTGGCACGTCTTGACTCTTGGCTAGGCCTTCTACTTCTTCTTGGCCCAGAGACTTTCTATTCCTGGCTTTCTCTCGTTCGTCCACTTGCGTTTGGTGGTTCCTGTGCTCTTCCTGCTGGTGAAATACAGTCAAAAGTAGGATGATCCGAACTCTATGGTCTCTAATGGAATTTCCAATTGTTTCAGAGTTCGAACCCCACTGTCGGCAGCCCAGAAGATAGTTGTCCGTGGTTTCCCATTTTCCTACTCACTCAGAGCCCTTCCTATCCGATTTCTTCCCCCCCCCCATAAGAGCTGTGTGTGTCGGTGCGATGTAAAGCAACTTCTTAAAACAATGATCACCAGAACCACTTCCTCTTAAAACAATGATCACCACAAGAACTTCCCCTTAAAACAATGATCACCACAAGCACTTCCCCTTAAAACAATGATCACCACAACTTTTTCTTAAAACAATGATCACCACAAGCACTTCCCCTTAAAACAATGATCACCACAAGCACTTCCCCTTAAAACAATGATCACCACAAGCACTTCCCCTTAAAACAATGATCACCACAAGCACTTCCCCTTAAAACAATGAACACCACAACTTTTTCTTAAAACAATGATCACCACAAGCACTTCCCCTTAAAACAATGATCACCACAAGCACTTCCCCTTAAAACAATGATCACCACAAGCACTTCCCCTTAAAACAATGATCACCACAAGCACTTCCCCTTAAAACAATGATCACCACAAGCACTTCCCCTTAAAACAATGATCACCACAAGCACTTCCCCTTAAAACAATGATCACCACAACTTTTTCTTAAAACAATGATCACCACAAGCACTTCCCCTTAAAACAATGATCACCACAAGCACTTCCCCTTAAAACAATGATCACCACAAGCACTTCCCCTTAAAACAATGAACACCACAACTTTTTCTTAAAACAATGATCACCACAAGCACTTCCCCTTAAAACAATGATCACCACAAGCACTTCCCCTTAAAACAATGATCACCACAAGCACTTCCCCTTAAAACAATGAACACCACAACTTTTTCTTAAAACAATGATCACCACAAGCACTTCCCCTTAAAACAATGATCACCACAAGCACTTCCCCTTAAAACAATGATCACCACAAGCACTTCCCCTTAAAACAATGATCACCACAAGCACTTCCCCTTAAAACAATGAACACCACAACTTTTTCTTAAAACAATGATCACCACAAGCACTTCCCCTTAAAACAATGATCACCACAAGCACTTCCCCTTAAAACAATGATCACCACAAGCACTTCCCCTTAAAACAATGATCACCACAAGCACTTCCCCTTAAAACAATGAACACCACAACTTTTTCTTAAAACAATGATCACCACAAGCACTTCCCCTTAAAACAATGATCACCACAAGCACTTCCCCTTAAAACAATGATCACCACAAGCACTTCCCCTTAAAACAATGATCACCACAAGCACTTCCCCTTAAAACAATGATCACCACAAGCACTTCCCCTTAAAACAATGATCACCACAAGCACTTCCCCTTAAAACAATGATCACCACAAGCACTTCCCCTTAAAACAATGAACACCACAACTTTTTCTTAAAACAATGATCACCACAAGCACTTCCCCTTAAAACAATGATCACCACAAGCACTTCCCCTTAAAACAATGATCACCACAAGCACTTCCCCTTAAAACAATGATCACCACAAGCACTTCCCCTTAAAACAATGAACACCACAACTTTTTCTTAAAACAATGATCACCACAAGCACTTCCCCTTAAAACAATGATCACCACAAGCACTTCCCCTTAAAACAATGATCACCACAAGCACTTCCCCTTAAAACAATGATCACCACAAGCACTTCCCCTTAAAACAATGAACACCACAACTTTTTCTTAAAACAATGATCACCACAAGCACTTCCCCTTAAAACAATGATCACCACAAGCACTTCCCCTTAAAACAATGATCACCACAAGCACTTCCCCTTAAAACAATGATCACCACAAGCACTTCCCCTTAAAACAATGATCACCACAAGCACTTCCCCTTAAAACAATGAACACCACAACTTTTTCTTAAAACAATGATCACCACAAGCACTTCCCCTTAAAACAATGATCACCACAAGCACTTCCCCTTAAAACAATGATCACCACAAGCACTTCCCCTTAAAACAATGATCACCACAAGCACTTCCCCTTAAAACAATGATCACCACAAGCACTTCCCCTTAAAACAATGATCACCACAAGCACTTCCCCTTAAAACAATGATCACCACAACTTTTTCTTAAAACAATGATCACCACAAGCACTTCCCCTTAAAACAATGAACACCACAACTTTTTCTTAAAACAATGATCACCACAAGCACTTCCCCTTAAAACAATGATCACCACAAGCACTTCCCCTTAAAACAATGATCACCACAAGCACTTCCCCTTAAAACAATGAACACCACAAATTTTTCTTAAAACAATGATCACCAGAACCACTTCCCCTTAAAACAATGATCACCACAAGCACTTCCCCTTAAAACAATGATCACCAGAACCACTTCCTCTTAAAACAATGATCACCACAAGAACTTCCCCTTAAAACAATGATCACCACAAGAACTTCCCCTTAAAACAATGATCACCACAAGCACTTCCCTTTAAAACAATGATCACCACAAGAACTTCCCCTTAAAACAATGATCACCACAAGAACTTCCCCTTAAAACAATGATCACCACAAGCACTTCCCCTTAAAACAATGATCACCACAAGAACTTCCCCTTAAAACAATGATCACCACAACAGTGATCACCACCATCGCTGTCTAACCCTCCGATCAGGATATAACTTCTTCAACGTGCTGGCAATCGATTTCAGTACTTCCACCGAAGATGCAGGGATGCAAATCTTGGCCAGAGAGAGGGGGTAACCCTCTAGTTTGCCCGCCCCACCCCTTCAGGGTGGGAAATAGAAACATTGATAGATAGGATGCAAAGTCTACAGGACGGGGCTTGTCCGTTCATGACACAATTCTTCTCTTTTACGTTCTAATTTGTTAATGAAGACTTCATACAACAGCAAGTTTTGAAAACCAGTTCTTTTTATACCGTTCTTCGTAAGACGTGAGACGCATTAAGTAATTGAGTTACGGAAATGGATCGTCAATTAAAGTAATTGCTCCGGTTTGCTGAGATGTAATTGTTAGAAGTAAGTGAAATAGCTGAAAAGTATTAAAACATTCTTGAAGAGTTAAATATAGGCTGCACACACTGTCGAGAATATTATATATTTTAGAATGGAAAAGAACGTTGAGAATTTGTAAGTAATCTCCTCATCGTTTTCTCTTTAATTACATATCTTGTGTATTAATTGATTATATAATCTGAGAGTTCTAACAATACTCAACGTTCATAGTTTTGCCCTTTCTTTCAACTTGCAAGGAGCATTCGTGAAGTGACTGATACATGTGGGTGTTTCCAAGTTGCTTCTCCTACGATTTAATTGAATGGGCGTCCGACTCGTTGGCTAAATGGTCAGTGTACTGACCTTCAGTTCAGATGGTTCCGGGTTCGATTCCCGGCCGAGTCGGGGATTTTAACCTTCATTGGTTAATTCCAATGGCCCGGGGGCTGGGTGTTTGTGCTGTCCCCAACACCACACACAACACTATCCTCCACCACAATAACACGCAGTTACCTACACATGGCAGATGCCGCCCACCCTCGTCGGAGGGTCTGCCTTACAAGGGCTGCACTCGGCTAGAAATAGCCACACGAAATTATTATTAGTATTATTATTATTATTATTATTATTATTATTATTATTATTATTATTATTGAATGACATTGAAAAGTAAAATATACCACTTTTTTGGTCAAATAAAACTGAGATAGCCATTATGTAGCTTATACACAGCCGTATCAGGAAAATAATGAACATACTTCTAGGGCGTTATTGGAGGTTGAATTTCAGATTGAGTTTTAAAAGGAAAACATTCCTGGAATGTTGTCCTTCTTAAATTCAGCTTGTAACCAATTTGCTTTTGTAACGCTACGGGAATATGATAAAATTATCATAGAGGGAAACAACAACAACAACAACAGATAGCTCCTTGATAAATGTTGAAAACATTGTGCCGAAAGTTGAAGGGCTAAAGGGCCAGGAAAGGTTTCGAATCGTGAATCTTGGATAGCTCTATCAAACTAAAAAAAAAAGATTCGTGAATCATTTCCGGCCTATATGCAGTTCTTGAAAAACAGCCTAAAATCGCTTATTTCCTTACTCGTTTTCTTTTTGATTCAGATCGTAGCCAAATTAACTTATTAACATATTTTTTTCTGTAATGTGTTTTTTGGTTCAATACCCTCAGGCGTTTTATGATTTTTGAAAAATTTCCACGCCGAATGTTGTTATAAGAGCTTAAGTGAAACTCTGCATCGACTCACGTTAGCGCTCGTAGCGGTGCTTAAGTGAAGCAATGCATTGACTCACATTAGCGCTCGTAGTGGTGCTTAAGTGAAACAATGCATTGACTCACATTAGCGCCCGTAGTGGTGCTTAAGTGAAACAATGCATTGACTCACATTAGCGCTCGTAGTGGTGCTTAAGTGAAACAATGCATTGACTCACATTAGCGCTCGTAGTGGTGCTTAAGTGAAACTCTGCATCGACTCATATTAGCGCTCGTAGTGGTGCTTAAGTGAAACTCTGCATCGACTCACATTAGTGCTCGTCCTCGATCATAAGGTGCTCGTAGCGGTGCTTAAGTGAAGCAATGCATTGACTCACATTAGCGCTCGTAGTGGTGCTTAAGTGAAACTCTGCATTGACCCACATTAGCGCTCGTAGTGGTGCTTAAGTGAAGCAATGCATTGACTCACATTACCGCTCGTAGTGGTGCTTAAGTGAAGCAATGCACCGACTCACATTAGCGCTCGTAGTGGTCCATAAGTGAAGCAATTCATTGACTCACATTAGCACTCGTAGTGGTACAAAAAGGCAAACTGCTAATCTAATCGACCGGTTAATGGTAATTAAGAAAAGGATTGTAATTTTTAGGAATAAAATAAGAAAATATTTTCATAGACCTAACAAACCCCATGGCACTACAGCCCTGAAGGGCCTTGGCCTACCAAGCGACTGCTTCTCAGCCCGAAGGCCTGCAGATTACGAGGTGTCGTGTGGTCAGCACGCGAATCCTCTCGGCCGTTATTCTTGGCATTTTAGACCGGGGCCGCTATCTCACCGTCAGATAGCTCCTCAATTCTAATCACGTAGGCTAAGTGAACCTCGAACCAGCCCTCAGATCCAGGTAAAAATCCTTGAGCTGGCCGAGAATCGAACCCGGGGCCTCCGGGTAAGAGGCAGGCAAGCTACCCCTACACCACGGAGCCGGCGCTCATAGGCCTACTTCATCATATTTTATTCACCTAAAATTTGCAGCTCATACCGCTTGAGTTGGCTGCCTGAAGTGCTAGAACTGTGGATTTTTTTTGTTTTCACACAGCATTAAATGAAGAAATTAAGGACTACAAAAAAAAAGTAGTCTGCCCATTTTAAGAAGACGTGTAAGAGTTTACTTAAGGTCCGAAATAATAATTCAAAATATGTAAGTACTTTCAAAATAACCAAGTTATGTTGCAGCTAAGGAGTTCATAGACGGACTTCTTACTGAAAGCGTTAGACCGTTTAGAGGAGGAAATACATATAGCGGAAAACCTCCCATTAAGGAAAAACTGGATTAGCACAAGCAGTTTAACATACATCATACATACATCATAATTATAGACCGTTATGCCTTTCAGCGTTCAATCTTTCAAGCCTCTGTGAATTTACTAAATGTCGCCACAATCCTCTATTTGCAACTAGTGCTGTGGCATCAGTTAGTTCTATACCTCTTATCTTTAAATAGTTAGAAACTGAGTCTAACCATCGTCGTCTTGGTCTCCCTCTACTTCTCTTACCCTCCATAACAGAGTCCATTATTCTCCTAGGTAACCTATCCTCCTCCATTCGCCTCACATGACCCCACCACCGGAGCAGGTTTATGCGTACAGCTTCATCCATCGAGTGTATTCCTAACTTAGCCTTTATCTCATCATGCCGAGTACCCTCCGGCCATTGTTTCCACCTGTTTGTACCAGCAATCATTCTCGCTACTTTCATGTCTGTTACTTCTATCTTATGAATAAGATATCCTGAGTCCACCCAGCTTTCGTTCACGTAAAGCAAAGTTGGTCTGAAAACAGACCGATGTAAAGATAGTTTCGTCCGTGAGCTGACTTCCTTCTCTCAGAATACTATTGATCTCAGCTGCGAGCTCACTGCATTAGCTATACTGCACCTTGACTCAATTTCATTATATTGCCATCCTGGGAGAACACACATCCTAAATACTTGAAATGATCTACATGTTACAGCTTTGTATTACCAATCTGACATTCAATTCTGTTGAATTTCTTACCTACTGATATCAATTTAGTCTTCGAAAGGCTAATATCCATACCATACTCATTGAACCTACCGAGCTCGATAGCTGCAGTTGCTTAAGTGCGGCCAGTATCCAGTAATTGGAAGATAGTGGGTTCGAGCCTCACCGTCGGCTGCCCTGAAGATGGTTTTCCGTGGTTTCCCATTTTCACACCAGGCAAATGCCGGGGCTGTACCTTAATTAAGGCCACGGCTGCTTCCTTCCACTTCCTAGGCCTTTTCTATCTGTGCCGTCGCGACGTAAAGCATTTTTTTTAAACCTCGTTGAACCTATTTTCAAGTTGCAAGATATTAGACTGCAGGCTTTAGGTACAATCTGCCATTAAGTCCAAGTCCTCAGCATAGGACAGACTCCTTGTTACATTTCCACCGAACTGAATCTCTCCCTGCAAACTACGAACAACAAAGGTGAAAGATTACAGCATTGCGTAACCCCTGTAAGTACCCTGAGCCAGGAACTCGTTCTACCATCAATTTTCACTGCAGCCCAATTGTCAACATAAATGCCTGTGATTGATTTAAAAAATCTACCCATGATCCCACAGTCCCCAGTATGGTGAATATCCTTTCCCTCGGTACCCTGCCATATGCTTTCTCTAGATCTACGAAACATAAACACAGCTGTCTATTCTTCTCGTAGCATTTTTCAGTTACCTGGCGCATAACGAAAATCTGATCCTGACAGCCCCTCTGTGGTCTGAAACGACACTAGTTTTCATCCAACCTCCTCTCAACCACTGATCGCAACCTCCCTTCTAAGATGCCACTGTATACTTTGCCTTGTATACTAATCAATGAAATACCTCGATAGTTCTTGCAATCCTTCCTGTTCCCTTGTTTATAGATAGGTGCAATTATTGGTTTTGTCCAATCTGAAGGTACCTTACCAACACTCCACGCTAATCTTACTACTCTATGAAGCCATTTTATCCCTGCCTTCCCACTATACTTCACCATTTCAGATCTAATTTCATCTATTCCTGCTGATTTATGAAAATGGAGTTTATTTACCATCCTTTCCACGTCCTCAAGCGTAATTTTACCAACATAATTTTCTTCCTGCCCATGAGCTCCGTTGTTCGCGACACCACCATGAAGATTTCCATTTACGTTCTCTCCCCCTGTCCAGTGATTCCTGGGATGTATTATGAGTTCACCCGAATTACCCAAAACACTGTTCATTTCCTTTTTTCATTCTTTATTACTGTCCAGAAAGGTTTCCCGCCTGCTTGACCTAGGCTTTCCAGGTTATTACCAAAATTTTCCCATAACTTCTTTTTGGATTCACCACCTATTTATTTCGCTCTGTTTCTCTCCTCTACGTACAATTCCATGTCTGCATCGCCATTATTCGGAGCCATTTCTGATGTCTTCTTTTTATGTTTACAAGCTGATATCACTTCATCATTCCAACAAGATGTTCGCTTTTACCCATCTTTTTGTTCCTAGGTATTCCCTTGCTGTTTCTACTACAGCATCCCGGTATGCTACCCATTCTCTTTCTATATCCTGAACCTACGTACTGTCCACTGTTCGGAACTTCTCTCACTAATTATATCCAGGTACTTCTGTCTAATATCTTCGTCCTTACAAACAGTTTTACGAGAACATTTTTTTAAGTTGTCCACAAACAAGTGCTCCGAGCGAACGTATCTAGTAGGCATTCTTCGTATGAAATAAACAGAGACTACTAAAAGAATATTGTTTTACGTTATGAAATATTTACAAAATATTGATGGGTGTAAGAAGTGATGAGGTAAGGTAAGGGTTATTCTGCCCGAAGGCAGGCCCGAACTTCCGCAGAGGTGTTCCTGAGCCGGAGTTTACGTGCGGTAGGGTGGCCAGTTCCTCTCCGCTCCTCCATCCCCTTACCCCCCACCAACAGCGCGTGGCAACCCATCCAACTCCTGACCACACCCAATGTTACTTAACTTCGGAGATATCACGGGATCCGGTGTTTCAACACGGCTATGGCCGTTAGAAGTGATGGTAATATTGATTAAATAAGTACATTTCTAAATTAGAATATATTTTTGTAGATTTCTTCGCATTTCCATGCCCAGGGAGGTAATGAAGGAAACGGTTTTATTGATTTTAAATTGAGCCGGGAGCCAGAAGATTAATACTACTTGGTCATATATATTAGGGTATGGTGACTAATATACGTACAAACAGATATGTTACCGTACGTATTTCAATCTGAGTAATAGTTTTGCAGTAAAACATTTTTTAATGTATACCGAAAACTACTGCGAGTGGCAGTAGCGGCCCAAGGAAAAGTCAGTAGCAGATTGGATAGGCTGCAGAGAACGGCATGCATAACCATAACTGGGGCTATGAGAACTACGCCGACAGAAGCCTCGAATACTTTACTAGACCTCCCATCACGAGGCAATTTCATAAAAGGACAGGCTAGAATGAGTTCATATAGATTGGCACAATCAGAGGGCTGGAATGCACAAAGACCCAATCTAGGACACTGTAAAATTAACAGAGTAATAACAGAGGAAGTTCTACACATGCTTTCTGATCATAAGGTACCAAAGTACAACTTTGAAAAACCGTTTGAGACCCAGATAATAAAAAAGGAACATTGGGATATCAACAAATGGAATACTGCAAAAGAAGAATCAGTGTGGTGGACTGATGGCTCAAATACTGGGGATGGCACAGGAGGAGGGATCAACGGGGGGAAGACCTGAGAGATCCATCCAGATGAGCTTGAGCAAACATACTATAGTCTTTCAAGCTGAAATGATAGCTATCACAACATGTCTTGAAGAAAATCTGAAAATGAACTATATGAATTAGAACATTTTCATTTTTACGGACAGCCAAGTGGCTGTTAGGTACTAGAAGCAGTCCGGATAATATCCAGAATTGTCTGGTATTGCCATTCACTTCTCCTGAAGCTCTCAAAGTACAACATTGTCAAAATAATATGGGTACCAGAGCATGCAGGTAGAGAAGGAAATGAAAAGGTAGATAAACTGGCCAGGGAAGGGGAAGAAACACATTTTGTAGGCCCAGAACCTGTATGCGGGATTTCCTATGGACAAGCCTGACACTACATAGGAAAATGGGTACAAAATAAACAAATGGAGATCTGGAAAAATACTCCAGGATGCATGCTTGCAAAGGAGCGGATAAAAGGACCAAACAAGAAGCATACTAAAGAACTGTTGGAACTCAGCAGAGAAAAAATAAGATGGGTAGTAAGACCGTTGACAGGACACCGCCATCTGAAAAAACACCTACATAGAATTGGAGTAATAAGAGACAATATACAGTATGTGTCTCTGTTATTCGCACAGGCTTTAGTTTCTTATGAAGACTCGTATATTCACATTAACGACTGAAAAATGGAAATAAAACGTACTTTACGGGTAAAAACATAGTTTGTCAATGATAATTCGTTAGTGAAAACCATACTTATTTCCATACAGGCAAGAATATTTTATATGAATGTGCCGGCATCGACAAATGCGTGTACCAGTTGTATTCGTACACATGGACAGGATGATGCCCACTGTTTGTTTGCGATGCACGGAAAAGTCTCAGTGATGGCATACGACTGGTCAAGTGCGTTACTCTCCTTCCTAGTGTATCTATGGTGGACATGGGTGCGAGTGCAGAGTTAAGTACGGAGCTTAAGAACACTGTACATAAACCGGCACTTAAAGGATTTTCATTACGAAAGATTGGGCAGCTAGTCAATAAAACACATTCTACAGTGCAATATGTGGTTGATAAACTTAAATACAAAGGCACTGTTTAGAACAAGCCAAGGAAACCCAGGAGAAAGTGTTAAACTGAAAGGGAAGAACGATTTGTTGTTCGGCTGATAAAGACAGATTCCAAATTAAGTGCAACTATTATATATAACCCCATTATTGAGACAACTCACGGAGGAACGAATTGGAAAGAATATCAGCAACTCCACCATCCGTCGGATCCTGTATCGGCATGGGTACTATGGAAGAATCCCTCGGAAAAGGTCATATGTAAGTCATATGGCATCCACAGAATATGGAGATAAATTGGTACGGACAATGATGTGGCGAATACACTCCCAACTGTAAAATACGGTGGTCTGTCTGGCTGTATGTCGGCCAGAGGTGCGGGTTGCATACAATTGCATTGGCGGAATAATGAGCAAGGAGGGCTAAAATGCAATCCTGAGGGAAAGCGTGAAGCAGGGGGCGGAAAAAATGGGGATGCCACTTGCTTATATGTTCCAGCACGTTAATGACCCAAAACACACTGCTGATATTAATAAGACATGGTTGATCTGGAACATTCCTTAGCAGCTTAGAACACCTCCCCAGTCTCCGGATTTAAATTCCATCGAACATCTTTTGACTACGTTAAAGAGGAATCTCCGTAGACAACGTGTGCGTACGAAGGAGGAACTTAAAAGCGTGATTCTTCAGGAATGGCAGAAAATCAGCCCGGTCATGTGCAAAAAATTAGTGTATTCTATGCGGCGACGATGTCAGGCAGTTATAAAGGCTAGGGGACATTCTACTAGATATTAACATGTTCCAGGAACCCTTAATTTTTTGTTTATTTCAAGTGTTCAGTTTGCTTGTACGAATAGGAATGATACAAAATTATGGGCGCACTTTTCTTTATTAGAAGCTATATGTTTAGTTAACATTATTGAAAACAAATACAATAGATATATGTTTTATGAAGGCTTTGTTGAATATATGTTCAGTGAATAAAATCCTTTTAAGTTTATCATTTTCTGGCAATGCGTTGAAGTACTAAAGCAAACAGCCCGTACGAATAGAATTGGTACATACTGTATGTAGGAAATGCAATGAAGCACAGGAATCAGCTGAACACATACTTTTCGAATGTGAGGCGCTGGGTAGAATCAGACTCTCCATTCTAGGACTACCAGGTGAAGAGAGAGAAAAAAATCCAAGAATACCCAATAAGAACAACCTGCAGCGTTGTGAAGCGAGCAGGTATATCTAGGTGGGAATGACGGGAAAACATGGTAGCAAAAGATCTTAGATGTCGACGCTAATTAGGAACTGATATTTAGAGGCCCCATGAAGAAAAGAGGAAGAAGAAGAAGAAGAAGCAGTAGCGGAGATTAGGGGAGAATAAAACATATTTTTATTCCATTTCAGCCGACTGAAAGTAGGAATTATAGGAATTATTTAAAGAAACAGTTTGTACAAACCCTGTTGTTCTAACAGCTAATTCTTGCCTTTATTTTATTTAATTACTAACAAACATTTTAGCGGAAATTCGCACAAAAGGTCCTTCGTCGCGGCTAACCTGTTTGTCGGGTTGAGTGGCTCAGACGATTGAGACGCTGGCCTTCTGTCCCCAACTTGGCAGGTTCGATCCTGGCTCAGGCCGGTGGTACTACTGTAGAAGGTGCTCAAATACGTCAGTCTCGTGTCCGTAGATTTACTGGCACGTAAAAGAGCTCTTGCGGGACTAAATTCCGGCACCTCGTTGTGTCCGAAAACTGTAAAAATGTAGTTAGTCGGACATAAAGCCAATAACGTTGTTAATATTATTGCTAAACTATTTGTATAGTGCCACGGTAAGTAGTGGAGACTTTGCATGTGATGTGAGGAAGGGTAGACGGGGTACATTTTGTTTCGCCTAGGTCATGGACCACTCGCTTGCCCCGCGCATTGGTCAGCCTGGCAGTCTCTTGAGTGTCTGTTAATGTGTAGTCAAATACTAAATGATTTTTAATTGTATAATCACGCCTTACTTCTATTTAATAGTAAAACATTTGTATTATTGTTCCTTTGGTGAAAGTTTTATTGTATAGTATTGAATCAAAATCTAAAAAAAAACGGGCGAGTTGGCCGTGCGGTTACGGGCGCGCAGCTGTGAGCTTGCATCCGGGAGATAGTGGGTTCGAATCCCGCTGTCGGCAGCCCTGAAGATGGTTTTCCGTGGTTTTCCATTTTCACACCAGGCAAATGCTGGGGCTGTACCTTTATTAAGGCCACGGCCGCTTCCTTCTCACTCCTAGCCTTTTCTTACCCCATCGTCGCCATACGACCTGTCTGTGTCGGTGCGACGTAAATCCATTAGAAAAAAATCTCAAAAACTATTGAAATGAAATGGCGAATGGCTTTTAGTGCCGGGAGGTGTGCGAGGAATTCGGCTCACCAAGTGCTGGTCTTTTGATTTGACCCCCGTAGGCGACCTGCGCGTCGTGATGAGGATGAAATTATTATGATGACGACACATACACCCAGCCCCTGTGCCAACGAAATAAACCAATGATGGTTAAAATTCCCTACCCTGTCGGGAATTGAACCCGGGACCCCTGTGACCAAAGGCCAGCACGTTAACCATTTAGCCATGAATCCGGACTCAAAAACTATTATTAACTGCACTTAAGTTGGTAAACTGTCAAATTTTACCTCTCTGTCGAAATTCGCTTCGAGAGCATAAAAATCTTAACATTTTGTAGCTTCCTTTTTTTGGGGGGGGGGGAGTTTTGATGTATATAACACCCCCTTCACACACACACACACACACACACACACACACACACACACACACACACACACACACACACACACACACTTCTAATTTTCTGTCGCCGCTGCTGGGCTCGCCCATTCGATTAATTCCCGCATTGTCTTTGAACGATGGTGCCGATCTGTACCTAGATGATTATTTTCCCCACCAATCGGACTCGAACGGCTAACCACGGGGCGAGTATATGAGGCGATCGTAGCCCCCAGGAGGGCTTATTACGCCAGTGTGTGATAAAATCCTTGAACCTCTTTCTTTCAGCGAATGTTTTCTCGGCCCTCGAGTGGGAGTAGGTAGTGAAGTTCTGTGACTCGAGTCTGTAAACTGTGCCAAAGAACCTAAAGATGTGACGCAGTTAACGTCATTGATCTCTTTACTGGTAGTATAAGATTCTAGAGTCACGTGAACTGCTCCAACAGGCTGTCAGTATAAAGCTGGTAGCTCGGCCGGCGGCTGTCTTCAGTTAGTCTTGGTATCGTGTGTGTGAGTGCGCGCGGCTGGCCGGCTAGCTTCTGCTCGCGTGTGCATCGTACGTTACCTAACCTATTATAGTAGTGTAGTTTGCGCTTTTACACTAGGTGTTTTCTTTTCTTGTAATTCACTGTAGTTGCTGAGTAGAAGGAATGCATTTTTTTTTTTCTTTTGTACATTTTCTTTCCGCTAGTCAAGTTCTGTAGGTCTTCCCTGAGGTTTAACAGCGAAAGTATTATGGTGTCGTAGCATGCGATGAAGGCTGATCTTATACAACACTTTCACTGCATAAATATTGATAGAATTCCAGCAAAGATGTGCCTCAAATGTTGACAATATAATAATAATAATAATAATAATAATAATAATAATAATAATAATCAGTGAAGCAGGCTGACGAAGTGCTACATAGAATATAATAGTCTCATCCCCTCATTCTGGATCACCTGGAATTCATATTATTCTGATAAATGAATGCTTTTCTTATTACATTTAAATTTATCTACTACTACCTTGAGCATTACACTTACACCTAATTACTATTTCCACCTAATATCTAAATTGTAATTTTAGAAAGGAAACTATTTACTGTATTTTGTCCTATGCATTAACAGTGATTTATTGTCTAGGACATCATGTACCTTACTCTTATTATTAATTGGCGCGAGTATTTGTTTTGTTACGAGTGCGAACAGATGTTTCCTTAGCTTACAATAGACACTCTGAATTCTCGACCTACAGCTACGGAATTCCAACAGCTGAGGTGGTGGTGATTATTGTTTTAAGATGAAGTACAACTGGGCAACCATCCTCTATATAACACTAATCGGAGAGAAAAAAATAGAAGGGGTACGACACCTCGAAAAATGAAGGCATCGGCCAAAGGAAGACAAGGGCCACGAAGGGCGCGAAAATGAAATACCGTTTTCTGTGGTTTCCCATTTTCACACCAGACAAATGCTGGGGCTGTACCTTAATTAAGGCCACGGCCGCTTCCTTCCCACTCCTAGCCCTTCCCTGTCCCATCGTCGCCATAAGACTTATCTGTGTCGAAGCGACGTAAAGCAACTAGCAAAAAAAAAAGTAATACCGTCGGGGTAGGAAAAGAACAAGAGTCGACCATGGGAGGTTGAATAGCATAGATGAAAGTGAGGAGCCTGGCACAAGCAACGCCAGGACTCAGCCAAGGGCCCCATGGTCGCCAACCCACGCTCCAAAGTTCAGAGCCCCTGAGGCCCCTTTTAGTCGTCTCTTACGACAGGCAGGGGATACCGTGGGTGTTATTCTACCGCCCCCACCCACAGGGGGCAACAGCTGAGGAAGACACATTTCATCTATTGCAAGCTAAGCAGATTCACATGCAATTTAACACATTAACAGTGACAACAACAATAATACAGTATCCCCTGCCTGTCGTAAGAGGCGACTAAACGAGACCCCAGGGGCTCTGAACTTTACATTACTAATTCATTCTAATCAAGATTGAGTATAATACTTAATATATTTATTATAATATGATTTTCACTTAGAATCTAATAAATGTAATAATATGGTTTACAACATTTATACTAGTTTTTCTTTTTTACATTTTTTCATAATCAAATTACATTCAGAAGTACAGTGTTACATGACGAAGTGAATGTAGTTTCTGTCATACTAAAAATATCAACGTAGGGCTGAATAATATTGTAGAGTCTCATCGCTCATTAATTGGGAAGTTCTTATGGCTCTCAGTCTTAGGCTTTGATAGAAGATATTCCTAGAACGACTTAGTTTCTATGGCACATAGAAAGTTATTCACAGCAATATATTTGAGTCATCAAGTTTTTAATTATGCAGGAAAGTCAAATCTTTGAAATTTCATCTGTGGCGCAAGCTATTCACACAATGTTCTATTTTGGAGAGTGGGTTGGCGACCACGTAGCCCTTAGCTGAGTCCTGGCATTACTTCCACTTACTCGTGCCAGGCTCCTCACTTTCATCTATCCTATCCGACCTCCCTTGGTCAACTCTTGTTCTTTTCTGACCCCGACGGTATTAGAGCACCCGAGACCTAGGGAATCTTTCATTTTCACGCCCTTCATTGCCCTTGTCTTTCTTTGGCCGATACTTTCATTTTTCGAAGAGTCGAATCCCTTCCATTTTTCTCTCTGATTAGTGTTACAGTATAGAGGATGCTTGCCTAGTTGCACTTCCTCTTAAAACAATAATCATCACCACCACCAACAACAATAATACAACCATGATTCTAATTGTTCAGTTTGTTTTTGGTATCTTTTCATACTTTTAGTTAGTGCTAATCTCTTTTAATTTCCTTTTGCCACGTACTTTTTTAAATACAAAAACTTTCCTATTCGTCCTGCTGTGACCCATTCTCTGTTTAACAATTGAGATATACGAAGTGCCACACCCTCACCCATATTGTCACGTGATTATCATTCTTTGAGTCTGGCCTTCTTGCCACAGGGGTCCCGGGTTCGATTCCCGGCAGGGTCGGAAATTCTAACCACCATTGGTTAATTTCTCTGGCACGGGGGCTGGGTGTATGTGTAGTCTTCATCATCATCATCATTATTATTATTATTATTATTATTATTATTATTATTATTATTATTATTATTATTATTATTATTATTTCTTCACGACGCGCAGGTCGCCTAGGGGTGTCAAATCGAAAGACCTGCACCTGGCGAGCCAAACATGTCCTCGGACACTCCTGGCACTAAAAGCCATACGCCATTTCATTTCATTTTTGCCATACGTACAATCTGTCATGGATAGGACTGGCAATATTCTCAGAAGGCACAGTATCAAGACCATCTTTAAGCCTTATATCATCGTAAGCAATTACTTGCGATCTGTTAATAATCCTATTTGTTGAAACTGTGCTGGAATATACAATTCCTTGTTTCTGTGGACCGGTTTATATTGGCCTGACATGTAGGAAGCTAGCAACGAGAGTTAAGGAACATCTCACGTACTTACGTCTCTGCCACCCAGAGAAGTCTGTTGTGGCAGAGCAGGCCAGGATTTTGATGACCTAAAAATGTTAAAAAATGATCTATAAAATGACGACAAAATCGAGTAAAAGAACTCCTGCGGGACTAAATTCCGGAACTTCGGCGTCTCCGAAAACTGTAAAATTAGTTAGTGCGACGTAAAGCAAATAACATTTATTATTATTATTATTATTATTATTATTATTATTATTATTATTATTATTATTATTAAAAATCCAGTAAAATTATCCATAATCTTTAATAAATGACATAAATTTTAAGTGAAATTGTACAATCAATGTACTAATCGAGTTGGTATAGACTATATTTATGTTGCAGTCATTATAATAAGCTTTTGGATTTTTGCCATGTTAAGAAAACAAGGTGAAATTCTTTACGTTTCGCAGAAAACTTTGCTCCGTGTCTTACCGAGCTCGATAGCTGCAGTCGCTTAAGTGCGGCCAGTATCCAGTATTCGGGAGATAGTAGGTTCGAACCCCACTGTCGGCAGCCCTGAAGATGGTTTTCCGTGGTTTCCCATTTTCACACCAGGCAAATGCTGGGGCCGTACCTTAATTAAGGCCACGGCCGCTTAATTCCCACTCCTAGCCCTTCCCTGTACCATCGTCGCCATAAGACCTATCTGTGTCGGTGCGACGTAAAGCAACTAGCAAAAAAAAAAAAAAAAAAAAAAAGCTCCGTATCTTCAGAAGAAAATCTCGGCTGTTCACGAGGGAGAATTCTCAAATTGGAGACATCTCTCCTGGAATGTGGACATTTCCAAGAAATAAGGGGTAAATAAAGTTTCTTTAGTCCCCAGATTGGAAAAGCGTTGTGAAGATTCTCGTCTCCGTATTCAACCTCACTTAAAGTTGCCATACCGAGCTCGATAGCTGCAGTCGCTTAAGTGCGGCCAGTATCCAGTATTCGGGAGATAGTAGGTTCGAACCCCGCTGTCGGCAGCCCTGAAGATGGTTTTCCATTTTCACACGAAGCAAATGCTGGGACTGTACTTTAATTAAGGCCACGGCCGCTTCCTTCCCACTCCCAGCCCTTCCCTGTCCCACCGTCGCCATAAGACCCATCTGTGTCGGTGCGACGTAAAGCAACTAGCAAAAAAAAAAAAAAAAAAAGTTGCCATAATATCCAATACCACACGCGTAAATGCTTCAAAATCCTCAAACATGTAAGAGAATGATTCAAAAAGTACAAAATAGCCTAATAAATTCCAAAATAATGACGTATAATTTTAGAAAGTGACCTACAACTACAAAATGACAAAAAATGACAAAAATGATCTAATAAATTAGGATTTCCACAGTGTGGGAACTATGATCAAGATATCTGTACAAGTTAGCAATGTATGTTGAGAACCGATTAAAATATAACATGTCTTCAAAATCCTATCCGTGTCAATGACCATCAAATCATTTTTGATTCAACGTCTGTTATTTCTAAAGAGGAACGGTTTACACCTATAATCATTCCTGAGACGAGAGACATTGCTAAACAAAGCGGACGCATATACTCAGTATCACGGCACCTTTCAGCATCTGTCTCCTAGACTCTGGAGGTCCTTGAGTGGAATACACTTCTAACAGGGTCTTTCTATCTTGAGCCTAGTTACCCTGGAGTGGCAGTTACACCATTTACAGTTTCCATTCATGTTAGTAATTCCCCTGAAGATGATCCTGGTTGCACCAGGGGCGTAATTAATATCATACGGGCCCCCGCAAATAAAATACAAAACCTAATCTAAATGTTAACTACAGCTGGTATAAGTAGGCATATTGTCAAGTTACATGAACAAATCTATAATTCGTTATCGCCAGATTGTTATTAAATAACGTTTAATAGGCTTCATTCGCCGCCTATGGATAGTGTGATTAGCTGCCACCCCCGGAGGCCCGGGTTCGATTCCCGGCTCTGCCACGAAATTTGAAAAGTGTTACCAGGGCTGGAACGGGGTCCACACAGCCTCGGGAGGTCAATTGAGTAGAGGTGGGTTCAATTCCCACCTCTGCCATCCTGGAAGTGTCCGTGGTTTCCCACTCCTTGTCCAGGCAAATGGTACCTAACTTAAGGTCTCGACCGCTTCCTTCCCTCTTCCTTATCTATCCCTTCCAAACTTCCCATCCCCCACAAGATCTCTGTTCAGCATAGCAGGTGGGGCCACCTGGGCGAGGTACTGGTCATCCTCCCCAGTTGTATCCCCGACCCAGAGTCTAAAGCACCAGGACACTGCCCTTGAGGCGGTAGAGGTGAGATCCCTCGCTGCGTCCGAGGGGAAAACCGACTCTGGAGGGTAAACTGATAAAGAAGAAGAAACAGAAGGTTTCATTCGACTACCTCCGCGGTTTAACGACTAAGCTGCAACTGTCAATCATAATAATAATAATAATAATAATAATAATAATAATAATAATAATCGTATGGCCTCAGCTACCGTTTGCAGACATTTCGATTTGACGCCATCTGGCTGTCTGCTCGTCAATTTCGACGTTCCGGTTTACTCTATCTGCCATCTAGCAGATTGTAGATTGTAGCGACTTATTCCCCGACATTGCATATTGATTTTCATTAAATTCTCTTTAGCCTTTTTCTAGTGATGCGTGTACAGACAGACAGACAGACAGACAGACAGCGGACCTAGAGTAAACCGGATCTCTCTTGGGCGTCTATGGCTGAGATTTAATTAATTTTGTCGGGTAAATACCAAATGTATCACCAGAGATCTTTTACATGCCGACATCGTACGACATGGAGTGTCGAATGGACTTTTTTCCGCCCTTCAAAAATCCGACTACCTCTGCCGGGTTTGAACCCGCTATCTTGGGATCCGGAGGCCGACACTCTACCACGGATCCACAGAGGCAGCTACTGTCAATCATGAACCACTTAGTTTAATTGGTTTCATTTCTCAGTAACTACAGAACTATACTTTGTAACCTTTACAGAAGTTTCGGTTATAGTAATTTATTCGAATAAAACACAGAAAAATATAACTTACGAACAAAATTAAGTAAAAAACTGTTCAAACAAAGTTTGAAAAATATCAAACCGCTCAACTATTAAGCCTATTATTAAATTCGCACAAAGATAGCTCGTTCGAGACTGAGTTGACTGTTTGTTACTACACAAACTTCTAATTGGTTGTCGAACTTTTGCCGTTTTGTTTCATTCTGCAGAACGACCTCAGGTGCACTAAACAGCAAGAATCATATTGTAATTAAAATATGATACTGTGGTATCAATTTTCATTGCTTTAATTATTTAAAAATAATTTGAAGAGGTGTTGTGAGAAACGGTAAGATAAAGTATTTGTTTATAGCTGTGCTGTGTTACAATCAATTCCTACTAGATGCAATCAAGAAACAGTTCCTGTTCTTACAAATTGTAAAAATAAAAAAAAATAAAAAACGAACTATTTCGACTGATTCTACAAAATCGCCCTTATCATTTCCGTGCAGAGGACATTAAGGTATATATATATATATATTACTTTTTCGCGAAGAGACTGCGGGGCCCTTTAAAGGTCCGGGCCCGCCTGTATTGCACGCCCTAATAATACGCCCCTGGGTTGCAGGCTTGAAACGTGTTACCCTACAATAATAATCATTACACGACTTAACATCCCCAAAATCTATATATATATCAAATGAGAGGTTTGTCTGTACATTGCTCAGAATTTGAAAAGGATGGTATTTCTGTATCGGACATGTGCACAGTAACAAGAAAATGCACTTTTTAATTTTCCGCAATTTCTGTCTGTCTGTCTGTCTGTCTGTCTGTCTGTCTGTCTGTCTGTACACGCATCACCAGAAAACGGCTAAAGAGAATTTAATGAAAATCAATATGCAATGTCGGGGAATAAGTCGCTACAATCTAGGCTATAAATAATTTTATTAACGCTGAGTGAAATGGTAGTTTAGGGGAAAGCCTAAAATTTGATTTTTAAATATTCATGTTATTAGTGATAAATACAACATAACAAAAGTTATATAGAATTACATTTCAGATCATTCATTTCTTATACATTTTTACCATACCAGCTATGATAACAGAGATATTCATGAATTTTGATTTTTCTTTTTTTAAGTCCATATCAGCGTTCAGTCACGAAAAAATGGGTGAAAAGAATTTAATGAAAATCGGTATGTAAAGTCGGGGAATAATGAAGTACAGTCTACGCTATAAATAATTTTATAAGACCCCCTAATATCACAGAGTCGAAAGGAAACTAAATGTGAAAACTCATAAAACTGATCAACAGTAACATTACATTGACCATTGTTTGTTGTGATGTGCTTTGTGTCTTCTGTTGCTACTCATCTGCGATAGATTGGATTCCTGTTGCGTACCGAGTATCTTTTTAAATTTGCTTTACGTCGCACCGACACAGATAGGTCTTATGGCGACGATGGGAGAGGAAAGGGCTGGGAGTGGGAAGGAAGCGGCCGTGGCCTTAATTAAGTTACAGCCCTTGCATTTATCTGGTGTGAACATGGGAAAACACGGAAATTCATCTTCAGGACTGCCGACAGTGGGGCTCGAACCCACTATCTCCCGGATGCAAGCTCAAAGCTGCGCGCACCTAACCGCACGGGCAACTCGTCCGGTCGTACCGAGTATAACAGCCTGCTGAATATTGGCGAGAAGTAGCTGGGGAGTCAGATAACTTTCTTCTTTAGCATGCCATGCCTCTGGTTCATAAGTTTTCTGATACTACTGGCACATAACACACTGGTTCATCATAGCATTGTCCGGCTCCATGGCTAAATGGTTAGCGTGCTGGTCTTTGGTTCAGAGGGTCCTGGGTTCGATTTCCGGCCGGGTCGGCGATTTTAAAATTAATTGGTTAATTCCATTGGCTCAGTGCTGGGTGTGTGTGTGGCGTATTCAGCACTAGAAATCATCCTAGCTAGGGCCCTCATCTTTACAGACATGCAGGTCGCCTAATAGGCCGTCTATGAGAAAAAGATCCGCACCTCTCCGGAGGCCATACGCATTATTATTATTATTATTATTATTATTATTATCATAGCATTCGAGCTATTCAATCTCTACTCTGTGGCCTTGATTGGAATGAGCAGTGTGCAGATTTACATAAATAATGGCAGAGGATTGTTTACGGCTATCTGTGGCCTGGTCATTCCAGCACTGGGACTTTTGACTTTTAGATCGACACCGTAGCACTGTTCGTTAAACGTGAGAAAATGTTTTGCTTTCCGTTTGATCGAGTATTTTATATGATAAATTTGCTTTTAATCGCTACATTTCCTACTGACGTTTTTGTAATGACCTATGCTGACTTCAGTTTGGAAACCACAAAGACAATCTTTCTGAGAATCCCGTAGCGAAGCACGGGTACATCAGCTAGAATAATAATAATAATAATAATAATAATAATAATAATAATAATAATAATAATAATAATAATAATAATAATAATAATAATTTTGAAATCAAAACAGGTTTGAGACAAGGAGATGGGCTCTCTCCAATTTTGTTCAACTGTGTTTTAGAGAAAGTTATCAGGGAATGGCGAAAAGAAATGATCAAATTAAACTTTCTAAATGGAATTAGATTAGGTCACAAGAGAACTGGGCTTAAAGTTAAATGCCTCGCATTTGCAGACGGTATAGTCTTTTTTGCAGAGAATTTGCAAATTGCACCTAAGCAGATTGAAGTCCTCAAAGAAACAGCAGACAAAACAGGATGGCAAATATCTTTTGAGAAGACGGAGTACATGAACATAAATGCCACTGACTCAATCTGGACAATGAGGACCAAGTACGGTGAGATCAAAAGAGCTACAAAATTCAAGTACCTAGGAGAGATTTTGACTCCAAACATGAATGAAAAATCAGCAATTCAAGAACGTGCAAGAAAGATGGGAACTGCATTTACATTATGTCAAACCACCTACAAATCTAAGTCACTCCCCTACCAGGCCAAATTCAAGAACTACAGCACGATAGTCAAATCTGAATGTTTATACGCAGCTGAGACAATGCCCACGAAGGGACTCTCAGATTTGAAAAAGAAAGAAAGAAGGTTCCTTAGAAAGATTCCTGGACCCAGAAAATCATCAGACAAGTTTACGTTTCGCATGAGACCAAACAAAGAATTATACCAACAATTTTAAAACATCACCGCCACAATGAAAAAGAGGAGATTGACGATCTACGGACATATTAAAAGGATGGGATTAGAGAGACTCGCCAACAGGATCCTCATCTTCCAGAAGAACAAGAAGACACAAGCCCCATGGGTAAAAGAAGTCCACCGAGATTTAGAAAAATGTGGTATCACGGCAGAAGATATAACAAACAGAAAAGTATTCAGGCAGAGAATTGGGCAGGTGAAGGACCTAGCTGATGAGAAAACGAGCAATTCTCGGCAGAAGAACGAGCACGAGCAAGCCAACGGATGAAGGAATACTGGCGAAAGAGGAAGGAGAAAGAACTTGAGAAAGCAAAGGAAGTTGCGTAATCGCAGCCCATAGATGACTGAAACGAAAATTATTATTATTATTATTATTAATAATAATAATAATAATAATAATAATAATAATAATGATGTTTAGGTCATCAGTCCATAGACTGAATTGATGCAGCTCTCCAAGCTACCCTACCTAGTGAACCTTTTCACATCTACGTAACGACTGCATCGTACATCTTTCCTAATATGTTCGTCATACCCATGGTTTGGTCTAGCACTAGTGTCTACCTATACCTTCCTCAAAAAAAGTAACGGAGCAAGTTCCGGGTGTCTCAAGATATATCCTGTCATACTACTTCTTCTTCTAGTCAAATTTCACGAAATAATTTTCCTCTCGCCAAATAGATTCAGTGTGTCTTTATTCGTGATCAGAAATAACTCTTTCACCTTACCACTCTTCTGTAACACCCTATTTCAAAAGCTTCTATTCTATGTCTTTCTGTGCAAGTTCCTCTATATATTTCACTTTCATACAATGCCACCAACCACACAAAAGTCTTGAAAAACATATTTGTAATATGCACATCTATTTTTTGAAGTGATTTAATTTCTTATAACGGAATCTTTCACGGTCTCGTGATCTTTCTTGGGCTACACCGGCAATTGGGCAACAAGAGACTAACCTCAAGAATCTTCAACACCCTTTCTAGAGGGAAGGTCACAAATATTAAGTGGACGAAACTGGTTCAAAAATGATTCCAGGGATATATTCAGTAGGGATAAATGTAGAATGTTGATCAGAACATCCCACAGTCTCCAGTCACTGACAGCGTCTTGGAGTGAGAGTGAAGTGGGCTCAAGGAAAGGACAGCAACCCGCAGCGCAAATATGAAGGAATACTGGGGTAAGAAGTAAGCTCGCCAGAGTTAGGAACCATGAGGTCCAAGGGGCCTCAGCAAAACAAGACGAAGAAGAAGAAGAAGAAGAATCTATACTAGATTCTGAACGTACAGTACGCGAGTGGGTTGGGCTGCTCTCTCTTGTCGTGACCTTGATCACGCGAACAGATTCCTTCTTACTGAGTACTGTAACTAGAGTCTGCTGAATTGATCAATAGTTAACGGAAGTATGCGGAGAGTGTTCGTCCGGAGTCACCAAACTACGTCATCAACTGTCCACGAACTCTCATACCAACATTCTAGGCCAGTTACAGTACCTGGAGTTCGATTCCCGATATTGTCAGTAACTTAAGTCCAGTTTAAGAGAAAGAGCAATAAATCACACTTTAGCTTATCCGAGATATGTCTGGGATCCGTGAGGCTACTCTGCCTGCCGGGCAGAAGGCGCTGACCTTCTCACCCGAACCTAGCAGGTTCGATCCTGGCTCAGTCTGGTGGTATTTGAAGGTGATCAAGTACGTCAGCCTCGTGCCGGTATATTTACTGGCGCGTAAAAGAACTCCTGTGGAACAAAATTCCGTCACCTCGGCGCCTCCGAAAACCAAAAAAAGTAGTAAGTGGGACGTAAAGCCAACAGCATTAGTGTTATTATGCTACCCTGATTCGGATTTTGTCAGGGATTAATATATCTTCCCGAGAAATCCTAACCCAAAATCTATCGGGATTCTAACCTTAATCTTTCGAGTAGAAAGCCAGCATTTAACCCACTATGGTAATAACAATCCCTCAAGTGGCTTTCACATTTGTAGTGTGGATGCCGACCACGGAGACTCGAGATGAGGCTGGCATTGCTTACCTTTGCTTCTGTCAGGTTTCATCTTCCCTGCCTATCCCCCTCTCTGGGTCAGTGAAAAACTGTCCGCCTCCGGATCCCAGGATTGTGAGATCGAACCCAGAAGAGGTAGTCGGATTTTTTCAGGCAGAAAAATGTCCATTCGACTCTCCAGGATGTCGACATGTAAAAGGTGGTGATTATTGTTTTGAAAAGATGTACAACTGGGCGACCATCCACCATTAACAGGAGAAAAAAAATGGAAGGAATCCTACACTTCGAAAAAAATGTTTTTCCGCCGAAGAAAGACAAGGGTCGCGAACGGCATGAAAAAAATACTCCCCAGGATTCGCAAACTAATATCGCCTGGGTCGGAAAATAGTAAGAGTTGTCCAAGAGAGGTCGGATAGGATAGATGAAAGTGAGCAGCCTGGCACAAGAAAGTGGAAGAAATGCCAGGACTCAGATAACAGCCCCGTGGTCACTAATACTTGCTCCCAAGTTGAGGGCCCCTGGGGCCTCTTTTAGTCGCCACTTACGACAGACAAGGGATACCATGAATGCCATTCTACCACCCCACCCACAAGAGGACGGCATGTAAAAGATTTATGGTTACATATTTGGTGTTTGTCCGACAAAATGAATTAAAAACCCAGCCACAGATGCCCAACAGAGTCTGATTTACTCTGCCACCTGGTAGAGTGAGACGAAATATCGAAATTGACGTCCAGGCCGTCTACATGACGTCAAATTTAAATGCCTGCGCACAATATAGCAGAGCCCAGTTTTATAATGATTATTATATTATATTATATTATATTATATTATATTATATTATATTATATTATATTATATTATATTATATTATATTATATTATATTATATTATATTATATTATATTACTAGCGAATGTACCCGTGCTTCGCTACGGTATTCTACATTGTATTCGGTTATCGAAGTAAATAGTGTACATGCAGTAAATAAGATCGTTTTAAAATTGCATGTCTCTTGGCGTTATCCGAGAAAGAGCATGGGGAGTTCCCCGTACGTTGTTTCCAATGTAAAGTGTTTGTTACGGATTTGTGATATAGCGGCAGACTCACTTGCCTACTGCCATTCACAATCGAGTTGGGATGATTACGTAATAATTGCAGGCCCCATTGCCTACTACGCGGACAGAATCGATTTGGGGAGTTTTCGTTAATATGGCAGCCCCCTTCCTACTTCCAGACAGATTTCAGGTGAGGAGTTTTTATTATAATGTCAGGCAATTACCCTACTATCACTCGAAATTGAGTTGTGCAGTTATCATTATAATGCCAGGCCCATTTTCCTACTGCCAGCCAGCTTACTGCCAGTCACACCAAGTTGGTGAGTTTCCATCAAAATAGCAGGCCACTATGCCTAATGCCAGTCACATTTTAGATGAGGACATTTCTTTATAATGATAGGCACCCTTGCCTACTGCCAAACACAATCGGGTAGGGGAATTTTAAACAAAACTGCATGCTCACTTGCCTTCTGCAAGTCAAATCGAGAAGGGAACTATTCATTATAATTGTAGGCTTTCCTTACTAATGACAGTTACACAGGAGTTGGAGAAGGAACCCTTTCCTACTGCCAGTCAAAGTCGGTGTGGGGAGTACTTATTACAATAGCAGACCCACCCTTTCTCGATCGCTAAAAATCGACATCAGTGAATATATATAGATCGACATACGAAAGTATATGCGTATTTACAATATTGAAGACCTTCATTTACAGATTAACTGCTACTAAACGTACGTCATATCGACAAAGGATTATACCATAAGACACGCCGGATTTAGTGGCCTAAATGGCTGGTCCTATGATATGTCATCTATTCTTGGGTCAGATTGAGTTAGAAACGTGGAACAGGGTAAAGGTTCTGTAAGATTATCTCACATTACATTACTTTTCGGATACATACATAGCATTTGGCTCACATATGGCTACTGGGTGGGCCAATTTTCGTGAAGAGTTTAATGATTCTGTATTTCATATAAGTAATTGAAAGTATGAATTATGCATGTGAAAATTCCAAATTGACTTAACATCGATTAAAGAGAAAAATCAAACGTAAAAGGGATACAGATACGGCAAAAAGTCATAAGACCACGGTTGTAGATCATTCCAAATTGAACGGAGATTGTGCAATCCGTTATAGGATAGGAATTTCCGAAGGTCTGCACCATCATTAAAATTGCCTGCGTATTTCGATATTCTTCGGGGATTCAAAGTGAAAAATTTAATGATCTAGGAGGTTTTCCGTTCGTTACAGGCTTAAACGTATAATTTTGTCAAATTTCAATTATCTTCTTTTTCTTCTGGCAGATTATGGCGCAATTTTGATTTTGGGCTAGGCGGGTAAAAATTAGTACTTTCAGGAAACTAAACCAAAAATTATGGAGATGGTCATTATTACCCCTTAAACGGAAAGCTGTACGAAAATTTCGCCAAAATAGTCAGTGTAGAGGCACACAGTCGTTACGATTTGATTTATATAGATAAGGAATCTGCTCCATGTAAAACACCTTTTGGGCTATGTCCGCTGGACTTAACCTGCAAAAGTGACCATTCATGATATCTCCCTTAGTAATCCTCCTGACGAAAGAATGCACATGAAAAAAAGGTTTAGAGGTGGAATTCCATCACGTTTGGTCGATTTCCAGTCAGGTTGGTCTTGTTCTGTATATGTTGTGGAAGAGTAAAATCACCATTTCGGTTCCCTATAAACCGCCAGTCCATTCCGGAACATGAAATGTTATTTACGTTTAAAACCTACCTTTGGACAGGTGGATGCTAAATATAAATTTTGGTTCGAATGTATTCAGTAGTTTTCAAATTGTAAGGAGTACGCTTTACACGCACCCGCTCGGGAGTTAAGTCCGATGGGACTTGTACAGAAAAACGGTCCGTTAATGATATCTCCCTTATTAATCCTCGTATCGAAATGATGCACATGAGAAAAAAGGTTTAGAAATTATTATCTACCAAGGTAGGTAGATTTCCATTAAGTTTGGTTGTGTATATTTTGTGGAAGTGCAAAATCACTGTTTCGGTTTCGTATAAACCCCCAGTCAGTTCAGGGATTTAGAAACAATATTTGCCCAAAACCTATCAAGGACAGGTGTATTCTAAATATGAGTCTTGGTGGAAATACATCCAGTAGTTTGTAGCACTCGCGTACATACGGCGTAATTAAGGAAGAAATAATACAGTTAAGAAAGTTGAAAGTAATAGAAAATGGATTATAACTGCGGACAGCCGGATAACGACAAATATGTAAATGCCAAGTGAATATATTGGAAAATCAAATGCCCCTCAATAAATTATGCTAGTGTAAGTAATGGATATAATAAAGCGGTAACAGAGGAGAAATTTAGGTTCAGTGATTCTTAGGTAAACAAATAATAAGAAGATGACTAATGGTGTTATTACTTAATCTATTCGAGGGCGGTTATAATATCCAACGATATTCCGCCAATATCTCGCAGATAGGCCGATTGACGCCTCTCTTGCCTTCTACCCAAGGAACAACCACGAATTTAAAAGCATGATGAGGAAAATGGCAATACGTTACTTCCCTGCTGGCATGCAGTCAGAGACGTTGCCATGGTAACCTGTAGTTTCGTTGTCGGTCTGTCGGTCACTCAATGCAGAGCATGATACCAGCGGAAAATTGTAAATTTCTCCGTCATGTGAAGAGTAAGGTAAATTATGAACATAACGAAAGTTGTTTATAATGAAGAGACGTTTCACGTACGGTAAACGAAGTTTACAGAAAATCAATAGTATAAGAGAAAATGGAGGAAACCCATTCTGGTTTACCTATAAACCACCCGTCTATTCGACGATTGTAAAATAATATGTATATAGAAACCTTCCCCGAGATGAGTATTCTCTAAATATGAAGTTTGGTTGAGATCTATCCAGCCGTTTCGAAGTGATGGTGGAAAAACCATTCAGGTTTTCCTATAAACCCCCGTCTATTGAAAGATTTTAAAATGATATGCATATCGAAACCTTCCCCGGGATGAGTATACTCTAAATATGAAGTTTGGTTGAGATCTATCCAGCCGTTTCGAAGTGATGGTGGAAAAACCATTCTGGTTTTCCTATAAACCCCCGGTCTATTCAAAGATTTTAAAATAATATGCATATCGAAACCTTCCCCGAGATGAGTATACTCTAGATATGAAGTTTAGTTGAGATCTATCCAGCCGTTTCAAGGTGATGGTGGAAAAACCATTCTGGTTTTCCTATAAACCCCCCGAGTATTGAAAGATTTTAAAATGATATGCATATCGAAACCATTCCCGGGATGAGTTTACTCTAAATATGAAGTTTGGTTGAGATCTATCCAGCCGTTTCGACGTGATGGTGGAACAGACAAACAAACAGACAGACAAACAGACAAACAGACAAACAGACAAACAGACAAACAGACAGACACGAAACGTAAAAACCACCGATTCGGTCTTGAGTTGACCTAAAACGGATAAATATCTGAAAAATTGGCAAAACAAAAGAAATTACAGACAGCGGACCCCCTACAATTTTATTTATATAGATTATATTATATTATTATTAATCCGTCCCCTCTCCATGCTTGGTTTCGCCTCCTCGGACTCAGCGACGGATCCCATCTCTACCACTTCACTGGCAGTGTCCTGGAGCGTGAGACATTTTGTTGAGGGTGAAACGGGGAGGAGGACAATTACCTCGCCCAGGTGGCCACACCTGCTATGCTGAACAGGGGCCTGGTGTTGGAGGATGGGAAGATTGGAAGAGATAGGCAAGTAAGAGGGAAGGAAGTGGCCGTGGCCTGGACAAGACGTGGGAAATTACGGAAAACCACTTCTAGGATGGCTGAGGTGGCAATCGAACCCCACTCTGTTCAGTTGACCTCCCGAGGCTGAGTGGAACCCGTTCCAGCCCTCGTACCACTTTTCAAGTTCCGTGGCAGAACCAGGAATCGAACTAACTGCTGACCCTCTCCACTTAATTGTGACAGCCGCGTTAAAGGGATCGATAGCCATCTTCAGAAACCACACCTATAGACCATAACAACCACCTTAAAGCTACCTATTTTCATGTAATTATTGAAATCTTTTGTGAAATAATATATATTGGTTAAGATACTCTTTGTACTTATGGCAGCCTACAAGTGTTGTAGGAAGATATTTAATAAATAATTTCTCAAATTGTTGGAAATACTTTGTACTTGTTTGAAGATAGACCTTAGCGATGAGAAATTAAATGTCTTAATAGCAGTAGTGAAGCTGTCACTTTGGGTTGTATACTCATTAAATCCCAGTGTGCTCTTCTGATGACAGCGACTAAATCCTATCTTAGAAACAATATCAAGGTCTCAGTTTCGAGGCAACTGAAGGAGGAAACCTTCGGAGAGTTTCAACTTGAGAGCAAGGTTTCACAGCCACGGAACTCGTAGCAGAGTCTAATATTACGTCTACTTACTTATGCCATTCTCATGGTTTTCATCTCTTCTATACCTGCTCTAACTGAGATAGGCCCAAGCCGTATTCTATAATGCCGACTGATGATTATTGTAAGAGCAAGGGAGAGAATGTGACCGAGATGTCGAGATCTAACACGTTCGGTTCAACTTGTGAACTTATGACGAGCGGCGAGGTATTTCCTAATGATTTTGTTATAAATTCGATAAAGTAGTTAAAAGACCACATTAGAATCAGAGTACATGGACTGTTCTCTTTTCATGACCTTGATCACGCGAACAGATTCCTTGTAATTGAGAAGTAACTAGAGTGACATCAATAATTTACGGAAGTGTGCGGCAAGTATTCCTCCGGAATCACTAAACTACTTCCTCAGCTGCCGACAAACGAGGCAACATTCCAGGCGCTTCGGCTGGAGTTAGAATCTTAACTCTTCTAGAAATGTATATTTTGTTTAAGGGACTGGATCCGGGAAGCACTAAATCTCTCTTCAGCTATTCTCAACTATTTCCGGAATCGTTTGGAGACACTCTGACTCATTTTGGATTTTAATAATAAATGAATTAAGGTTTGTCCAAGCTTGTAGAGTATTTGATTATGTCTTTTAGTCTTTGCAGTATTCGGACAGGGATTTCACTCGTTTTGAACAGGTACTTTTTGGTCACACAGATCAGCAGTGGATTGATGGTACTTCTTGGTTTTACAAATTTTCTGGTGGAATCCGTGTATAGCATATCTCGTGATGACATGCCTTTGTTCTTGATTTTCTTCACCCCCATTTTCTTTTTATAATCGCACTTGTGCCATACGCATTTCGTTCATCGCCGGGGTTCTTCTCTTTAGAAGTTGAATAATTCTGTCATTCAGCTACCGAAACTAAAGCATTGATGTATTCGGATATATTTTTCAAAATTGGATTTAAAAATAAAATAAACATTTTAATGTTTATCTTAATAATATTGCAAATATTGAGAGCAAACCTCGTGATATTTATCGTCAAAATACCAATATTATATGTCCGAAAATAAGACTTTTAATTTCTAAGGATAAGCGGAAAAGGTAATACGAAGGGCGTAGTATACTGTTTTTAACTTTATTTTTTTCTACCCAAATGAAGTATATTACACGTCTGTTGTTACGTTCACCTTCTCAACATAATATCCTTGTAAAAGTATGCATTTTTGCCATCGATGTGTTAGTCTGTCCAGACCTTCCCGAAACCATTATTTCGGAGTGGTGCGTAACCATGCATTGACAGCTGTGTCCATTTCTGCAAAATGCGCAAAACGGCGACCACGCAGGGGTTTCTTCATGTTCCCGAACAGGTGATAATCACTTTGTGCCAAGTCGGGAGAGTATGGTGGGTGTGGCGGCACCGTGAATCCCATTTGATCAGTGGCAGCGGTGGTCTCTCGGCTTATCACCAGTCACAAGCCTAGCCATGAAGTCGTCCGGATCTTGATCATGGTGTTGCAAAAATTCTCTGCACACGTCCACACGCCTCTGCTTTTCATTTGCAGACAACAGTCTAGGCACCCACGTGGATGACACCTTCCCCAGCTGTAAGTGGCCGTGCACGATCCGCTGCAGGGTGTTTCGGCTAAGTCCCGTGGCTACCTCCATTTCCGTAAATGTGATGCATTTGTTTCCTTGGATGGCCTGTTTGACCCGGTCAGTGTTGGCTGGTGTTGACACTGTCACATTCCTTCCAGAACTACTTCCCTTGTCCACCGATGTGCATCCTGTTTTCCAACCTTCCACCCAGTTGTAAACTGTTTTCCGTGACGGCGCATGTTCTCCACAGACTGTCACCAAGCGCCGATGAATTTCTGCAGTAGTCACGCCTTCTTTCCAATGGAACCAAGTCGTATAGCGCTGTTCCATGTTGTCCGCTCCTACGCTGACAGTGTTGTTATGAAATGACTATGACAAGTGCATTCATTGGCCCCTGTGCGTGTGCTGCTACCAAACTGTGGAACAGGACATTAGTTACACGTCATCACCTTCAAAATTAAATGTGAACCATACCCGAACGTACAAAACATAAAGTGTAAAACAATACAGTACGCCCCTCGTATGATACGATTAATTTAAGGACATTTTGTGTGACTGCTATTGCAGTTAGGGATTTCTTATTTCATTGCCTTCGTTCCGCACTCAAAAGAGCACGGAAAGTGGCCTTTACCATACTGTAAGTAGCATCCGCACTGTTTTATTCCAAATCATCTGTGATGGGTTGAACTACGCTTCACAGTAATATATACACGGATAGTCAAAGAGATTATGAATGAGAACATCAAACTTAACCTTGTTGAATTGTTTTTCCGTCTGATTGTAGCACTGTCGTTCCGTATTCATCTACAACAAAACTGATGTCTTCGTATTCCCAGCTCAAGTAACCTGCCTCCGTCAGAATACTAATGTATAGCTTAATCTATGTCCAACAGATAAATGTCGTATATATCACAGTATATCATTAAGTTCGTATTACATTCATTAATCCAGGACCAGAGAACCATGCAGTTTAGTGGACTCTTCACTGCTTCAAATAGCATTCAGTTTCATGTTTTATTACTACATAACTCCATGTACACACCTCTTATATTTTTCCTGGCAATATACTCACAACAAAAGAACGCCACTGCATGAGTCTAACATGGATGATTTGCGTGGCGACGAGTCAAAATTATTTATTACTAGAGGACTCGTACTGCTCCGCAGCATTCATTATAAACGGGTCAGATAACTCGCTTTTGACACACCTGCCGTAGTCATATTGTTTTGCTTGCCCTTTTCAATGGTTTTATGAACATTTAATAAGATGCGCGTTCGTAGTCAGATTTCATCCATTCTGACCTCACCATGCCGTCTGTTTGGTGAAAATCTATCCATATATTCGCTTGATGTAAAGCTTGGTATTGTGTCGTAGAAGGCAATGGTAGTTTTAATCGCAGTTCTTCTATATAGAACGGTTGTCTTGTGAGCTCGTAAGTTAGTCTCGAAGGAGGGCTTTTTGCCAGGCAGAAAACTGTTAAAGATACATAGCCTTCACTCTTTCCAGTGTAGCTAGGTTATCCTTTGATACGTGTTCCCAGGCGTATGTCATGATGGGGTCTGTTTGTACGTAGACTTTTTTCGCTTAGCAACATGTAAGTTATTACGAACGCTCTGCTATCTGTTGAACATATTTAGAAGCTGGGGAAGGTTAGAGAATAAAATAATATCTAGCAGGGAATAGTATTCTTCCTTGATCAGAGGAGGCGTATACTCTCTGGCTTGACAGGTAGTAATCAAATATAGCTGCATGCAATGACATTACTAAGGATGAAAATCACATATATCAGAATATTAATGACAGTGCTAGTCGCTTAGCAACCTGAACTACGGAATGTATTGCGGGTTAGGGTAAGCCTTCACCTGCGATTATTGGAGCGATTATTTAATGACTTGATTTTATGATTACTCAAAGTTGGCTGAACTGAGAGATCTATCAATGTCTCATGATTCGCCGGCAGGTAATTCCGGAGATAACAAAACATAAAATGAAGCCAATCCGTCCAGTAGAACGGACGGATGGATTTTCCGAAGCTGTTTTTAGTAAACTTTTTTAATATATAGATTACAAATGTAATTTGAAATAAGTAAATTCACCAGAGTATGAGATAAAATATTGTACACAACAGCAACTAAAATGTTAAGTTTAATTTACTCGTTTCGAATTTCAAACAATTCACTCGAAACCTAAAATATCGATTTCAGTGGCATATGCGTGAATAACTATTACGAATTCATGCTTTTTACACTTCTCTAAATCTATTTTGAAAGTTTCATATTTTAAAATATATCCTTTGTGGCTTTGAAGTGTAATGTCTCATACGCAAGTCAGTGCGGGTCATCCACTAAGATGTATGATATATAGGGCCCGAATTTTTAAGACCTAAAAATGTTAGAAATATGTACGCATTTATGACTTTAAAATGTATTAAAATATGGCAATAAATATAACTTAAAATTGTTTTTGGTCACATTTTCGAAATATTCAAAATTTTTCCGCTGTTAAATTAACATTATATTGAAAATACTTTTAAAATCTAGAACATTCAATAATAATAAATAAGTAATGATATCAATTTTATTATTATATTTTGAATGTATTTAATTACTCATTCCAAAGGTAACTCTCGACTCTTCACAGAATGAAATAAATGTCACATTTAATGAGCGATCAGAAGGAATTACAATAGCAGATTACATATATTTTAAATTTTTCAAATAAACGATCTTCTATTTTCACGCAACATTGACTTGTAACAGGGAAAAGACGCTCAACATTGGGCCCTATTTGAACACGTCAAATCATTAGAGTTCAGTTGAGGGTCACCTTTCTGTCGCTTTCTATTCATCATCTGTCTCTTTCTATACAGCTTCCCTCCTAATTCACATAAATATATTTATTTCTAAGAAATATAATGTAAAATAATTACAGACAAGAATTAGGAGATGTGAAAAATCCGTCTTTGAGACGACTGCAAGTAGGTATACGAAAATGGAATTAAAAGATAGAAATATGACAAAAACATGAAAATTCACGGGGAAATATAACCATAATGTAAAAAATGACCGAAAAATGACAAAAAAACGTTTAAAAGAGGCAAAATATGACGATTATATATGACCCGTGAAAATTGCATAATTTTTGTTACCATAGATAAAATCATGCTTAACTTGTATTATCCATGGAAATAATTGAAAGAAAAATATATGTCATCTCATAAACATCCGCGCCCTAATGATAAATATGAATGCGGTGACTAAATGACAGAATTTCTTGCATAGCCTTCCTTCGTCAGTTGTATTAAAAACGTTTGTCTCTATGACGGTTTCTTGCGTGCGACTTTCCGTCAGATTGTCGACATTGACATATTGAATGTCTACTCTGACGTCATGTTCCACTTGTCCTGGTTCCCGACATTACTTACCTCGTTCCTGATGAGCTATTTTAATGAAGGCTCGCTGTTGATGGGTAATGGATGTTCCGTTTATAATCGACCTTCTCTGCGTTTATTTGCTTCAGTTGATTTGAGGGCAGGGAGAGACAGTGTTCGCATTCTATGTTACTACTACTGCTATTGTTTTTACGTCTCACCGACACAGAGAGGTCTTTTTTTTTGTTCAAGATACCAAAGACTCGGTGTCCGACATTTACCTGATGAGTAGAGATAGGAATTATAGGCACGAATAGGTTAGAATGCAAACGTATTTGAACAAGGCGCAAGTGAAATCTAGCCGCTCTACAAATATGTCGGGGAGTTGCATAAATTTTAGGGGTTTTAATAGTTCAGATCGATAATATTTATGCAAACACACCGCAGAACCGTCATGCGGGTAACATACACTTGCGCCTTGTTCAAATACATTTGCATTCTAACCTATTCATGCCTATAATTCCCATCTCTGCTGATGAGACAGAAAAATTGCCTGTTACCTACACGGAGGGGTAAACTATTACTCTGTCCTACCAGTGCTAGGCAGATAGAACTGATTCCAACCCCCCCCCCCCCCCATCGCTGGGGCATGGGTAACTTCTTAACAAATATAAATTTTGTACCTTTTATGAAATAAGTTTCTAGAATTTAGAAAAGTCTGGAAAAAATTAGTTCGTAATGCAGGAGCCAAGTTCCACAGTATCTCAATCGATTATTTGGTTTCTTCATCCTGTTAACCCCTTGATAAAGCAGAGAGATCTCCTCGTCGTTTTAATGAGGGGAAGTCCGGAATTTCGTTATTCTTATTAGTTTCCGGATTTGTAATAATAATATTATTGGCTTTACGTCCCACTAACTATTTTTTTTCGGTTTTCGGAGACGCCGAGGTACCGGAATTTTGTCCTGCAGTTCTTTTACGTGACAGTAAATGTACCGACATGGAGCTGACGTATTTGAGCACCTTCAAATACCACCGGACGGAGTCACTCAGCCAGGATTTCCAGATTTGCTCATAAATATTTATATTTTTGCCAGTGGCTTTGCGTCGCGCCGACACAGATAGGCCTTATGGCGACGATGGGATCGGAAAGGCCTAGGAGTCGGAAGGAAGCGGCCGTGGCCTTAATTAAGGTACAGCCCCAACATTTTCCTGGTGTGAAAATGGGAAATCACGGAAAACCATCTTCAGGGCTGCCGACAGTGGGATTCGAGCCCACTATCTCCCGGATGCAAGCTCACAGCCGCGCGCCCCTAACCGCATGGCCAACTCGCCCGGTTACTCATAAATAGTTGGGATATTGAGATCTCAGTGAATTTTGAAGCTGGACTTTGTACCACGGAGAGCAGGTCATGCGCCGTAGTACCTTGTTCTGAAACACCTGAAGTCACGGCATTGGCGTCTTAGGAATATAGCGCCGGGCCTCACAGCCGTAAAGAACAACGGGCCTTATAGAAGGTGTTATGTCGACGATGGGACAGGAGAGGGCTGTGACTGGGGATAGATCAAGCTAATGGAATGACATGAAGACGAAGAACATGAACCGGCTAATTTACCTGGTGTAAAACCATGGAAAGCCATCTTCAGGGCTGGGGTTCGAACCCACCACTGTATCTCCCGAATGGAAGATAACAGCTACGTGAGCCACTCGCTCATTGTCTATGCTATTAACAAGGGAATTACCCTTCGCAATAAAACTTGGTAGGAAGATGGATTAAGGGGTGTCATGCCGTAGTAAGCTCACTCTCTCTTTTTTTTCCTTTTACAAGGTATCAAAAAAGTTGAAAAAAGGAAAACGAAAATTGGCATTTTTTTACCCTATGTCAGGAAGTCGTAAAATTTAAGAAACGAGATTTCCACTTCCGGAGGTGCATATGGCCCTGAGGTTCACTCAGCCTACACCAAAAATGAGTACCAGGTTAACTCCTGGGGGCAAAGGCGGCCGGGCGTAGAGCTAACTACTCTACCCCATCACGTGCCGCTGTTAACAATGGTGGAAGCCTTTACCTTCCACTCCTCCAAGGGCCTTCATGACCTGTACGGAGGTGTATTTGTCTATGTAAAGCAGAGGTTTATTTCTGCACGATGAAGTTGCCATCGGACACTCCCGGCACTAAAAGCCACACGCCATTTCATTTGCACGATGAAGCACCACGAGCACTGTAGGTATGTTAACAAAAATAGTATCGTTTTTAACAAATGAATTTTAAAAGTGAAGGGTTTTGGTGGTTTTCCTCTATGGACCCTACAATTATTTATTAAATAAGATTATATTGATTCATCCTTGAGAACCATTTAAATTTGAAGGATTTGCCAAATATTGAGAGAATTGTGTGATTAGGCTTAGAAATATCACGTGCCGAGCGAGTTGGCCGTGTGGTTAGGGTCGCGCAGCTGTGAGCTAGGAACCTCAGGGTCGGCAGCCCTGAAGATGGTTTTCTGTGGTTTCCCCATTTTCATACCAGGCAAATGCTGGGATTGTACCTCAATTAAGCCCACGGTCGCTTATTTCCCACTTTTAGCCCTTTCCTACCCCATCGTCGCCATAAGAATTATCTGTGTCAGTGCGACGTAAAACAAATCGTAAAAGAAAAATAAATATCACGTTTCTTGTCATGAAAAGTTCATATTTCCAGAAAATGATTTTGAAAATTAATCTTTGCAGCGGATTCTCCATACATCACTTCACTGAAATATAAATTTCTTAAAAATTACGTGGAAATTTTACTATCTGCTTTACGTCGCACCGACACATATAGTTCTTATGGCGACGATGGGACAAGAAAGGACTAGGAATGGCAAGGAAGCGGCCGTGGCCTTGATTCAAGTACAACCCCAGCATTTGCCTGGTGTGAAAATGGGAAACCACGGAAAACCATCTTCAGGACTGCCGACAGCGGCGTTCGAACCCACTGTCTTCCGAATGCAAGCTCACAGCTGTGCGATCCTAACCACACGGCAAAATCGCCGGGTTTTTAAATGAATGTATGAAGCCCCTCGCTTGGATTTTATGTTAGTAACAAAGGAATACCGTTTGCAATGAAACGTGGTAGATGGGTTAATTAAGACATCAGAACGTTACCGCATTCTTGTCTTTGTTACCAGGCTGTCAACAACGTGACAAAATGAGTGATTCTGAACAGGAACCTGGCGGTTTCAGTTTGTGCACCCCTTGCAGTCTAGTTTCATGCAACTTGTCGGGATACTACAATTCTCAAATACATCGGTTCCTCTCCCTAAACCGGAGTAATGTAACAAAATACGTGGTTACGGGCTAGAGGACAGCAGGAATCGTGAATTCTACTATTTACTATGGGTACCCCAAACGAACCCGTAAAACGAGCACAGACACGAAGAACACGTACCTTACGTATTGTATAGGCTGGCAATAGCTCACTTGGCAGGGGCACGGTGAGAGATGTGATAGTGGACTACTCGAGGGTAAGGGTACGCAGATTTGATCCCCACTCAATCCGGTGTTAACTGAAGGTGCTAAAATACGCTTGCTTCGTGTCAGCACATTTACTGGCACGTAAAAGAACTCCTGAGGGATAACATTGCGGCAATTTTCTGTGTGCGAAAATAAATAATTTCGTGTGTCTATTTCTAGCCTGGTGCAGCCCTTGTAAGGCAGACCCTCCGATGAGGGTGCGCGGCAGCTGCCATGTGTAGGTAACAGCGCGTTATTGTGGTGGAGGATAGTGTTATGTGTGGTGCGTGAGTTGCAGGGATGTTGGGGACGGCGAAAACATCCAGCCCCCGGGCCAATGGAATTAACCAATGAAGGTTAAAATCCCCGACCAGGCAGGGAATCGAACCCGGGACCCTCTAAATCGAAGACCAGTACGATGACCAACGAGTTGGACTGTGCGAAAATGGTAAAGATAGATTGTGGGATATAAACCCAACAACATTCTTCTGCTGTATATATTTCCATTTTAATGTAGGTAAAGAAAACTGTGGATTCGACAATATTTTCATTTTTTAAATATCTCACCCCCTCCCGCCCCGACCATCAGGGGTGCTGGGATTGTCACACCCCCACGGGGTTTATCTCTTAATAGGAAGTCATAAGTGTACCAAGTTTTCCTGAAATCGCTCCCATAGTCTCGAAAACTATGGATTGACACTAATATTGATCGTTTTAATGTTGTAAACAATTCTCAGCAGGTAAAGTAGGAGTCCGCATACTTCGATCGTAGCCAAATTTACTTATTTACATAATTCTTTCATAATGTGTTCCTTGGTTCATTAACCTCAGATATATTCTGATTTGTTGAAAAATGACCACACCGAATGTAGTTATAAGGGCTTATGTGAAACTCTGCATTGACTCGCATTAGCGCTCGTAGTGGTGTTTAAGTGACACAATGCATTGACTCACATTAGCGCTCATAGTGGCAGAAAAATGCAAACTGTTCACCTAATCACGGCCGACTGGATCCCTCGCTGCGCTCCAGCTAGCTAGAGCGACGCATCAAACCGGCCGTGATCAAATCGACCGGATAACGAGGATTAAGATAAGGTTAGTAATTTTTGGGAATAAATAGAGAATATATTCTCATCCTTTATTATATTTTATGTACCTATAATTCGTAGCTCATATCCCTCGGATGTTTTCAACATCGAGTTGCTTGCCTGAAGGGATAGAACTGCGGATTTTTATTATTTATATTTCACCCGCTCCCCTGGGGTATTTAGGGGAGATTTCATCTTGTAAAATTGAGAAATATTAGAAAGAAAGTTTGTAGGTCAGTAGGACTGCCAGTCCAGCCCTACATCCCTTTCCTGGATCTTACTATTTGATAGAAACGAGCAACATTATGTTCTCCGACCCACGAGCAATCTGAATGTTTTCAGCTGTCAGACGAGCGATATTCATTTGTTTGTTCCGTGACTGATGGAGACATCTCGTGAGTAGGAAAAAGAGTTGACGGCGGTCAATTAGAAAGTCATTTTGCTCGGCCACACACACGCGTGTCCCCTCGCGTACCGACACGTGCCCCATGTGACAAGCTCTGATGGAAGGCTGCCGTGGGAGTGTTATGTTCACAGCTATCATTACATGCAACATCTCTCTCAGGGGCGAGTTTACAGTAGCTATTTGGCGCCCCAAGCAGAGAAAAATATATCCGTCCCTTATTCCGAGATGAATGTACAACCAAGCAGCTTATTGCAGTTCTACGTATCTGAATAATAATAATAATAATAATAATAATAATAATAATAATAATAATAATAATAATGGTACGTGGCGAGTTGGCCGTGTTCTTAGGGTCGCGCAGCTCTGAGCTTGCATCCGTGGGATAGCGGGTTCGAAGCCCACCTTCGGCAGCTCTGAAGATGGTTTTCTGTGGTTTTCCATTTTTACACCAGGTAACTGCTGGGGCTGTACCTTAATTAAGGGCACAGCCGCTTCTTTTCTTCTTCTCGACCTTTCCTATCCCTTCGTCGCCATAAGACCTATCTGTGTTGGTGCGACGTAAAGCAAATTCTAAAACTAAAATTAAAATTTTATCCTTGGATTTGGCAATATGAAAGTGACTGAGGTATGAGCGATGCTAATAATGCCATTCCTCACGCAGCTAGTCTCTGCTATGAATGATGTGAAAATTTGGCTCATAGGGTCGGTTGGTGCATGCATTTAAGTGGGCTTTACAGACTGATATGTAATAGCAACTCCTGGCTCAGTGAGTAAAGCAACGGTAAACTACTCTACTCCTTCCTCATTTCCCTAGTAGTAAGCCGGGCTGAGTGGCTCAGACGATTGAGGCTCTGGTTTTCTGACCCCACCTTGGCAGGTTCGATGGTGGCTCAGTCCGGTGGTGTTTGAAGGTGCCCAAGTACGGCAGCCTCGTGTCGGTAGATTTACTGGCACGTAAAGGAACTCCCGAGGGAAAAATTCCGGTACCTCGGCGTCTCCGAAACCGTAAAATTAAGTCATAGTAAGTCATAAGATTTCTCGAGACTAGCGCAGGCACTGTTTCTCGTGAGAAATTTCGTGAGATCTCGAGAGCGTTGTGGCGAACAGTGTGTCATAGACCTATGGGTAATCGGAGCTGAATGTTGCTTGTGCCGAATATGCGAATAGCCAACCACGGGCCTTCTCCATTCCGTAAATACCTGTCAACAGGTGACTTGAGCGTTCATTTCTTTCATTTCTACCGAGGTCCATTTTTTTTCAGTATTACATAATTATAAAGGATGGCACTGTATGCAGCGGTAAGTACACGAATGAGTAGACTAAATACAGAAATTGTAGGTACACCTACCTGGATACTAGGGGCGTATATTATTTGAACTCGAGACGCAGCAAGATGCGCCTTGCTGCATATGCAACCTCCATTAGGCATGAGTTGAACGTGAAATCTAAATGCTTTCGTTTGCTCCAGTTCTTTCGACAGGGTAGTGATAGGCAGTGCTCGTCCGACTGTTTGGCTGAATGGTCAGTGTACTTGCCTTCAGTTCAGAGGGTCCCGGATTCGATTCCCGGACGGGTCGGGGATTTTAACCTTCATTGGTTAATTCCAGTGGCTCGGGGACCGGGTGTTTGTGCTGTCCCCAACATCCCTGCAACTCACACACCACACATAACACCATCCTCCACCACAATAACACGCAGTTACCTACACATGACAGATGCCGCTCACCCTCATGCCTTACAAGGGCTGCACCCGGCTGGAGATAGCCACACGAAATTAAAGGTAGTACTCGTAAGATATTTACCGGGTTACTGGCGCATGATGATTGGTGGAATGTTTTCCATTTTCAGCTCAACAGATGCGTTTTAACACGAAGAACAACATGGATATTTCAGGTTATTTTGTCAAAAAATGGTAGAATCTTTCCCTTCTTGGTCTCAACGGTTCAATTTATAAATTAGAAAACAGTTCTTTAATGTGTTTTTCAAGCAACACTCCATACAATATTCTTATGGAGGATGTTTTAATTTAGTTTTTATTCCTTAAAATGAACAACCTAATCACTCAGCAAACCTTGTAAGTCGTCTTTGTTAGGTTCCTGCAGTTTTCTAGAACATTTTAATAAATTTTAAATTTTTCGCGTGATAGAGAATGACAAAAAAATAAAAAAATAAACCGCTGTTCCCTTTGCGAAAATCAAATGATGATAAATATATATATTTCGGTCATAGCCATCCATCAACGACCGATAATTTCACATGACATAAGACATAGCCTGCGCGGTTGGTAGTTAACATTGTCTGACCATCCAGCCATAAGTTACATCACAGCCTGCACGGTTGCCAGGGTTACAGTTCCGTCACGCAAATTTTCAGATGACCCCCAGCCATATTTCCCTACTTCAAACAGGACCAGTTATGGTAATGGACTGCGCGGTTCGCAGACTAATGCATTGCTATTTCAAGAACCTCAGTGTAATAGGAAACTAGGTTTCCACTGTCATTTGATGGGCCATTGTCGTCATGTGACACAATAACAAACTGCTTTTGAGTGACGGGAACTAACCGAGGAACTGAACAAAAAACTGGCGGGAGGCTGTCACTATCATAACAGCCGCAGTGTTTTGAGGGTTTTGTGGACTTACTTATTAGAAATAAAAGACAAATATTATGTGTATAATAAATTTCATTCAATAGAACATGGTGCACTTGGGGTGTGGGTTTTATTATTATTATTATTATTATTATTTTTATTTATTTATTTATTGACTTGTGGCGTGGCTCAGGCTATGAAGCCTGCTGTTATGCCAAACCATCTCATATGTACTACAATGTACAAACTACAGAGTATTAGAATTTCTAGTTACATATAATTAATTATAAAATTAAACTTAAATAATAGTTATAAACAAAAGGTAAATTTCTGAGAGTCACTTTAAAAAAAAACATTAAATACTAATTTCTTAAGTCTATGTACCATTTATAACATGTTTTTTTAAATACATTTCTACTATGTATGTCTCTAATTACAGCCGGAAGGGAATTCCAAGAGCGTATGGTTGCAGGTATGAATGAGTTGCCGTACCCGGTCGTGCGGTAAATTGGGAAGCTCAGCAGGGAAGAGGTTTCTGACCTTGTAGGTATACTGTTTGGAGATGACAAGTATTTAAGATCCATTCTCAGATAACTTGGTGTGTCTGTACGGAGAATGTTGTGAACAAGCGAAACAGAGTGAAGGTTTCTTCTCTCCGCCAAATATAACCACGACAGCTGTTCAAGACAAGGTGATATATGGCAATACCTGGGCATATTTAATACAAAACGGATGCGTGTATTATAAGCCCGCTGAAGTTTAGCGTTAAGTGTGGTGTTTAGGTTGTTGTATATTACGTCACCATAATCGAAGATGGGTAGAATTAAGCTTTGAACAAGTAACTTTCTCGTATTCAGAGGAAGGAGATCCCGTAAACGTTTTTTTTTTGCTAGGGGCTTTACGTCGCACCGACACAGATAGGTCTTATGGCGACGATGGGATAGGAAAGGCCTAGGAGTTGGAAGGAAACGGCCGTGGCCTTAATTAAGGTACAGCCCCAGCATTTGCCTGGTGTGAAAATGGGAAACCACGGAAAACCATCTTCAGGGCTGCCGATAGTGGGATTCGAACCTACTATCTCCCGGATGCAAGCTCACAGCCGCGCGCCTCTACGCGCACGGCCAACTCGCCCGGTCCGTAAACGTTTAAGAGAGTGCAAAGAAAAGAATACTCGTTGGCATATTTTCGTCGTGTGCTCCGTCCAGTTTAAGTACTTATCAAAAATGAGGTCAAGGTTTTTTACAGTTTCGTTTATTTGTATTGGTGTTGCGTGGAATAGGATTGGGGGAATTTTAACACTTTTCAGTTTGGTATGATTACTTTTGGATCCAATTATGATTGCTTGCGATTTGAATGGATTGACTTTAAGAGAATTATTTTTAGTCCAGTCTTTTATATTTTCCAGGTCATCGTTTAGTTTGTTAATGTCTAGTTGGATGTCTTTCGGGTTTGTTTGTATATAAAGTTGAATATCGTCTGCGAAGAAATGGTATTTACACGTTTTTATATGTTCTGGTAGGTCATTTAAGTACAGTGAAAATAGCAGTGGCGCTAGAACACTGCCCTGAACTACGCCAACTTCAGTTTGTTGCCAGTGTGATACTTTCGTACCTGCTGAAACGCACTGCTGCCGCCCAATTAAATAAGAGTGCAGCCACGTCAGTGCGCTTGAAGAAAATTTTTGTGCTTGTAGCTTAGCTAATAATATTTCTCTGTCCACACAGTCAAATGCTTTACTTAGGTCTAATAGTACAAGGATAGTCATTTGTCCGTTGTCCATGCCTGCTTGAATGTCATTTGTAACTTTTAGTAGTGCTGTGGTTGTGCTGTGGTTAGGTCTAAATCCTGACTGGTATTTGTCGAGTAAATTGTGTTTGTTAATGTAATTTGTTATCTGCTTGTGAACGACCTTTTCTAATATTTTACTAAGACAAGGAAGTATGCAAATAGGGATTTTACATAGTTTACTAGGGTTGTAGTTAACATACATATTCAGTTTTACAATGAAAAATAATTCATGTATCTAATCGACGGAAAATATAGTGGATGAAGTTAATAAAATATTTGTAACAGCACGGCTTCTTAAACAAATGATACAGGAGTTTTGATAATGCAATGTTGCAATAATTCAAATGAGAGTTCAAGTCATGCCTTCTTCCTTCAAATGCAGCACATTCAAACAGTAGGTGGTCCACTGTTTGTGAGGTTCCACAAACACACACGTAGCCATCAGGACGATTGATTCTGAATCGATGAAAATAATAACCAAATTTGCCATGACCAGTTAAAAATTGAGTAATTTCAAAGCTTGGCACCATCACGTTATTTTGCAGGCGGTTGCAAACCTCAGGGAAGAATATTTTTCTGGTGACTTGGCCTCTAGTGGAAGAAGTCCAAATGTTGTTCCATTGATGGATTACGTGCTTCTTTATGATTTTTTTAGCGTAGCTAGGTGACGTTTTGTCATAAGAAATTTCCAAATTAGATGTAGCCGCTGCTTTTGCCAGAAGATCAGCTTTCTCGTTTCCAGATATGCCACAATGACCGTGGAGTGTGGGTAATAACTCGGTGTAGTGTGGGTCTGTGATATGAGAAATAAAGATTTTAGCTGCATCAATTTCTCCTAGTAGGCCTATTGATTTCTTTTATTCCTTCGTCATTCACTTTTCTCGTTTCAACTCTTACTTTTGCATGTTTTTGCCGAATCCTAATCAAATTTTTCCGTTGCATTATTAAATTTGTTATCCTAAACAACTGACCACGATGTATTCACAACGACAGTTAACCTCCAACTGAGCGCGCGAGTCAACACAGCGCCATCTTCTAACAGAGTATACCTGTGACGTCACATATTTAGCAGAAATTTTGCCTTGCTTTGAAGTGCTATTTCATGAAAAATACGGTTCTGATTTTTTATGGAACGGATATCATCCTCTTTTTATCTCTCAATTGAAATAATAAACACAATTGTAACTCAAATACTCTCGGTGATATACGTGTTCTACCCAAACAGTAAAAGCGTCTTTAATTTTTCTTTCCATGTACCCGTTTTCGAGGAACGAAAAGTCAACGTTAATCAATGGTAATGGTCGCATTGTGGCCAAAAAACGGCGTGAAAATGAAAGACTCCCCGGGATTCGCAAACCTAATACTTTTAGGATCGGAAGAGATCAAGAATTCACCAAGGGATGTCAATCCATTTTCCCAAGTTGGTTTGTCTTCTTACTAGAGGCACGAGATTCCGCGGATATATTCTACCACCACCTACCCACGGGAAGACTAAGTTGAAGAACACTGTGCAAAGTTGTGCTATGTCACGAATAAAGACCTAAGCTAAACTATGCACAAGAATCTAGCTCCTGAGTAAGCAATAGTTTCGTGTTTCGCCGCATAGCGCTGTAAGAAAATAATCGGAGCACTTCGGAACACTTCGGTCAGTTTGCCCCCGCGTAGCGCAGTAGGAAGGTAAATGTAGTTCTTCGAGGGAGAAATTCGGTAAAGGATGCGCAGCTGTGAGCTTGCTTTCGAACCCCACTGTCGGCAGCCCTGAATATAGTTTTCCGTGGTATCCGACTTTCACACCAGGCAAATGCCGAGGCTGTAACTTAAGGCTGAGGCCGCTTCCTTCCCACTCCTATCCCTTTCCTATCCCATCGTCACCATAAGACCCGTCTGTGTCGGTGCGAGTTAAAGCCAATTGTAAGTATACATACATACTGTGGAGTATTTTCATTTCTACTAGGATGTGAACTTTCCAGTCGCGACGGCCTGATTCCTATGAGCTCTTCCTGAATTACTGTGTGATACATTTTGTTCTTTATTAAACGTCATATAAATATAACTTTACTCTCAAAATAGGATTTTTTATGTTTCTAATGTGTTTTTATGGGGGAGTTGGAGACCTTGGAGCGAACCGAGACTTCGTCTCTACAGCAACGCAGACATTCCGAGTCGCCTGCATCTTCGAAGAGTTCAGTGAAATTGTGGTAATGATGATGATATAAAGACAACGAAAAATGTGATTTCATGGGCAGTTTATTCTCGTAATGCTATTGCAATCTTGCTGATGAATGGAGGGATAGCCTGACATCTAGCGACACAATTTGAACTGTTGCTCCACTGTCAATTTAGTACTTGAAAAGATCGCGCTTGCAGAGACCTTTAGTTACCTCATAGCTGCTCGTAGACAACGTGTTCACAAGATCCCACAGAACGCCAATATCCAAGATCCACTGCACCAGCGCGCTCGCGACATTACGTGCCACAGCTTGAAACTAAAGCTGTCTCACCGAAGTTTCCCGAAATGTTCCGACTAATTTCTTACAGCGCTATGCGGCAAAACATGAAACTATAGCTCCCTAAGGAGCTAGACTTGTAAACTCTGCTTGGCAGCCGTTCAAAGATGGTGGATTAATTGAAGGAGATACTTTTTTATTGGCCGCTGTCGTGGACAGATGAAGAAAGAGAAAGAGAAGATTCTGTATACGTGAAATTGTAAGGAGAATAATTAATGGTGTATTCCATTCAGTAGCGTAGCGAGGATCGGCCAATAGGGGTGGGGGTGAGGGTATAGTTCCAAAATAATGGTAGACCACAATGAAGATGCATGAATGACTTGTCATTATAAGGACACTGATATTAGTAAATTACAGATCTGTTGGATCTACAGTTACATGTCTCTGAATGTATATTTTGTTTGTCGTTTATTATCAGTTTCTGAACATTTCCTTTTTGTAAAAATTCCATGGCGGGGGGTCTAACCCCCCAGTAACCCCCACCCCTAAATAACCCCCTGATTCCATCATTTTTGCATAGAAATGATGAAGAATTAAAAATTACTGTCGTCTAAATCAGGAACAATTTCGTGAACTTCCTTTTATTACCGAGGGTGATTTTTTTTGCTATTTGCTTTACGTCGCACTGACACAGATAGGTCTTATGGCGACGATGGGATAGGAAAGGCCTAGGAGTTAGAAGGAAGCGGCCGTGGCCTTAATTATGGTACAGCCCCGGCATTTGCCTGGTGTGAAAATGGGAAACCACGGAAAACCATCTTCAAGGCTGCCGACAGTGGGACTCGAACCCACTATCTCCCGATTACTGGATACTGGCCGCACTTAATCTATCGAGCTCGGTGAGGGTGATATTAAGAAAAATATAATATGAAGCACCCAAATTATAGAATGTAGGGTAAAAATGTATATATAAAAGCAATAAATGATACGTCAATCAATTTCCAGAGTTTCATTTACTTCTTGCCAACAGTTGTCTTACATGGTTATACCTCTTTATTCAAACACAGAAAACGAATTGCTACTGTATTCAGATATTGCAGGAAAGCCACACACATGCTAGATGCCGGACAACAAACAAACAAAAAAGAAAACGTGATTGTGCGCTTGTGCAGCTATGAAAATCGACTCCTTGGCGAACTGTAAAATTTGTTAGCGTGGCTTACCAAAGCAGTCTGAGTGTGCCATTCCATGTAATTTCATTTTTTTTTTTGCTAGGGGCTTTACGTCGCACCGACACAGATAGGTCTTATGGCGACGGTGGGATAGGAAAGGCCTAGGAGTTGGAAGGAAGCGGCCGTGGCCTTAATTAAGGTACAGCCCCAGCATTTACCTGGTGTGAAAATGGGAAACCACGGAAAACCATTTTCAGGGCTGCCGATAGTGGGATTCGAACCTACTATCTCCCGGATGCAAGCTCACAGCCCCATGTAATTTCACAGGTGCGACTTTTTCATTGGGTTGTGTAACATAGCGTAGCTTAACTTAGCTTTCTGTGTGTGGTGGTCTTAATAATAAATATGAAGACGTAATCAGTTAGACGTTGTTCCGATTGTCCAATAAAATACGACATGCTCTTACCACACGGCCGTATCATCACCCTGCGAGGGGAGATCTTTTTAATTGTATCGGGTCACCCCTGGGGGACGATTACCACGACCCTCCTCCCTCCCGGAGTTGTCACTGTAACAGGTGTCTCGTCAGCCCACCCCCTTCCCGCCCTGGTGTCGGTAATTGTTTTAGCCACGTGTGAGAGCGGGGGGCTGGAAGACAGGAACACCTGCACTTCAAGGGGACTGCTTCACAGATCTGTGAGAGCTTTCACTACGATCTAGAAGGAAGTCGCTGTCCTCAAAACAGAGCTGCAAGTCTGCTGCTTTTCGCACTATATGCCTCGTATCTTTAAATGTAAACCTTAACGGCTGATACCGTATCACTTTTCACTAAGTTTTTCCACCATCATATTCAAAATTAAAAAGGTTCTCTTTACCGGGAATTTGTTCCCGAATAGAACAGAATAGAAAGGAATAGAATATCGATCGGTAGAGCGCTGACTTTCTGAGCCCACAATGGCAGGTTCGATCCAGGCTCAGTCCGGCGGTATTTGAAGGTGTTCAAATACGTCAGCATCAGCCTCGTTTCGGTAGACTTACTGGCACGTTAAAAGAACAGCCGCGGTACAAAATATTCCGACACATCGGCGTCTCCGAAAATCGAAAAAAGTAGTTCGTAGGACGAAAAACCGATAACATTATTATTTTGAAAATACTCCTATCCCTTAGTTCCGAAGCTGTTTCTTTTACATGCATTTGAATTTTCTTATATTAGGTACTTATTACATCAAACATTATAATTAAACCTCAATAGCATAAGTGTTTACACAAATTTTCAAAATAATCCCCTTTTTGTCCTAGCTGTTAAACCGTGTTATATTTTAGCGTGGACCCTCGTAACCTTCATTAGCAAAATTAGTGCTTATTTTATTTTGCTACGCATGTGTCACAATACAAAAGAAAAAATGCTGCTCTTCCCGATGAACTCCTATATTTGTTTAATAAATTTACAATAGTTTGAAAATATTTCTCTCTTTCTATTTTTGCCTTTGGACTCACTACCCAGTATTTACTTATGTACTCGTGTCAGAAACGCCATATATATAACAAATAACATTAGAGTGGTAATATATAAAATAAGAATTAAATGGCATTTGCCCAATGAAATACAACATCCAGCGCGAAAATTTATTCCTCAGTAGGACAAAGAGAACAGTTGCATATATGCTCAACGGTCTGTAACTCTCTCCAGTCATACAGTGTGGTAGATGTACAGAAATCTCATTTACGCAAGGTGGTATTTAATATGATGTAGAAACCTTTGGTCACTAGGTTTAATGCCTTAACTTGCCATGTGTGACGACATTGGTGCGGCGCCACATTCTCTATGCGGTCCGTCCTTAACGCAAGGGGGTCTTTAATATGCTGTAGAAACCCTTGGTCATTAGGTTTAATGTCTTAACTTGCCATGTGTGACAACATTGGTGCGGCACCACATTCTCTATGCGGTCCGTCCTTAATGTTATAAGAAATGACTGCAGTGAAGGGAGGTGAGCCTTCATGGCTCAGGCGACAGAGCCGGGTTCCGTGGTTCAAATGCCGGTCACTCCATGTGAGATTTGTGCTGGACAAAGCGGAGACGGGACAGATTGTTCTTCTGGGACTCTGGGTTTCCCTGTCATATTTCATTCTAGCAACACTCTCGAATATCATTTCATTTAATCTATCTGTCATTGATCATTGTATGATAGTTGCCCCAAAGGAGGGCGACAGGCTTCGCAAGCCGGTACAATTCCTATCCTCGCCGCTAGATGGAGGCTTCATTCATTCCATTCCTAACCCGGTCGAATGACTGGAAACAGGCTGAGGATTTTCATGCGAAGTACTCGTAGCTCCGTAGGGAAGACTTTATGCATGACAGGCCACCCGCATGGCCATTTGCAAGGTTAACTTATTCAAATTAAGTTTCTCTCGAGCGCGCATCAAAATATCTGTTCATTGGCCTACTGGTGCCGTTAATTTTTCTAGTTCCATCTTAAAGATATGCAGGGGGCCATGGACCGCAGGGGACAGTGGCGCTTGACACGGACATTTCCTCAGATGAGCTGCTCTGAGCTGTCCTCTCCGTGTCGAACTATAGGCACCGTGCAGATAGATCGAAATGCTACTACTAGCGCTACATAGTGGCCCGTTCTGAAACAAGATGTGAGGCGCACTGCGAAAGTCTCAGTACAACATGTGTGACATTCGAAGAAGTTGCGGGTTTAAAGCGATTCAATTCGGAGATCTAAGTGAATCACCATGCAATAAAGGAAGAAACCTTTTTGTCAGTGGCCACGTGAACGGTTGAATGGTTTCGGATACATCACAGGAAAAGTCACCCGACAAACGTCTGTCACTTTGCCGCCTTATATCGGGAAACTAGAGGTAGCCAAGGTGTAGTTAGGTAACAATTTATAAAGTTTATTTAATAAGGATTACTTAATGCATGTTTGCTAAGTTGTACGCATTTTTATTTTGTGTTCAGGTTGACCAGAATCGTAATGTCTCTATCAGCGAATGTTCCTGTCCTTCCGGCGCCAGAGAAACTTGCGAACATGTAGCTGCGGTAGTGTATTATATAAATAATTAAAGTGTTGTCTCCAAAACAGACCGTCCGCAATAATGGGGAAAACCGAGCCCGAAAACAATGTCGTCTCCAAAACAGACCGTCCGCAACAATGGGGAAAACCGAGCCCGAAAACAATGTCAACAGAAAAATATAGAAAAGGCAAACTCATAGAAGAACTGTTCGGTAAAAAGATTTTGGAGACATCTCTTCCCCCCTTCGAATTAACTGAGGGTATTTTAAAACACATCCCTTCATGCTGCAGTCTTCGTACAATGCTTCGAGCAGAAGCAAGTACTGAAATCGAACAATCGTGCAGGGCCGTTGTCACCTCATTCATAGACAGGGTAGAGAATGATGTGGAGAGAGAAGACTGTGAGGAAATTGTGACACAGCTATTACATTTGCAAGTCTCTAACGACGTGCGCTTGCCAGACAAATACACCTTTCGCACTGTGAGTGATGAAATGTTTTTCACCAGCAAAGTGCAGGTTGGTACAAATTATATAATTAAAATCCCCCTGGACACTCTATCTCAATCAGGAAGCCCTCGATGGTTTCAAGAAAGAAAGATAAGAATATCTGCTAGCACGAAAGCACATCGGATCAAAACTAGGTGACGTTAACTTTGATACCTCTCGCATTTGTAACTGAATCTCCAATTGGGGGAGCTGCTTTGAACAATCTTTCTTACGGAAGTGAAATTGAAAGTGAAGCAATAGAATGCTATGGAAGTTCATTTGGTGTTCGTGTTATTCGATGTGGGTTAATAATCCACAAGAAACAACCTTGGATTTGTGGATCTCCAGATGACATAGTTCTCAAAGGAAATGTAGCTGACAGAATGTTAGAAGTTAAATGTCCATCTTCCTGTAAAGATAAACCAATAGTAGATGAGTCAGGAATTGTACCAGTACGTTATCTTTACTTTGACGAGCAAAATAACATACAGTTAAAGACAAGTCATATGTATTACACACAAATACAAATACTGATGTACGTAACTGGCTTGGGAAAATGTGATCTATATGTATATAGCAAAGCACAACAGTTGACAATACCTATTTATCAGGACAATAAGTAACTTATGTCGAGGAATGTCTCACCAAAACGACTAAGTTCTATTTCAGTAATTACTTGCCAAAAATTAGCGGTATTCCTAATAATAATGATTATTATTTATTTGTCAATTCTTGCTTGTTGAACGTTGAACAGATCAAAATGTAAACAAAGAATATTTAAAACAAACTGATGGTAGAACAATTCTGAAACTGTCCTTTAATTATTGGAGGTTGCAAATTCGTTAACATGCAACACATTTGCACGATGTCATCCACGTGTGGAAAAAGTTCTATTGGCAATTTCTGCAATATATTTTGATTTTTTCAATACACCTTTCTACGTGAATTCTAACACTCGCAATATTGTCCTACTCTCAACTTCCTCAGCTGTTAAATGAAATAAAATGGCGTATGGCCTTTAGTGCCGGGAGTGTCCGAGGACATGTTCGGCTCGCCAGGTGCAGGTCTTTCGATTTGACACCCGTAGGCGACCTGCGCGTCGTGATAAGGATGAAATGATAATGAAGACGACACATGCACCCAGCCCCCGTGCCAGCGAAATTAACCAATGATGGTTAAAATACCCGACCCTGCCGGGAATCGAAGCCGGGACCCCTGTGACCAAAGGCCAGTACGCTAACCATTTAGCCATGGAGACGGACACCGAGTGGTTGGCTGTGCAGTTAGGGTCGCGCAGCTGTGAACTTGCAAACTGAAGATAGTGGGTTCGAGCCCCACTGTCGTCAGCTCTGAAGATGGTTTTCCGTGGTTTCCCATTTTCACAGCTTGCACATGCGTTCCTAGCCCTTTCCGATCCTATCGTCGCCATAATACCTATCTGTGTCGATGCGACGTAAAGTAAATTGTAAGGAGAAAAATATTGATTAGGAGTTTCAGGGTCTACCTATATTTTGAAAGAGCGACTAGCTTTCAACATTTTGAAGTCAAAAGATATCATTTCAAATATCTTTAAGCACTTGTAAAAACATTTTCATCAAATATATTGACTTTAAGTTAGTTTTCTCTTTGGTTCGGAGACTGACGATCTGTAAGAAAATCCTATCAATGGAAGCATTAGAGCCATGCGTACTCAAGCAGAAGGACAACGCTTGAATAAGCTTATTACTGTTCAAAGTTTCCTTACTTAAATGTGCGAAGCTGTTTAAGGCCTGAAGAGGATACGAATTTAAAATGTACGCATTAAAGATTAAAATTCCTTAATGAAAACCGGTACATTTTGCATCCCAGTTAGATTTTCCCAAAGAGAGGACTACTTCCCATCACTGGAAGGCCTTGTGTTCGCTTGACACTGATACGCTGCTCTAGGGAGGATGCAGGTTTCCAGATGACACCCTCACTTGTTTCTGACTCACGCGCCAACTGGTGGCGAGGATTACAACTGATTTATTGCTTGGTTTCGTAGGGGATAAAAAAAAAGAAGGGAGTTAAGCGTATAATAGAAAGTTACACGCTGGAGTATCCCCCATTAGGGCGGAGCGAAGGGATTTAAATAAACACTTACATGCTTGTCAGTATTGTAGCAAGAGGGATCATTATGTTCGGCAGAGCCAACTGTCCTGCGGTTCAAACCCGGTCAGTGCTGAATTTGGACCGGTACGGGGCGGTATAAACAATCGGTTAGTATACAACATTTAGAATTGAAAAATACTTCTTCCATCTTCACGTTGCCTGCAGTTAGGGAGCTTACATTCGGAAGATAGTGGGATTGAATCCAACCGTTGGCAGCCCCGAAGATGTTTTTTCGTGATTTCCCACTTTCACACCAGGCAAATGCTGGGTCTGTCCCTTAATTAACGCCATGGCCGCTTTCTTCCCACTCCTATTCCATCGTCGTCATAAGACCTATCTGTATCGGAGCGACGTAAAACAAGTTGTAAAAATGTAAAAACATAATTAGTATAGTGTTATTACACCTACTATTGTGATATTAAAGTATGTCTTTCTGTTTCTTTCCTTTCTTTCTTAATCCATTTAACATCTGGGGTTGGTTTTCCCTCAGATTCAGCGAGGGATCTCAAGTATACTGCCTCAAGGGCAGTGTCCTGGAGCGTAAGACATCTGGTCGTGGATACAACTGGGAATGAGGACCAGTACCTTGCCCTGGTGCCCTCACCTGCTATGCTGAACGGTAGCCTTGTGGGGGATGCGAAGATCGGAAGGGATCGACTAGAAAGAGGGAAGGACGCGACCGTAGGCTTAAGTTAGGTACCATCCCGGCATTTGGCAGGAGGAGAAGTGGGAAACCACGGAAAACCATTTCCAGGATGGTTGAGGTGGGAATCGAATGCCCTCCTCTCTCCCTCTACTCAGTTGACCCCCCGAGGCTGAGTGGACCCCGTTCAGTTCCTCCTAGCACTTTTCAAAGTTCGTTGCAGAGCAGGGAATCGAACCCGCCTCCGGGGGTGTCAGCTAATCGCACTAGCCACAACACCACAGATACGGACATATGAGACAGACAATAACTGAACCACCTCTCGGCTAGACATGGTCTTGTTGACACGCAGGATTCGTAGCTTCATGGGGCATACACCGCACTCTCACGCGCTTACCAGCTCGATACAACTGGAGCCGAGATTCATCGGCCATACCGTTGCCTACGAGATATACAAGGCCGGGAAATAGCTACTGATTTGTCGCTGAAAAAGCGTTCACGGTTTGGCCGCTAGATGTCAGGTTTCCGTTTTGTTCTTGGCGGACTTTAACATTGTGATATGCGGACACTGCCTGCTCGATCTGCGATTTTTGTGCAATTTATTGTGAATATTGTTTCTGTCGGTGAGTGTTTGTGAGGTTGAGAAGAAGGTGCACTGTTGTGTACCTCTCTGTATTTCGGATGACACTAAAAAAGCATGAAAATTGACGTTCCATAGTTCCATAGTTCCCTTCCGAGTGCGGTTTAGGGGAGAAACGGAAGCAAACTATTTCTAGGCAAGGTGATATAGTAGGATCTGTTTAGGTACCTAGCAATTCTTCTCATAAAACAGATTTCAGTGTAAGCACATCTATCAAACTTCCTTCTGTTTTCATTGTGTATCCTGTTCACAAACAGGAAAATGTCAAACGCAGGAAGCGTCCAGCTCCCAAAAATGATGTATTGCCATCAACATTTTTTTTTTTTTTTTTTTTTTTTTGCTAGTTGCTTTACGTCGCACCAACACAGATAGGTCTTATGGCGACGATGGGATAGGAAAAGCCTAGGAGTGAGAAGAAAGCGGCCGTGGCCTTAAGTTAGGTACTATCCCGGTATTTGCCTGGAGGAGAAGTGGGAAACCACGGAAAAACACTTCCAGGATGGCTGAGCTGGGAATCAAACCCACTTCTGCTCAGTTGACCTCCCGAGGCTGAGTGAACCCCTTTCCAGCCCTCGTACCACTTTTCAAATTTCGTGACAGGGCCGAGAATCGAATCCGGACCTCCGCGAGTGACAGCTAATCACACTAACCACTACACCACAGAGGTGAACACAAATTTAATTTTACGGGAAGAAAAGGGAGATATACGGTGAAACGCCGCTAAATATTTGCGTAACGAATGTCAAAATATCAGATGTGCGGAGGAAAAGATTGGATCGCTGATAATTGGTGAAAGGGCGATTAAATACAAAGTTATTTATGACCGCAATCTCGATCCACTTATCGGATACTCTGAGGCACAATTAAAGGAATCGTTAAGAAGTGACAAACTCGCTATCAGATTTCTCTGCTTCTTTCGTGAATTACGTGTTTCGTTTAAGCATATTGTAAGAAATACGTTGTAGAAAATAAGTCAAACAATTGCTCTTGCTCTATCTTTGATCTCATATCTGTTTGCTGCCTTCTGAAATTACTAGTTTTAATGAATTTTTATAGTTTTTTCATATTCGAACGTGTTGCAATGAGCGGGCGAGACAGATCAGTAAAGAGAACTCTAGCGGCACTTGACGGAGTATCTCGAGGACGAGTCTAGTGTGCTGTATTTCCTGGCCTTGTGTATCTCGTAGGCAACGGCCATACCCAGCACCGCCACTGTTCGCAGGTCCATGCCCGTCGTTGAGCTCTGTACCGAGGTGTCAGCAAAGGGACACGAATTGCTCGTCGTCGGCTGGTGAAGCCTGTGCGGTGCAATTGCCTCATTACAGTCCTGGTAGAAATAAGTTCCTGATAAAGGGGTTGAATTATTTTTATGGGGATACTTATATCTCAAAAACTGAAGATGTTAAAGACATGGAAATAGGTGTTTGGAATCTCTTTTAAAAATAGTGAAACATGCTTTTTTTTTTGTTTTTTTGTTTGTTTTCGACTTGAGAGAAGACTGTTTCTCACATGTACAGTTTTATGTCGCAAGGCAATATCACAAACGTGATTTACGAAGAGTTTCTGGGGTAGATTAAACTCAATTTTTTGGTGAGCATTTATTCTTTAGGAATTTTTAGATAATGTCTTAGTACAGTAGCCTACAGAGGAACGATTACTTTTAAGAAATTACAAATCCACGCGAGCAAAGGCGCGGGTAACTGCTAGTAAATAAATAAAATCAAGGAAGTAATTATTTTTCAGCGGGCTTCCTTATTTCTCTTGATACTATTCCTTGTATTATTATAATGTTGTAGTCTTTATTATGTTTTCTTCTCCTTTTTGAAGACATTGTACTTTTTCTTCTATCAGTGTTAATTACTGGTGTATCGTCCGACTCGTTGGCTGAACGGTCAGCGTACTGGCCTTCGGTTCAGAGGGTCCCGGGTTCGGTTCCCGGCCGGGTCGGGGATTTTAACCTTAATTGGTTAATTCCAATGGCACGGGGGCTGGGCATATGTGTTTTCTTCATCATCATTTCATCCTCATCACGACGCGCAGGTCGCCTACGGGAGTCAAATAGAAAGACCTGCACCTGGCGAGCCGAGCCCGTCCTGGGATATCCTGGCACTAAAAGCCATACGACATTTCATTTTCACTGGTGTATCGCTAATATGTTTTATTTCAAACATCAGTTCACCTAAGCTTTAAAAATGTAAAAAGGGACTAATCCACAATCAAGATGTTTAAGATAACATGTATACATATATCTTATGTTTGCCCATGTATCATGTCATGCAATAATTTTATACGTTTGTAATACAATGTATTGCTCTGTGAAAAAAATGAAAATGAAAATCCGCAGCCTGTTTCCAATCATTCGACCGGGTCAGGAATGGAATGATTTCTAGCCCGTTGTTAATGACTGTGTGATGATATAACTTCTATGGAAGTTAGTTATACGTAATGTATCTAATGAGAACTCTTTGGATGTTTAATGCTCTTTGACTTATTGTTAACCTCGTTCACGTATTACATAACATAGTCTCATACCTATATGCTGAGATTTGTTTAATAAAACCTACGCAAAGGTGAACAGTCATTCCTAATTCTTTTCTTTTAACAATTTATTAAACAAATCTAATGCAACACCACCTGAAACCAACTATACTCGACTTGGATCCAGATTCGTCAACAGCCACAACTCGCTGGAATCATTGGTCCCAAACATTTCAAAACTTCCTAAGAGAATTTCCGGATGCTACAGAAGAGCAAAAGCTCCGTCTGCTAATAAACTATATATCTCCTGCAGTCTACGAACACGTAAGTCGTTGCCGTTCTTATAATGATGCAATATCTATTCTTAAGAACTTATATGTCAAGCCGGTAAACGAAATATTCGCTAGACATCAACTATTTACTCGGCGGCAACAACCTAATGAATCAATCGACCGCTATCTAGAATCGCTAAGAATTCTCAGCAGAGATTGCCAGTTTAAAGCTGTGACTGCTGAAACTAATTGTGACGACTGCATACGAGATGCGTTTATCAGAGGATTAGTCAGTCCTGTTATTCGCCAACGCTTATTAGAGAACACGACTCTTACCCTTTCGGATGCTTACACTCAGGCACGGTCTTTAGAACAGGCCCAATTGCATTCTCACTTATACGACAATGCTTCACCCGCAATTAACAGTATTGGAAATACAGATGACATGTGTCGAAAGGTAAATAATCACTCTCCAGTTGAGGAAAATGACATTACTCCTGATTCCACAGCGGCAACATCGCTCCCTAAATGCAACTTTTGTGGTTTACATAGGCATCACAGGAGCAAATGCCCTGCCAAAGATTCCGTTTGCAATTCCTGTGGAAAACGTGGACACTGGGCTGCAGTTTGCAGGTCTACCTCGGTTAAAACTAGCAAATTAAAACAATCTGCCCCATTGTCAGTCATCACTTCGTGCTCCATATCTTCTCAAATATCTAAGGTTAAGACAGGCGTGATAATTAACGGACATTCTATTTCGGGCATGCTCGACTCTGGTAGCGATCTGAGCTTTATAGACAATCGCATTGCTCGAGAACTGAATTTAAAAATTCATCCTACCTCTGTAGAAGTGGGTCTTGCTTCTACCACACATAAAGCTAAAATCATTGGTCAATGTACTGTAGATATAAAAATGTGTGGACATCATTATTCAAAAATAGTATTGTCAGTCCTGCCTAACCTCTGTTGTGATCTGATAATTGGTCGTGACTTAATGAAGATGCACTCCTCTGTCCAGTTCGATTTCGGAGGTTCTAAAGCCCCTCTCCATATTTGTGGACTAGCGGCAGCCAAAGTTAAGCCTGCTGTACTATTTTCTAACTTATCGCCTGATTGTAAACCTATAGTTGTTAAATCTCGTCGCTATTCTGATAGTGATTCGCAGTTCATTGCTGCTGAAATTGAAAAACTACTGAAGGAAGGTGTAATTGAGAGTAGTATTTCTCCTTGGAGAGCTCAGGTTCATGTCGTATCGACATCTAATCACAAACGTCGCATGGTAGTCGATTATTCTCGGACTATTAATAAGTTCACCCTTTTGGATGCATACCCCCTGCCACAAATCAACGATATAATTACACAGGTGGCAAGATATGAAGTTTTCAGTACCGTTGATTTACGCAGTGCTTACCATCAGGTACCCATCCCTGAGCACGATCGCCCCTTTACCGCTTTCGAGGCTTGTGGAAAATTGTTCCAGTTTACCAGAATACCATTCGGTGTGACAAACGGAGTATCAGCATTCCAGAGAGTAATTGATGAGATCATTCAAGCTGAAGGTCTTACAGATACCTACGCTTACCTAGATGATGTCACAATATGTGGAGCAAACCAAGATGAACACGATGTGAACCTCGATAAATTCCTTAAAGCGGCCTTAAAGTATAATCTAACAATCAACTCTGATAAAAGCTACTTCTCACAAAAATGCATCAGACTCTTGGGATATACAATCAGTAACAAGACTATTAGGCCTGATCCTGATCGATTGAAGCCGCTCAGAGATTATCCAATTCCATGTGACCACCAGTCTCTTAGGAGAGCGCTTGGCATGTTCTCACATTATTCGCCCTTCGTGTCTAATTTCTCAGCAAAAATTCAACCTCTGTGTCAAGCCTCACTACCTCTATCTGCCACTGCTGTTAAAGCTTTTGAAGATATCAAGTCTGCTATAGAAAATGCCGCTCTTGGTAGCATAGACAACAATGCCCCGTTCACAGTCGAGACTGATGCATCAGATTCTACTATTGCTGCTACCCTCTCCCAAAATAAACGCCCTGTTGCATTTTTCTCTCGAACGCTCTCAAGTTCTGAGCGCCACCATTCAGCAATCGAAAAGGAAGCCTATGCTATTGTGGAAGCCATTCGTAAATGGAGACACTTCCTCATGGGCCGTCATTTCCACCTTATCACTGACCAGCGCTCTGTAACTTTCATGTTTGATTCAAAACATCCCGGGAAAATAAAGAATGAGAAGATAATGCGCTGGCGTTTGGAACTATCCCCTTATTCGTATGACATTGTATATCGACCAGGAAACCATAACCAAGCTGCTGATGCACTCTCGAGAGTCGGTTCCATCAATCATAATACAGATTATGAAAAACTACTGTCTCTTCATCAATCTATTTGTCACCCAGGCATCACAAGAATGGGTCATTGGATACGAATTAAAAATCTTCCCTTCTCAATAGAAGATATCCGGCGTGTCACATCTGCATGCAGGACGTGCGCGGAAGTAAAACCTCAGTTTTTCAGACATCAAGGCTCTCTTATCAAGGCTACAGCCCCTTTTGAACGTTTAAATCTGGACTTCAAAGGACCGTTGCCTACTAAGACTCGAAATCGCTACATTCTCACCGTAATTGACGAATTTTCTCGTTTCCCCTTTGCTTTCGCTTGTCGTGACACGAGTTCCTCGACAGTCATCTCCTGCCTAACTCAACTTTTCAGCATATTTGGAGCCCCATCCTACATACATACGGATCGAGGCTCATCATTTATGTCTCAGGATCTCAAGAACTTTCTCGCTTCGTTTGGAGTGGCCACCAGCCGCACTACACCCTACAATCCACAGGGTAACGGCCAGGTTGAACGCTTTAATGGGACAATCTGGAGAACAATTCAACTTGCCCTTAAAGATAAAAGTTTGTCAATCACCGAGTGGGAATCCGTACTTCAAGAAGCGCTTCACGCCATTCGGTCTCTACTCTGCACAGCCACAAATGCTACTCCTCACGAGCGCATGTTTGGCCACCCACGACGCAGTAGCAATGGCTACTCCACTCCTACATGGCTACTGAAACCTGGAACTGTGCTACTCCGTCGCTTCAATCGCCAATCTAAATTTGAACCACTGGTTGAAGAAGTTACCCTCCTAAATGGTAATCATGATTATGCCCTAATCCGGTATCCTGACGGCCGAGAGTCTACAGTATCTACTAGGCACCTGGCACCGAGAGGAGAAGACACTCCCACAGCGAATGATGGACCAGCGCCACTCCCTAGTGAATCCACCGCCGGTCATGAGATTTCCAATGAAGGGAGCCCTGCAACTCAGGTCAATATCCCTGTAACTCCTGACAGTCCACTTCGAACCCCGATTCGTACTCAAGACGAAACGCCACTACGTCGCAGCAGTCGCATCCCGCATCCTCCAGCTTATCTGAAGGACTTTGTTCAATTCTGAGGAGGGGGTGAATGTGATGATATAACTTCTATGGAAGTTAGTTATACGTAATGTATCTAATGAGAACTCTTTGGATGTTTAATGCTCTTTGACTTATTGTTAACCTCGTTCACGTATTACATAACATAGTCTCATACCTATATGCTGAGATTTGTTTAATAAAACCTACGCAAAGGTGAACAGTCATTCCTAATTCTTTTCTTTTAACAGACTGAAAAATGAAATGATATTGGAGAGAGTTGCTGGAATGAAAGATGACAGGGAAAACTGGAGTACCCGGAGAAAACTATGTCCCGCCTCCGCTTTGTCCAGCACAAATCTCGGGATTTGAACGACGGAACCCAGTGTTGAGAGACCGGCGCACTGTATGATTTACAAAAATAAAACAAATTATATGAAAAAAAACATGCCTTTGCTGGGAGGATGTGGTGTTTACAGTGCACTATGTCTTCTGGAATGGGCTAGAATAAATTTGTTACTTTCATTGACTTGTCTCAGTCTCATCCTTGGCTTTGAGAATATGAAAGTGACTGAGGTATGAGCGATTCTAGTAATACCGTTCCTTATGCAGCCAGTCCCTGTTATGAATGGTGTGAACATACCACAACTTCTGACTCCGTGAGGAAAGCAACGGGAAACTACCTCACTCCTCATTTCCCTAGTATGCCTCTTCAGCGACACCTAGGCTATCTATGACAGCTGTTGGTGGAGATGTAGAGGATCAAACCAGCCTTTGGGCTGAGTACCCAACACACATGAAAAAAGCAATCAGTGAAGTGAAAAATGAGGAGGGGACCAGAAAGAGTCACCCTCAACGGAATTTGCTCTTTTGGAGCAAATAAGGAGAGTGGTCCAGCCCAGTGTTATATGCAGGACTCAATCGTCCAAATATGCAAGCATATATATGACCATGAAAATTATAAAATATGACTCAAAAATAACTACATATGACCCAGATATTGACTTTATAATGGTTCTTTTTAAATTAAGATTACAGATGCAGCTGCAGAATTAGTCGTTCTAAATTCTTGCCCAACTATTTATTTATTTACTCATACCTACATTAAATAAATATAGTGTAACTCTATATCCAAAACACGGATTGGCGCGCTGAGTGGCTCAGACGGTTGGGGCGCTGGTCTTCTGACTCCAACTTGGCAGGTTTGATCCCAGCTCAGTCCGGTGGTATTTGAAGGTGCTCAAATACGTCAGCCTGGAGTCGGTAGATTTACTGGCACGTAAAAGAACTGCTGCGGGACTAAATTCCGGCACCTCGGCGTCTCCGAAAACTGCAAAAGTAGTTAGTGGGTCGTAAAGCAAATAACATTATTAAAACACGGATTGTACAATCAAGTATCTCGTAGACTGTAAATCATTGTGATAAAAACGTCTCTGTATAACACGTGCCTAACATAACTGTTCTCTGCATTCTTGCAATTAGATGCTTCATACCTTGTTCTTCCTCACCTATTACCATCGCTTTTGCGACGATACCTGTCACTGATAGCAAGCACTGTACGGTTTAGCCTCTGTCATTATTATATATATGCGAATCCTTGGCAATCTATCGCTAATTTTTCTCTGCCTAGAGTGATTGGTTGGTGAATTTTGAGAACTAATTTCTGTTTGCGCCATTCTTATGTCATATTATTATTATTATTATTATTATTATTCCGTGGTTTATCGTGGATCGCAGAGGTGAAAGAAGGTGCCGGGGTGAATGGGTCTAACTACAATGTCAAGATTAATTAAAAACTTAAACTGAAGTTTATATTTTCAAAATTCAAAAATTTCACAATTTACAGGTACAAGTAGCCAACATTAAACAAGTCTAGGGTCGACAAAATTGTTGGTATAATCAGATTGTGGGCCTCAAGCCCTCACTTAACATTTCCTGAGCTCCTAGCTCAAATTTACAATAGAGCACAAATTTTATGCAAGGGCAGAACTCCCCTAATACATGGAGCACTTGCTCCCATAATACGATATCTAGCCTTCCAGAGGAACTCGTTTCAATCACAAAATTGAAATAGAGCTAACAGGTTCTCAGTTTTCCAAGCCTACTCAAGGCAACATTGGATAAAAATATAGTAATCTATGGCCTTACAAGTCACTATTTACAAATAGAAATCTCATTACACAGAGGCACAGTAGCTAGTACCCAACCTACAGGGCCTTAGTGAAAAAGAACCGGTTAAATAAACGGCCCGAGTACAATTTGAATGGAATCGAAGACTGAGCTCCAAAAAACAAATTTTAAAAACCTATAGGGCGCTTGACCGACGAAACAGGGACTATTCCCAAACTACTGAGGTAGCACGCATGGAAATAACTTTAATACATTGCAGAAACCAAAGGTTACAAAACGTGATACCTCAAACCAAGCTCGAGAGGGTACTTCACTATCTATCCCCGATTTTATGAAGTTGTTACATTAGCCGGCAGAAGTTACATTTTCAGAAAAGTAGGTTACATAGTTGGTGATTCGGACCTTTCCCTCGGGTTAAACTGCGGAGCAAGAAAGAAAGAAAGAAAGAAGGATGTTATGAGGCCATTACCTTGTAGAAGTTCTAGCAGCTGACGAAAAGGCCTCCCGCCTCCTGCTTGACACACACACTCAGTGAGATAACGATCAGCTGGCCAAGAGACGTGAAAATCCGCAGTATATAAACCCTCGGGGAAAGTTCGAGACCATTCAAGATTAAACTAGCCACACCCTCTCATGTTTATTGGGTACTTTCAAAGTTACACTCAAAATCAAAGAAGACTGTGATTGGTAGAAAATTAATTACAGAAATTAGGGATTGGCTGGATTCAAAACTGGCGGAAGGAAAAGATAAATATTGCCAACCCAAAAATAAATGAACATCAATTAGAAAAAAACTTATGAATACCAAACTTCTTTAAATCAAAAGTTCTTTCACTTCACACCAGGGTACATGAGCATAGTTTTCGGTAGTGACATCTATGGAAGAATGTCCAAACTTCTTGACGAATGGCAAACAAAACAAGTAGAATAATACAGCCAGTTCAGGAAACTTCACAATAACAAATTTACATCATATTTTAGTGGTGACATCTTCTGAGTAAATTTATTAAGTTGGCCTAGTTTAAATTTCACTGTTTCACCAGTAGAGGAGTTCTTTTAGGCGCTAGATTTAAGTGCGCGGGCGTTGGGGTGTACCTCCCGGTTTTCCGTGGTTTCCCATTTTCACACCAGGCAAATGCTGGGGCTGTACCTTAATTAAGGCCACGGCCGCTTCCTTCCCACTCCTAGCCATTTCCTGTCCCATCGTCGCCATAAGACGTATCTGTGTCGGTGCGACGTAAAACAACTAGCAAAAAAAAGCAATTATTATTATTATTATTATTATTATTATTATTATTATTATTATTATTATTATTATTATTATTATTATTATTATTATTATTATTATTATTATTATATGTATCCATTTGTGCTTCACAAGTGAAAATACTCCTTCAGTAAAAGTAACGGAGCCTGGAATGCTTATAGTAAGACACAGGAGTTTCTTTCAATTGGGTGCACAAATTCAATTTATACTCGTGAAATAGAGTCACTTATTTCTGACAAACACTTTCAGAACCGGAAACTCACAAACACAACAATCGAAGGTTGAATTTTAATCGGAAGGTATATGAATGACGTGTGGAGTATGCTATCAAATAACGGAGAATACTGAGTTTGATTTCTGCTTGAGGAGCTATTTTAAAGATAAAAGGTTTACGGGAGATTTTTTAATGCGGAAATTATGGAACATTTGGGAGAACTCGGGAAATGTGGATGAGTGGTGGAGGTGGTGATTACTGTTTCAAGAGGAACTGCAACTGGGCAAACATCCTCAAAATATGGAACGTATTTCAACTAGATGCCTGGGTCACGTAAGACGAATAGACCTTGAGCGAATACTCAAGACATTGCTTTATGGAAAATCACAGAAAGTAGTTACCCTTATCAATTAACATCTCCGTGAATCTTGGCTGAGAATCCGGTCAGTACTTAAGCCTGTTATACACGATCAAATGTTTGTCAGACTCAAAACTTCACAAGACTTCAAAAGTAGTTCACTTGTCAAATTACTTGCAATACTTGGGAACCCTTGAGAAGTCTTCAAAAGTTTTGAAATTGAAACATGTTTTAATCGATCAAATAATTGCCAAGTCTTTGACGGAATTGGCCAATCGCTATGCCGCTAAGCATGCTGGGATTGCCGGGACAGAAATCAAAACAACATGGCTTCGTCTTCATGACCGAGGGAAATTGTGTGTGTGCATTAATTGCTAAGTACGACGTACATCCCTGCCTACTGGACTCCCTAGCGTAACACAAGAAAATGAACAAAACGGCAGCATACGAGGAGATTGCAAGAGAAATATCTCAAGGAAGTGGACGGCTTTTATGTTTATTACCGTACAGTAACCTATAAGAAAACTATCAGCAATCTGTGGTTTGTAACGATCTTCGCATATTATTATTATTATTATTATTATTATTATTATTATTATTATTATTATTATTATGTTTTCGTGTATTAAGATATGAATTTCCGTTTCATTGATATGATTTTTATTCAATTAATGTGAGTAAATGCAATCTAACATAATCTCTGAAAATTATTTTATGGCAGTAAAGACGTTGCAAAAATTAAGTTGAAAATTATCACATTAATATTTTAACCACGTAAAGCATGGTTCATTGCGCGTGTTCTTCTTTTTTAAGAATATATCTCAGTGCTAGTCCAAGAGACCGGGCGAGTTGGCCGTGCGGTTAGAGGAGTTCGAATCCCACTGTCGGCAGCCCTGAAGATGGTTTTCCGTGCTTTCCCATTTTCACACCAGGCAAATGCTGGCGCTGTACCTTAATTAAGTCCACGGCCGCTTCCTTCCAACTCCTAGGCCTATCCTATCCCACCGTCGCCATAAGACCTATATGTATCAGTGCGACGTAAAGCCACTAGCTAGTCCAAGAACCGCAACTGTTGTTTGCCTTTCCTTCATGTTAAAACAAAATTATATCAAACCTTGCCAAATCATTTCAAATCTTGTCAAACCTTTAGCAATGTTGAACAATCTTTGATAAGATTTGACAATTTTTCTTGTGAAGTATTAAAATGAAAGAAAAATTTGATGGTGTACAACAGGCATAAGATCCTCTTGGAGGAACCGTCACGTCGTTTAATTCCATGTCCCAATGTGGCAGGTCGAACATCTACAAGGCTGTGATATTCTGCAAGGCCCTCTGATAGAGAACCCGCTCCACAGTGGGGTGCCCCTGTATTTGCAGACCATTACAGCTGTGTGTACAAAGCACCAGTTAAAATCACAGCAATTTGTCAAAATAAAGTGCGCCAATACTGCTGTATAGCCTACTCCATTCAGTGTGACAACACTGCTCCTGTATTTACTTTAATGCAACACAAAGCAGAAGAAATATAATCGCCTAATTTATTAATAAGCACAGAACGGGATTATAAATTATGCATTTAATTTTACCAACTGCTCTACTCTTTCCAGCTTAGCGATGCCATATCGCATCAAGATTCTTCTTTCTTGCTTTTGGTTCCAAGAGGATTTCTGGTAAATAGAGTTGTCAGGTTTTTGAAATGCCAATAAGGGACAGGCGATGTCGAAATGACATAACGACATTTTCCTAATACAACACTGAGATGTAATTTACTATACTATAATTACATTGTAGTCACATCGTTGGCTGAACGGTCAGTGTACTGCCCTTTGGTTCGATTCCCGGCCGAGTCGGGGGTTTTGATCGCTTCTGATTAATTCTTCTGGCTCGGGGACTGGGTGTTTGTGTCTGTCCCAACACTCTACTCTTCATATTCAGACAACAAACCACACTACCAACCACCTCAGAAACATGCAATAGAAATTACATCCCTCCGCATAGGGTGGCGTCAGGAAGGGCATCTGGTCGTAAAACAGGGCCAAACCCATATGTGCGGCGCAGTTGTGTGTGTGAGAAAAAGCGGCAATCTTGCTGTCTCATTTTCTACATAAAAAGTTTCTATTTATTTTTAAGAATTAAAAAGCTCTTTCAACATAAATACATTGGAAGCAGTTTTCGCACAAAACTTAACACATCAGCAATTGCCAGAAAATGAAGGTAATGAAAAATCGAAATATTTTTTTCCCAAATATTTTAATAATGTCCGCCTCTGTGGTGTAGCGGTTAGTGTGATTAGCTGCCACGCCCGGAGGCCTGGGTTCGATTCTCGGCTCTGCCACGAAATTTTAAAAATTGGTATGAGGAGTGGAGTGGGGTCCACTTAGTCTCAGGAGGTCAACTGAGTAGAGTGCGGTGGTGGTGGTGGTGGTGGTGGTGGTGGTGGGGGTTCTATTCCCACCTCAGCCATCCTTAAAGTGGTTTTCCGTTGTTTCCCACTTCTCCTTCAGACAAATGTCGGGATGGTACCTAACTTAAGGCCACGGCCGCTTCCTTCCCTCTTCCTTGACTCTCCCTTGCAATCTTCCCATCCCCCCGCAAGGCCACTATTCAGCATAGCAGGTGAGGCCACCTGAACGAGGTACTGGTTCTCCTTCCCAGTTGTATCCCTAACCCAAAATTCTCACATTCCAGGACACTGTCTCTTGAGGTGGTAGAGGTGAGATCCCTCGCTAAGTCCAAGGAAAAAATCGACCCTTGATGGTAATCGGATTAAGAAAGAAGAAAGAAAGAACGTGTTGTTGTTATAATAATAATAATAATAATAATAATAATAATAATAAGGCAATCGTATGGGCTCAGCTGCCGTGTGTAGGCATTTTATTTGAAGCCATCTAGGCTGCGTGCACGTCAATTTCGACCATCCGTTTCAATCTACAAGATGGATGAGTAAACATGATCTGTCTTGAGTGATCTATGGCTGATTTTCAATTAATTTTGTCAGGCAATCACCATAGGTGTTTTTCATGCCGACAAGGTAAGTCATGGAGTGTCGAAAGGGCTTTTTTTCCGGCCTACAAAAATTCATCCTCTTCTGCCAGATTTGAACCCATGACTCTGATCCACAGGACGAACAAACCTTAGCATAACACTTTAATCCTTGCTCATAAATCCGGAAGAAGAACGGGTATTCTAGCTGGTAATTTTCTATAGACGATCAGAGTTAATACAATGGCACACTTCCGAAGAACAGACTACCTTAACTCAAAAATGTAAACTTCATTGATTTAAAGATCAAAGTATTTTTACCCCCCCCCCCCGTGGGTGGGGGCGCAGATGAAGAACATACCCACGGTATTCCCTGCCTGTCGTAAGAGGTGACTAAAAGAGGTGACCAAGGGATGATGCCATTAGACTACTTGTGATTAGTACAATTACGTGCAGAACACTGTGGGTCAACGTTACTTGCGACTAGTACCACCTTGCGAGGAAAACCATGGGTCTACGTTACATAGGAGTAGCACCATTATGTGAGGAGCACCATGGGTTTGTGTTGCCTGTAGGCGTTAACATAATGTGTGGTACCCCGTGGGTCTACATTGCCTATGGTTAGTACCACTATGTGAATAACACCATGGGTATAGCTTACGTGGCCTGTGATTAGTTCCACTAAGTGAAGAACACTATGGGTCTGCGTTGCTTGTGAGTAGTGCACTTAATGTTCGAAACACCATAGGTTTGTGTTACCTGTGAGTGGTGTCATGCCGTGGGTCACCTGTGGAGAATTATCTAACTGACCGTACCTGTTCGCTATACAGCTAAGGAGTTTGAGCCTCCATGGACATTAACATACTCTTGCTATCTACTTAATATGGACTCCATGAAAGTAATAGTATAGTAGTCTTGGTGATGTTTGATGCTGTTGTAGCAGAGGATAATTCTTTGTAAGAATAAATCAGTAACCCTATGACATTTCAGTGTTCTTATGAAGTAAAACATTACATAATGGTGCCGAAACCCGTTTATGGAACGATTAGCGGCTAGAAAAACGCGGACAGACAACGGTAAGCAGCATCACGCAACATCGCCGTATCAACAAGAAACCAGCTAACCCAAGTAAGATCTCTACTTACATTCAATTTCTTAAGCAACGGATATACATTTGAAGGAATATACGTAATTATATACATTACGAACAGACTCATTTGAAGTGTTACGAAACATCAGTGTACGTTTCAAAGTGCGTCGCAAAAACAGTGAATATTACAAGTGTGTAAAGCCTCTGTTGACAGGATCAGTACTATAACCAACACTTAAGATTTAACTGTCGTAAAAACATAATACGGAAACCCGGACTGTTTACGAATGCAGTGTAACTTCAGGTTGCAGTGAAATACCAATTACAGTACAGATATAGGTTAAAGACAGGAATACGGTAATGTCCATGTACGTAGTGTGTGTTATTTTCGTTAACGGTATTCGTGCATAATTCAGTTCAGTGAAACATGGAAAATACGAATATTAACGCACCTACTGCTCAGTTTACAGTTTCAAATGCAAACATTTTACAAACTGAAAGACGCATTCGAACAGCAACCAGATCGTCGGAAACTAGACTTGTTCAAAGACTACGAACAGCGATCGAAGATGGATATGATGACATCGAAATGGAAATATTAGCGCAAAGATTACACGAACTACTACTAGATTTGAGCGAAATTCAGAAACGGATACAGGCGTTGCAGGAAGACGATGCGAACGAACGGGATGCAGAAGAGTGTGAAAACCGTCGAATAGAAGGCCGAAAACTAATTGCAATAGCAAACAAGAAGATCACAGAAATTAGGTTTCCCCAGCAGCAATCAAACGCAAAGAATGAAACAACTGTTCTTCAGTCTGCAATCGTGAGACCACGCTTACCTAAGCTTGAAATTAAACCTTTCATGGGCACCTTTTCAGACTGGCCAAGATTTTATCAGCAATTTGAATCAGCAATTCATAATAATTCGGCAATTACGCCAGTTGACAAACATCTGTATCTATGGAACTTGGTAGAAGGAGAAGCCAGACATCTCATCAGTGGGCTGAAAATGTCAGAGGAAAATTACAAGATCGCACTTCAGAAGCTGAAGGAACGCTTCGACAACATTAAATTACAGCAACAGGAACATATCGATTTCTTCCGTACCTTGAGAAAACATTCAGATCCAACTACTACCGAGTTGAGAAGCATATATAACAGTTTCCAGATGAATATTGCAGCTCTTAAAGGACTTGGGTTTGATGCCTGCATGCTTGGTTCCTTTTTATCTGCAGATATTTTACGTGCCTTTCCAGATGAAACAAAATTCGCCTGGTACACTACGCAGGGCGATGATGGTAACTTGGATGCCCTGATGAATTTCCTGGACAAATGGGTACTCAGCAAAGAAAAATCAGAGAAGTTGAACGAGTTCAGTGACAGTTTAGGAGAACAGTTCTCTACAACAATGAATCTACACACCAGTCAATACAAGAAAGAAATAAAAAAGAGTAAGCATACTGAACAGCAAAATAATCCACCTAAACTAACGTACAGCGATGAAATAAAAACAAACCCAATCACATGCGCCTTTTGCGATAGAAGAGGCCACTGGAGTAACGAATGCCATAAAATAGTCTCAGTTGCAGCCAGATCAGAAAAATTAAAGAAAGATGGACGATGCTTCATCTGTTTAGGCAAAAACCACAAAATGAAAGACTGTAGAAAGAAAGATCAGAAATGTCGAGTCTGTAATAACACAGGACATCATAAATCCATTTGCAAGTCATCCTTGGATACAATAACGGCAGTAACCACAGGGGAGTCACTTACGAAAGAAACAACTGTTACAGCTGTCCATACTGCAGAGACAAAGAATACACAATTGCATGAGATGTTTTTGAACACAGCTTTAGTATGGATTTCTGATCGCAACGGCAATCAGCATATGACAAAAATACTACTTGATGCCGGAAGTGAACGCAGTTATATCGTCAAAGATCTAACAGATAAACTAAACTTGGAAAACATTGGAAAAGAGTCCTTAATTATTTCAACACTTGAACATCACGGTAAAGCAACAATACGCAACCGAGTACGATTTCAACTTACAGGAGCAGCCACGGGAACTGCAATTAAGATAGAAGCTTTAGAAGCTACACATACTTTTCAAGCTCTGAGACCAGTTCCAATGGATATTAGGCAACAATTCAGCAGTTTAAAATTTGCAGATGCTGATGAAATATCGAAGAACATCTCTATTGGAATATTAGTTGGCGCTGATTACCATGAACGTATCTTCCAAGATGACATCATCCGCTTATCAGACTCACTCACCATTCGCAGAAGTATTTTTGGTTGGATTCTATTTGGAAGTCGCACTGGGATTTCGATAAAAGAAACAAATTCATACTTCATTCACTCAGAAACAGACAACCTATTGAGGAGATTCTGGGAGCTAGAGAGCATCGGAATCAGGGATGATGAAACTCGCAAATTCACAGCCAAGGAACAGAAGATCTTGACAACAACCAATGAACAATTTGCGATAACTGAAAGACGGTGCACAGTATTCCTACCTTGGAAAAAGGATGAACCTAATCTACATGACAACAGGAATATTGCATTAAAGCGTTTCGATAGTTTGAAGAAGCGATTTGCAAGAGATAAGAAATACGAAGAACGCTATGTACAAGCAATGCAGAAACACATTGAGAACGAACAAGTTGAATTCTGTAGTGAGGAATCAGAAAGAGGAAAAATATTCTTCATGCCACATCATGCAGTAATTCGAGATGATCATGAAACAACCAAAGTGAGGATCGTATTTGACGCTTCTTCACATGAGAAAGGCGAATTGTCTTTGAACAGCAACTTAGAATCTGGCCCCAATCTGAATCCAGATTCAACAGCAACCTTACTTCGGTTACGAACGTTCAACAAATACATTGCAGCAGACGGGAATCAGAGCTTTTTACAGTTGATTCTGAATGAGAAAGACAGAGATTCCACTCGTTTTTTCTGGTTTAAAATGATTCGTTCAGAAGAAGGGTGGCTGAGAACCAATGAGACCACAATATACCGTTTCTGTCGACTCCCATTTGGGCTGACATGCAGCCCGTATTTGCTGGCAGCAACTTTAAGACAACTAGCAACGGTGATGAAAGACAAATATCCAAACGCATTAAGAATTCTAGAAGACAACGTGTATGTTGACGATCTAGCAGCAGGCGGAGACACGGATGAAGAATTGATAGACATTTATACAGAGATGAAAAATTGTTTCAATGAGATCAGCATTCCACTTTCCAAATGGTTATCAAACTCAATAACAATGAACCAGGTGTGGCGAGAAACGAAAGAAGTGGTCCGCCAAAATACATCTATTTTAGGCATTCCAACTGATACGGATACAGATGAATTCTACTTCTCGTTCGAGAATACCGTAAGTACAGCAGCACTCATGCCCTGTACTAAAAGAGTTGTTCTGAAGACTGCAGCAAGAATCTACGATCCATTAGGCCTCCTATCACCAGCAACAATTACAGGAAAGATTATTTTCCAAGAAACTTGGCTGAGAAACCTCGACTGGGATGAGCTTTTGCCACATGATTTAGTTCAGAAGTGGAACCACTGGCTAGAAGGTTTAAAAAGCTTACACACAGTTAAAATTCCACGATGGATAGGATCTTGGATCAAGCAAGACCAGACCAGAGAACTGCACATTTTCAGTGATGCCAGCGAACGAATATATGGCGCAGCAGTTTACATCAAGACGACCATAAACGAACATGTCAGGATCGAATTAATCACAGCCAAAAATCGACTCGCACCAGTTCAGAAAATATCCTTACCACGACTAGAACTCATGGGAGCTATCATAGCAGTTCGTCTTTCGGAGTATGTCAAACGTGAACTACACTTGGAACTACACCACGTCCAATTTTGGACCGATTCAACCATTGTATTACACTGGATAAGAGGAAACGCGTCGGAATGGAACGTGTTCGTCTCGAACAGAATACATGAAATTCATCGAAGGTCACACCCAACACAGTGGCGTCTTTGCCCCGGCAAGGAAAACCCTGCAGATCATATAACACGAGGGCTAACAGCAAATCAACTGCGTGAAAGTAACTCATGGTGGCATGGTCCAGACTGGCTTATAAAACCAGAAGAGTATTGGCCGAAATCAGTTGAAATATCACAAACAGAACTTGATAAAACAGGAATAGAACGAAAGAAAACAGTTTCCCATGCTACCGCAGCTAAACAGACAGAAGCGATTTTCGATATTACAAGATATAGCAGATTAACCAAAGTTCTCAGGATTACAGCATGGATTTGGCGATTTACACGAAATACACGCTGTCAAGAAAAAACGTTAGGCCCACTACAATTAGACGAAATTCAAACTGCAAAGCTGTTTTGGATTAAACATTCACAGAGAGAATCGTTCCCAGAAGAAATAGAAGCACTACAGAAAAGGTCAGAACTACCCAAGCAGTCCAAAATTAGAAACTTTTCTCCATTCATCAAACATGGCATTCTTAGAGTTGGTGGACGTTTACAATTTGCCGGTTTAGATGAAAACGAGCAACATCCCATTATTTTAAATGGTGACCACCATTTCACAAAACTGTTAGTAGAAGAGGAACATAAAACCCAATTCCATGTAGGAACTCGAATTTTGTTGAGTATTTTAAGGACAGACTTTTGGATACTTCGAGGACGACAGATCATCAAGAAAATCATTAGAAAGTGCTTACCGTGCAAAAAACTTAAAGCAAAGGCAGCTTCGGAAGTTGAACCCCCTCTTCCGGCAGAACGCGTAACTCCTAGCAGACCATTTGAGACCACTGGTGTGGACTTCGCAGGTCCGTTATATTCCAAGAATGGAGGCATATTACGGAAAAGATACATTGCATTGTTCACATGCGCTGTAACACGCGCTGTACACTTGGAGCTTGTGACAGATATGAGTACGGAGAAATTCATTCACGCCTTACAGCGATTTATTGGACGAAGAGGTTTATGTCGAACAATTTGGTCCGATAACGCACGAACATTTAAGAAAGCTGAAAGAGAACTTAGCACATTATGGGAAAATCTGAAAACAGAAGACATTGTGCATTTTTTGAATGGTAAAAATATTCATTGGCAATATATAGTCGAACGCGCTGCTTGGTGGGGAGGATTCTGGGAGAGAATGGTACAGACAGTGAAAAGCTGTTTGAAGAAAGCCTTAGGAAGCAGGCGGTTCGATGATGAAGAAATTTACACAGTTCTCGTCGGAATTGAAGCAACAATCAACAGTAGACCCTTGACGTATGTGGAAAACGATCCTCAGCATCGTGCGCTGACACCAGCACATTTTCTTATTGGTGATAACACAACAAGGCTACCAGACAGAAAGACCAATGTTGAAGATAGTAACAAAACAAAGGAAGAAATGAATCAGATGTGGATAGAAAAACAGTCTGCACTGAACACATTTTGGAAGCAGTGGAGGTACGAGTATCTATTGGATCTAAATAGTTTCCATGAAGTTCAGCAACGGAACCAGAATCGTCCACTTCTTCAACATGGAGATCTGGCGCTACTAAGCGACGATAAACTACCAAGGCAAATTTGGAAGATAGCTAGAATCTCCAAACTCATCATGGGACGAGATGGGAAGATCAGGTCCTGTGAGCTGACTGACAAAGAGGGGAGAGTATTTCGAAGACCCATTCAACTGGTACATCCATTGGAGTTGAGCAACCGTGATACGGCTCAAGGTGGGGAGTGTGGAGAATGATCTAACTGACCGTACCTGTTCGCTACACAGCTAAGGAGTTTGAGCCTCCATGGACGTTAACATACTCTTGCTATCTACTTAATATGGACTCCATGAAAGTAATAGTATAGTAGTCTTGGTGATGTTTGATGCTGTTGTAGCAGAGGATAATTCTTTGCAAGAATAAATCAGTAACCCTATGACATTTCAGTGTTCTTATGAAGTAAAACATTACATCACCATTACCTGTGATTAGTACCACCATGCGAGAAACACCATGAGTATACGTTACCTGTTACCATAGGAGGAACACCATGGTTCTGATTTACTAGTGATTAGTACAATTATGAAGGGCCGGTGACCTGGATTTTGGACCCCTTTTATAATAAGGCATTGTGAATTGGATCCACTGATTGTTTTTGTTTCACGATCATTTTTTCATCATCATTCGTTTTAGATTCTAGTCAGTGGATAAATTTTAAAGTTTTAATTTTTATTTCGTTCACCTTGTACCATTATGGGACGATGACCTAGCTGTTAGGCCCCTTTAAACAACAAACATAATCAAATAACTTCTTCGTAATTTTAGAGCTAATTTCCATGACGTTTAAGATCCTTTCCAACGTTTGTGGCCTTGAACGACTGCAACATTGATTAACCCCAAAATCTAGGTTACTAGTCTCTACTATTCTCTTGGCTTTATTCACATCAATAACATATTCGAACACAATAGACATGTTTTCATTATTATGTCCGTATATGTCATGCTTTTCCCCCTTTTGAAGTAGTACCTGAGCTCTTCAATAGCTCTTCTTTTCTTCTGTGACATTAACAGTCCCCTGTAAGCTGTTTGTACAGCATACAGTCCTTACAGAAGATTAATGGCTTTCCCTCAGGGTGCGCCGGACTAAATCTAGACTCCCGCAAGGATCGCTTTTGGCCTCTCGCTATTCATGTTTTACAATAAATTACTGCTCACAGCCCAGCAGACTATTTTCGGTCTAATAATATAATTATGTTGTTTTCAATTCACAAATTTAGATAAGGAGAAGTTGGTCAAAATTAGTAATAGGCTTTTAGTTACAATCAAAGTAGCACTAATGAGTAAATGGTCAGTGTAAACGTTCTTACCTTTCCTCTAATTATTTATTTTCCATCTGAGGTTTAGTAGTAGAGAGTAGGTCTCCACATTCCAAGATCGCGGATTCAAGTCCAGTACATGTGGTTAGATGTTTTTGGAAGGCTGAGGAAAAAAGCCAGACCGCACGCAGATATTAGAATGTCACGTCGTAGGTGACGTAAGCCGGCGAAGACATCACGTCTATAACCATATAAATGTATACAGGGTGTATGAGAACTATGCCAAAGCCCATCTGGTGACCATGATCGTTAAGGCGCTGAAGTCTAAACAGTCTGACACTGAGGTTAGCCGGTTCAAGTCCCGTTGGTTTTCACGATCAGAATGTTGGCTGGCAGGGTAGAGGATGTGGTGGTATACAATTTATAATCACTAGATTGCGTGCCAAAAGCCTGGATTAAATTCCAAACCTCTCCACAGCGAGGGCATATGACGCTGTTGATGGTGATTCGTCCGTCGGATGGCGACGTTAAGCCTTGAGCAGATCCCTTGGTGCTATTCGACAGGAGTAGGCTATGTGCCGGCACAGGGTTTCACCCTCTCCCTACTATCAAATATCATGTCATTCATTTCATCTCATTAACTCCTCTGATGAGGTTGACGCCAGGAAGGGCATCCGTTCATAAAAACCCGCCACGACAGATTCATCTCACATCATACCCGACCCCGTAGGAAAACGGGACAAGGATTGGACAAGCAACATCAGAACTATATCGACAAAAGAATCAAGGATGCTCTTCGTGTTATGTTAAGAACGATGGTGCATTAGGAGAAAACTTTTCGAGAAACTGCGAACATTGAAAATTGCAAATGTAGAAAGGTGACATCAAAGGAACCACTGAAAGTTAAAAAATTAGCACCAAGAGAAAACAGGGAGGGAAACAGAATCAACTGGCACACAGTTGGTGAGTTTGAACTGGACAGGGGTACGTGCTTTGTCCTTCAGAAGAAAGAAGAAATGGAATAACGTATGACTTTTAGTGCAGGGAATGTCCGAGGACATGTTCGGCTCGCCAGATGCAGGTCTTTTGATTTGACACCCGTAGGCGATCTGCGCGTCGTGATGAGGATAACTGATGATAAAGACGACACATACACCCAGCCCCCGTGCCAGCGAAATTAATCAATGATGGTTAAAATTTCCGACCCTGTCTGGAATCGAACCCGGGAACCCTGTGACCAAAGGCCAGCGCGCTAACCACTTAGCCATTGAGCCGGTGGTCCTTCACATGGAAAGTAGCCATTCGAGTTGATATTAAGAGCAATCAGCGAAAAAGTTCATAAGACAGCTTATTATATATAACAATTAAGCAGTGAATTAATAAAAGGTTGTTTTCTAAGCCTACCATATAATTATACTAAACTTAGGTTAAAATTAATTATTTATAAAATCACTAGAGTTACAAGAACCTAAGTAAGTTTAATTGTAAGTAAAATGCCATATTTCAAATACAGGTGAATGCATGGTCAAACGGAGCAACAGACTTCACAGCCTGAGTCTCGCCTTGTAAAATAAGACATTTAATAAATAAATAAATAAATAAATAAATAAATAAATAAATAACTCGGAAAGGGGCTGTCCTCTAAACTAACATAGGATGCACCAGCACCAAGCAATCACAGACAAGGAAATGGATGTATGTATTCAGTCTTAACAGACATCAATTCATTTTCCTTATGATTCAATTAAAGATGATATATATCTATAGGTTATTGATTTGGAATTCCTTATGCAGCGAACAATACAAGGGGTGTGGCTAACTTGTAATATATCAAGTTGTTGCAGCATTTGAATAGTGACAGGTCTCTTGTTAGATCATAAATAAGGTACACTGAAGAAAATGGAAATTGCATCATCCACAAGGAGTGGTGCTACTTTGCTGCAATTGAACATGCAGGAAGAGTGTTCGGTGGTGCTTCGACGACTACATTTTCAGGTCCCTCTGCAAGTTTGGACAACAATCAATACAGGATGTGCCCACCACGAGCTGCAATACATTGATGAATTCGTCGAGGCATAGAGTCAATAAGGCCCTGGATCGCTTCCTGAGGAATTGTGGCCCATGCTTGCTGCACTGCACGGGTCAGTTGTTCCAGAGATGTGGGTGGCTGAGGACGGTTGGCCAGTTGTCGATCCATCATGTCCCACACATGCTCAATAGGACTGAGGTCCGGAGATCTGGCGGGCCATTCTAAGGCTGTGATGTCGTGGAGAGCTTCTCTGGAGATGCGTGCAGTGTGAACCCGGGCATTGTCCTGCTGAAGCATCCCGTTAGGAATGTTCGCCATCATAGGGACAACCACTGGATTGAGTACCCTATCAACGTATTGTCGAGTCATAGTGCCCTCAACAAGCACTAATTGTGATTTCACATTAAAGCCAATAGCTCCCCAGACCATAATGCTTGGTGTTGGCCCTGTGTGCCTCCCGACAATAAGATCTGTGTGGCCCCTCTCCTCGGTACGTCGGCGCACACGATTCCGGCGATCACTGCGGGCAAGACAGAAGCGCGATTCATCACAGAAGACGACCCTATGCCATTCGTCGACCCATGTCGATCTTTCTCGACACCAGGCCAGCCTTACACGTAGCTGTTGTGGGGTCAATAGAACACCTTCTGCAGGGACACGGGCTCGTAAGCCAGCTGCACGCAGGCGATTACCAACTGTTTGTTGTGTAACGTGGGGTGCCACAGCTGCTCGAATTTGCGTTGCTATTGCATGGGGTTCCATCCGGGCCATCCGAATGATGCGGCGATCCTCTGTCACAGTTGTCTGTCGCGCTGGGCCTGTGCCAGGTCTACGAGTGTGGGTGCCTTCATTTGACCACTGCTGCCATACACGTTGTACCGTAGATGCCTGTCGGCCAACACGTGCAGCGACAGTCCTTAGCGATAATCCAGCCTCACACAGCCCAATTATCCGAGCCCTCTCAAACGGCGACAGTTGTTGATAGCGTGCTCTTCTCTGTCGTCGAGGCATGTTTGACTGGGAACACTTCACTGCACAGACTGCAAGTCAACTGCGCTACACCAGAGTCCGTATACTGGAGTTGATTCCTCCGCGACCAATCACGTGGGAGGCCTGTAGCAACAATCCAATGGGTCTGAAACTTTGATCGTTTACATACCTACATGGCGTCGTTCCATATCTTGAAAATCAACACAAACGACCAAAGCCTTCATGGTGTTGCAATTTCCATTTTCTTAAGTGTATTTTAAGTTCCCCTGTTGGTAAGGGCAGCAGAATACATCCGCGGTATCTCCTGTCGGTTTTAAGTACTACTACAGAACAGTTTTCATTCCATCCCCGACTCTATGTCGATGCCCGCTCGCTAGCACAGAATGTGCTGACCTCGTCCTTTGACCGATTTTCCTCGAGTTGAGGCCGGATGTAATAAAGTATCGTGTAACCTGGCATTAAACGCTCTAGGACGCGGCCATAGTCATCATGAATTAAAAAAAAATTCTTTCCGTTTACTCATTCATAATTGCTAACAACATATTGTGCCAGTTCACTGCCATAAATTGACACTTTGGAACTAAAATAGACGCAGTTGCCATGATACGAATAGATACGGCACATAAATTCAATCATCGATATCGAGAAAGTGACCGAAACAAGAAATATCAAGGCGGCGGTGAAAAAAAATAAAGCCTAAGATTATTATATCATCATTACTACTTCTCGCAAAAAGACTGCAAACTGAAAGAAGCAAGGTACCGATCGTGGTAAAATAATCGTATAATACGAGCAGCATATTGAGATTTGAAGAAAGTCAATTCAATATTTGGGAAAAAAAGACCTAAGATACAGAATACTACGCCGAAACACACAAAATAGAGGCAAATAAATTAAAGTGGCATATTGATAAGGAAATTGCGGGAAGGATTACGTCACGAATCCCGAACAGCAGCAGATAACATTCATAGCTGACCAGAAAGAATTATTTAAGTCACAGCAATTAATAGTATCAATGTAGGCTATCAAATAGGAATCGTAACAGATAATTGAATTTTAGGCAGACATATTGGTAATCTACAAGAAAAATCACAGTTGAAACTTAAAGAAACGTCACATTTGTCACACATTTTTATGTTAGAAGGCATTGAAGTTCCTAAGATGACGAAACTGACTGTCTGTATGTATTTTTGTTACATTTGCACAAGAAATGCCCGTCAAAATAAGTTGAGAAACCTAGCCACGATGTCCAGGGAAGACTTGCGTGAAATGACGGAGAGGGAAGCATGACCTGTCCCACAGGATCCCAGAGACCAAGAGGATGTAGCAGCCGAATCTAAATCATAGATGTACCAGTATATCTAATTCCAACGCCATTGGAGCAGAGAGAAAAAGATAAGTCATATACGTCAATGCAAGTAGAGTAAATTCCTTTGAATAAAATGTTGTTTTTCTTCTGTGATAAATATATTGTGAGGCAGTGAAATCTTCAAATTAGCTCATAAATAGTGGATTTTCGTGAGATAACATATACATGTGACAATGTAAAGGGATGATAGGTAGTCATCTAAACGATATAACAAATGCTTGGCTAGGATGTGAATGAGATATATAAAACCTGTAAATGCGTTCGTAATGTTCTCTAACACAGAGAAGAGGTTAGCATATGTGAATTAAAAGAGTTATGTCGACGTAATGGTTAATATAATGAGTAAGTTAGGGTTGGTATTTTATAAAATGGATGTAGTACAGTGTCATACGTAGGTTATAGTTGGATTATGAGATGATATGAATGATATGAAATGAAACAGAAGTGAATTAAGATGAAATGGAATATTCAAGTTAATAGATGATGGTTATGGAATTCTATGCGTCAAGTCAACGTGTACCTGAAGGTAGTTGATATGAAAGAAGAAATATGATAATGAGATATGAAGGAGATGAGATATATATATATATATATATGAATAACGAGTGAATATGAAGAAGAATAATGATGATGATGATAGTTATTGTTTCGTCGATGAAGAAGAGAGTGATTTATTTCAGTAGTTATAATAAGAGGATTGGCACAATTTAAGGTTAATAATATATTTAATTCCTTGCTGAGTGATCATTCTTAGATATTCCGTATCCAACATTGAATATGATTTGTATAGCTCACATATAGAATGTAGGCACGTGTAAGTCGTCGAGATAAATCAATACAAGGAAAGTTGAGTAGAATATTAACCAACATTAACCCAGATTTCAACCATAGTCATGATTACTTGATAAATAAAAATACATCGTACATATGTTATCACATTTATGGTATTGGTAAGGTTACTCACATATAATTGCTAAAGGTAATGGTTGTTAGAGTCTTCTTAAATGATATACAATACCTATTTTCATAAATAGCGATGAGTGAGGTGTTGCAATTTATTAATGACCTGTTGACATGTTTCATGTGACACATTTATACAGTTGGGGCCGATGACCTCGATGTTAGGCCTCTTTAAACAACAAGCATCATCATCATCATCATCATTTATACAGTTGACCTAACATATATAATTTATGAGAGGGATGATATCCACATGAGCTATTGGTAATGATGATAGATGTTGATTTTGAAGGGTGCACGTGCAGTAAATGACTTATCGCTTACCTTTTCTTGACGTATCCATAAAAAGCTGTTCCCAAATGATAAATAATCCTTATCCTCGATATATTTGAGATTCGAAATGCTCGATGTTACTTGATATTACCTGATATAATCGATATTACTGATATTACTGATGTGATGGATATCCTCGATATTATTGATATTATGGAAATGTGAGGACATAAATATTTAAGATTAGAATATTATTTAATTCAAGGCAACGGATTGATGCTTATACATTTTTCCAGATAGATCTGTAAATATTACAACAAGAATTAATGTAGGAATAGTATGTCATTCATTCTTAAAAAATGAATCAGAGATGTGATTTTAATTTATAGGAACAGAATTCACAAAATAATTTCAGACTTATTTTCTACTTTTCAATGTACATAATTGCAAATATGTTTTTTTAGACAATCAAAAACCTCTGATGAATCTATTCAACACAATTAACTAATTTTAACTGGAGATAGATATTTTCTTTCCAAAGATACTTCATTTTGTTTTCTTTACTAGATTTTCTATTATAATGAATGAGCATAATCAAAAGTTATTAGCATTTAATATTATACTAATATAAGCAGATACTAATATAGTCTACCTTCGGTTAAGTATTGCGAATTATACTACGTGAGATAGATTGATCGGCGCGATGGAGACGTCCATCGACTTTATTGTAAAGAAATCAGCTGTCGAATACAACTGTCTAATAATCTCTGCGAATCCGCGACTTCAGAACGAAATGGAAATTGGAAATTAATCGGTAATGAGCTAGTCTGGATTTTTTCGTGACCCGCCCTGGACGCAGAAACGGCGCAGTATATACTCAGAGACATTTCTTGGATATTCGAAATACATTGGAAACTTTGTGTTATCACATATATTAAGGGAATTAAAGGGTAAAGTACATTTTACCAAAAAAAGCCACTTTAAGATAGAATCTCGTTTCGGGAAAAGATTACGAGATAAACTTGCAAATGCATCCGGGAGATAGTAGGTTCGAATCGCACTATCGGCAGCCCTGAAGATGGTTTTCCGTGGTTTCCCATTTTCACACCAGGCAAATGCTGGGGCTGTACCTTAATTAAGGCCACGGCCGCTTCCTTCCAACTCCTAGGCCTTTCCCATCCCATCGTCGCCATAAGACCTATCTGTGTCGGTGCGACGTAAAGCCCCTAGCAAAAAAAACTTGCAAATATTAATCTTATTGCATATTTTCTTGATGTTTCATATATACCAGGTCGATGTTGTACTTACAGATCAGTTGCACATTGTTTCGTCCACACTGTGGTTTTCCTCCGGCGGTTCTACCAAACAATGTTCCCAATTTTTTTCTTACCAGGGTCTATGTTTCAATAATCTGTTATTACTATTTAGATGTCTGTCACAATCAAATTGTTTTGGAAATGCGGAGAACTTGATAAGGTATTCAAATTGACTACGGAACATGATTTTGGACACTAATGGGTAGGCTAAGTTGACTTCCAAGTAACTACGAACACTCGGCATTTGGCCGAGTCTCGTCCTCAGGTACATTCCTACAAGTTCTCCCTGTCTACCTTATTAGTATCAGTGCACAGGCCTTGACTAGTCTCTTTTAAAACGAGGTCCAGCATAATTCTTTAAAATCATTAATGCACATTGTTACACATATGAAACGTGTAGGCCTACTTTTGAACCAGGTTGTTCGCTAATTTTGTTGATTTCGTAAGGAACTATAAGTTGTAGCCTACAACTACTAAATATTATAGAACAAGGATTCAAATTATGATTAACTATCAACCACATTTTTGTTAAAAGAAAAGAGAACTTAGAGAAAAGCAAATGATCATAAATATGTCGCTCGGACGTGGCCATCCATCAACGGCTGCTAATTTCAGATGACTACAAGCCATAAGACATAGCCTGCACGGTTGCTAGGTAACATTGTCTGGCATTCCATCCATACCTTACATCACAGCCTGCACGGTTGCTAGGTAACATTGTCTAGCATTCTATCCATACCTTACATTACAGCTTGAACGGTTGCTAGGTAACGTTGTCTGACCATCCATCCATACCTTACATCATAGTTACACGGTTGCTAGGTAACATTGTCTGGCCATCCATCTATACCTTACATCATAGCCTCACGGTTGCTAGGTAACCCTGTCTGGTCATCCATCCATATCATACATCACAGCCTGCACGGTTGCTAGGTAACATTGTCTGGCCATCCATCTATATCTTACATCACAGCCTGCACGGTTGCTAGGTAACACTGCCTGACCATCCATCTATATCTTACATCACAGCCTGCACGGTTGCTAGGTAACACTGCCTGACCATCCATCTATATCTTACATCACAGCTTGCACTGTAGCTAGGTAACCCTGTCTGGCCATTCATCCGTACCTTACATCACAGCCTGCTAGGGTTCCACTTCCGTCACTCATTCCGTAACTTCCGTAACGTACATTTCCAGATGTTCCCCAGCAATAAGATACCGTATATTAGTGTTATAACATAAATTATACCTGAACTTCGAAGCCATGCTTTGTTTTCAGGTAAACAGCTGAACTGAAATGTTATACTAGCAACAGCAATGTGATCCAGTTTATAGGATGGCCACCACGGTTTGTTCCAAAATGTGTGATGGTGATTATTAGAACCAGAAGTTAGGCAAAATGCCTTTTTTTTAAAAAAGAATCTGGGTGAATATATGGAAGTGACGCATAGAGACAAAAGATTTTTCCGTACATTTTGCCTTTTTGCCTATTTTACTTTCAATAGTGTATTTGATAGTTCAATGCCTTTTTTTTGCCTTTTTAATTTACTGTGGATATTTTCTGCTGTATTAAAATTAATCAGTGGAAGGAAAAAGTATGTAATTCCAACGTACTGTATTAATAATAAAGAAAACATTCATTGTAACTTAATAGATAGAAAATAACATTTACACAAACGATATTTTCATCTTATACAAATCTGTACTGAAACCTCCACACGCCAAATGGTCGAGAGGGTTGCCAGGTACCGTCCTTGCTACAAAAAATTAAGTGCTGGTGGTGATTATTGTTTTAACAGGAATATCATCTTGGTAAACTTTCTCTAGTAACACTAATCAGAAGAACACGAAGTACGTGAAAATGAAAGACTCCCCAAGCCTCGCAAATCTAATACGTTCGGGGTAGGAAAAGAACAAGAGTTGACCAAGGCAGGTCAGACAGTAAAGGTAAGAGCGAGGAACCTGACACAGTAAATGGAAGCAACGCCAGACTCAGCTGGGGGAACCGTGGTCGCTAACTCACACTCCCAAGTTGAGGGGCTCTGGTCCCCCTTTTAGTCGCCTCTTACGACAGACAAGGCATACCGTTGACGTTGTTCTATCATCCCCAACCACAGGGGGATGAAAGATTAAGTACTAAAATGTGATGCAGATGTGTGTTACGCAGCTTATATTAAAGCATTATTTTCGTGCCCATTTTTGTCATTATAAATGCCTATTTTGAATATTGTAATGCCTATTTCCTAAAGGTTAAGTGCTTATTTGCCTGTCTATTTTAGCAAAAATAAATTCCTGAACTTCCGGTCTCTAGTGATTATTGTTTTAAGAGGAAGTACAGCTGGGCAACCATTCTCTATATAACACTAATCAGAGGGGGAAAATGGAAAGGGTCCGACACTTCGAAGAATAAAGATATCGGCCAAGGGAAGAAGACAAGGGCCACGAAGGGCGTGAAAATGTACGACTTCCTAGGATTCGCAAACCTAATACTGTTGGAGTCGGAAAAGAACAAGAGTTGACCAAGGGAGGTCCGATAGGATAGATGAAAGTGAGGAGCTTGGCACAAGTAAGTGGAAACAATGTCAGGACTCAGGTGAGAACCTCGTGGTCGCTAACACATGCTCCCAAGTTAAGAGCCCTTGGGGCCCTTTTAGTCGCCTCTTACGATAGGCAGGGTACCACACGGAGGATGGTGTATTCCAAATACTGTTACTGATGTGTAACAGTGGGTTATTAGCGGAAAGAAAGAATGTATAGTAGAGGCAGAGCTATTAAAGAGTGTTAAATATCTGTAACACAGGGCACTAGAGGTTTAAGGCTAACGCTGATCGTGCTCAGCGATATGGACACCAAAATGATTCAAACCTTATCTCATTATTCAACAGTATGACCGAGAGTTCGGCCCCCGTCGTCTCGGCAACTGGGAGGTGCCTAAGTGGTATCCAGAACGTCTCCGTGGAGGCCGTCTGCGGACCCGTCCACCGCCACGCAGCACCAATATCATCGTCGACGAGAAAGGTCACCTCTTGCCTGGCATCCGGCGACCAAAAGAGCCTCCTTGGGGGCGGTTCAAGGGTACCTGGGATCTTCCTCGCCGCATCACGCGCAAGATAGGTGAGTAATAATAATAATAATTCCGCCTGTGTGTAGTGGTTAGTGTGATTAGCTGGCACGAAATTTGAAAAGTGGTACGAGGGCTGGAACGGGGTTCACTCAGCATCGGGAGGTCAACTGAGTAGAATTGGATTCGATTCCCTCCTCTGCCATCCTTCAAGTGGTTTTCTGTGGTTTCCCACTTCTTCTCCAGGCAAATGCCGGGATGGTACCTAACTTAAGGCCACGGAAGATTCCTTCCCTCTTCCTTGTCTATACCCCATCCCCCCACAAAGACCCTGTTCAGCCGCCCTACGGTTCAGTATAGGTGGTGCGGCCACCTGGGTGAGGTTCTGGTCCTCTACCCGAGTTGTATCCGCGACCCAAAGTCTCACGCTCCAGGTTACTGCCCTTGAGTCGGTAGAGGTGAGATCCCTGCTGAGTCCGAGGAAAAAGCCAACCCTGGATGGTAAACGGACTAAGGAAGAAAGAAAGAAAGAAAGAAAGAAAGAAAGAAAGAAAGAAAGAAAGAAAGAAAGAAAGAAAGGAAGGAAGGAAAGAAGGAAGGAAAACTGCATTCATCAAATCGTAAGAAATCCCAATCTGTGGTTTCCAAGATTGTGGGAGATGGGTATTATTTTATCCTTTCTTATCTTACATGGATATTCATTACCGATAAAAGAATACCGTCCAAGGGGGATGTTCAATAAATTTCCAAATACTTTGCAATTATTTAAGAAAATGCTAGGTAAACAACAGATAGGAAATCTGCCACCTGGGCGAGTGGCCTAAATGCAGATCAGTGGCGATTGATTGAACTTAAAGAAAGTTTAAGCGAAATTACAGACCAATACATTTTGGAGGAGCGTCTCCAAAAATGGTGTTAGTAGGACGTAAAACAGATAATATTAATACATTTCGAAGGAAGCATTCACACTCCATAAAATCCCTCGCATTATAGGATGCTGGTAAAAGAAGGCAAAGAATAATCGAAAAGTACTCCAGAGATAAAGCAGCATCAGGGCCAAATGAATAGCTTCCTTTAAAAGTATCCATATGTACGGAAATGGGTATCGTTTAATTATTTATATGGACGAGACACGTTCACACTTCTCAAACGGCGTCATACGAATTGAGTGACAATTCACTGCAGGGCCTGTTTAAACCTGTTTCGGAAGAAAACTGAATGATGTATTATCATTCTTGCTGGTGGGGAAGACAGTTTTGTACCGAATGTCTACTAGGAAACAGGGGATCATCACAACGGCGGACTTCACAAACTATTAAAAGTTGTATAGCAGTTAAGGCATTTACGGCCGGCGTTGAGAAGTATATCTATATTTTACAGGCTTATAGGCCTGGTATAGGAGTATATGATAATCGCGGCGTTTCACCGAAGACTAGCGTTCGGCATCTTCAAAGCTTCTGAATGACTTCGATGACTACGAAGCACTCATTGGAATGGAGTGATGTCAGAATTTCACCTCAATATTTAGTGCAGGCTGTGGTCCACCACAGTTCTGGTGGGGGGTGAGGGGCGTTCTCTGATTGCCTGTTGTTTCGTCAATGATAGTGCAGGCCACGGTGCGCTGCTCGCCTATTCGTCCGCCATGGTGGGGGTGCGATCACTGATTGGTTGTTTATTTGTCCAAAGACTGAAGCAGTGTTGAGCCCGGCGTTGGTCGATTTACTTTGACGGAGATAGCCAAATGATCACCCGTTGCTTTTTCTGGCATGCGGCGGCCACCATGTCCTGCAGGATTTACATTCAGGACTGGAAACCAGGATATGTTGACCCGTTCAGATTCCTCCTTACGGTTGAAAAGTGGCTCACGGAGAGATTAAACCTCATTTTCTAACTCATATTGTCCTCGTTTTAAATAACGCTCCTTACCACAACGCTTGTCCTCTTCCACCGCATCGCTCTTCCCCGCTGTGCTATTGTCCTCCCGCACTTGCGCGTGTTCTCGTCTGTTTACGGACGATAAAATGAAAGTGATAAAGTGAAACCGATAAAATTGTGGCTAAGGGCAGCTGTGATTGGTTGAACTTCCTTGTATTCTTACACTGGATTGACCAATGGTTCATGAGATAAACAGTTTACATAACCAGTCCAGACGAACGAGGTTCTAATGTATACAATAATTAATTCGCACATAATTGTAGGCGGTCTATTACATATCCTCAAATACTTTTCTAGTGTGTGTGCTGAAGGAGGATAAATGAGAGTCCCAGGGCGAAAACTACTATGCCCTTTTACTCACCGGTTTCCGAGAATACCCGATGAGTCGGAAAAATCTTCGTTTACTGCACCGACAGGGAAAATCGATCTGGCTGAGAGGTGATATTTTTACTCCCGTCAGAAAAGGAACCCTCCCTTCGCTAAGTTATTTTTAAAACCTAATGCCGCTGTTTTGGAGGGGAGTGGGGAGGGAAAACCTCACTTCTTAAGAAACGAATTTCTAATTTTAAGTGATAGTCGACTTAAGTTTGGAAAAGTTCGAGAAGATTTGTTGGTTTCCTAAGGTCATAAGAAAGCCAAGGGCCTCGATGTTTAAACTGTGTGTTCGGCTTATTGGTCCTTAAGAGGATGGGTTCAGTGGCTAAGCAGGATTCTAGGTTTCGTCATCTTCACTCTTTTGTTAATCTGAGATCTAATAAGCGGAATACGAAGTTCGAGTCGTGTCACTGTATTAAATTTCAATATGGGGCTCTAGACTTTCAGTATAGAGGCTCTGGTCATCATTATCGAAGTTTTGTTTTGGAAAACTTGTAATTTAGAATGGAGTTTTGGGAATATAGCCCCAAGCCTCACAACCATACAGCAGAATGGGCCTGATACGTGCTAGGTAAACATATCTCTTAATACTTGTAGAGATCGGCTCACACGAACTTCGCAACTTTTACCTGCTCAACACTCAAACTCAGCAACTTGCCCAGAATGGCCCTTACCGCCAGTACACAAACTCCGCAACCAGCAGAAGACCTGTAATATTCTCGTGGCCACTTCACGCAACGCACCGGGAAGCTTCAATTGCAAGCACTGTTATTCAGAATATATTTTTAAGATAACGATCACATTTACGACTCGTACGAGACCTACAAGTACTTTCATTCCGAATATATTTTAAAGCTAATGTTAACATTTAAACTTTGTACGAAACACATTTCAAAAATTCCATTGTGTCCATTTCACCACTTTGCCATTGCACAATTTTCTTCTGGATGTCATTCTTTGATTTTCTTGTCAGATTATAGTTCCGAACCAGAGCCGAAACTATTTAGCCGAATGTAAGTTTCTTTCTACTCTTCTGAAGATGGATCATGAGTGTGATCTCCCACAAAACTTGATCACTCCCCAGTGTTGAAAGTTTGGTATTATAGTTCTCCTTCTTCAAGTATTTCCAACCCAGCAGATATCACTTTCTTATGACGTCTGAATATGCAGTTTTAAAAGGTAGGAGTGTCTGGCCCCTTTCATTATGCATTACTTTTACACATTTCTCCATCTTCACTTTCACTATCCTAGACGTCTAACAGCACTTTTTAGTACCTTATTTTCTCGGCGCTAGGTTCACCACTACTATGCTCTTCTCTGCCGCAAGTACAAGCTATTCCAGGTCCTCTCAGGGTGCATGCACCAGTGCATTGCGTGGCGCAAGGTGCAAAACACGACTTTGCTAGGTTGGCCAGAGTGCAGATCCCCCTCTCCTAGTTTTGAGCAACAGCGCTGTCTCTCTCTTCCCCTACTCCTGTCTTGCTCGCTCCGCCTGTTTGCCCCGTACTCACTTCCTCTGCAGCGCTCCACCATCCAAGCCGAGTTGAGCCGAAGTTAATCGAGTCGCCCAGAGACCAAACGCTGGTCCGAACCGAGTCGAGTCGAAACGTTGCACGGTGCACAGAGCCCCTGCGCCTCGTTTCGCACGCGTGAGATTGTGGGCGTTTGAGAGGCCCTGAGCTAACCGGACGCACCTGTATTTTCTGCCTGAAGGGCAAGTTGAGGAATTCGGGTAGGGTGACTAGTGGACACTTCCTCGACGTTTACCGACTTGTCGAGTTCGTGTCCGTCCGTAGAGATAGTGGCATATTTATTCTCCAGCAGAGGTCTCAGGGCTGCTACCCGTGCCGAAGCTCGTTGTAAGACCTCTTTTATATTGTGTCTCCAGAACAAAACTGCAGTCCATTATTAAGCTGAGACAGGACAGTGGGACTTTGTTAGATGACCAAGTTTAGATCGACGTGTGTACTCTGCTCATACTGAAGTGTTACCTGGCTTCCCCCTTGTGTTCTAGCCAACGAACTGACGGCCCCACCGAGACGACCAACGACGCCACCGCACCTCTCCCTCTACGAGAGGCGCTCGGCGTCGCACATTCCTTTCCCTGAGGACGCCGACCAGGTCCCGAAGAGTATCATCAAGAAGGAAACTGCTGCCCCCGCTGACGTGAGTAAATTTTAGTGTAAGAGCATGCTTTTAATAGTTGACTTTACGTGTGACAAGTAAGACAACGAGAAATAGCTCTTGTTGCAGGTCAAAGCCGTCAGCATAAAAGACCTTACTCCATCAGAAGTAAGTAGAAACTGGATGTCTTACTCGGTATTTACACTGTGAGTCAAAAATCAGGTTACATAGCAATTTTTTTCTAGGCGGGGTATTGTTTCACGGGGAAGTTTACAAACACCGAGGAATTTGATTAATAATAATAATAATAATAATAATAATAATAATAATAATAATAATAATAATAATAATAATAATAATAATAATAATAATAATAATAATAACCATATCAAGACACAGGCGAAAATAGCAGGCCTCCAGTAACTCTTGAAGTAACTCTTATCGCGGAGGATTACAAACACTTACTTGAAGAACACATGTTCCAAAATTTTTACAGAAAATGTCTTCTATATCTTTCAACAAGATGATGCCACTGCTTATTACGTGCTAATTGTTCGTAAATGCTTGAATGACCAGCTCCCTGGCTCATGGATTGGTCTCCGTGGTCCCATTGAGTGGCCACCGTGGTCTCCAGACATAACACCGAAGGATTTCTACCTTTGGGGCCATTTAAAGGCCGCTATAGTCCAAATACTTAGCAAACGTCCTCAGCGGGAATCGGCCTCGCATGTGGAAAGGGAAATCGAGGGGGGTTGCCTTGTCTCCCACTGTTCCGCTGCCCAGTCTCCGTCTACACATCGTGTAGGCACCGGGCGAGTTGGTCGTGCGGTTAGGAGCGCGCAGCTGTGAGCTCGCATTCGGGAGATAGTGGGTTCGAACCCCACTGTCGGCAGCCCTGAAGATGGTTTTCCGTGGTTTCCCATTTTCAACCAGGAAAATGCTGGGGCTGTACCTTAATTAAGGCCACGGCCGCTTCCTTCCCATTCCTAGGCCTCTCCTGTCCCATCGTCGCCATAAGAACCATCTGTGTCGGTGCGACGTAAAGCAAATAGCAGAAAAAAAAAAAGTCACTGTAGGCAGTGGCTGAACACAGCGTATCAACAAGCAAGTTAAGAGATAACGAACCGGGAAGAAGGGAGAGCGTGCTAAGCAGACCTCCCACACTACCTACAAGACCACGCCCCGCCAATCACTCGGAAGGACGTTTACTAAGTATTTAGACTATAGCTACTCACTTAAGATCTGAAGAAATGTATTGTACATATGGGTCCATAAGAGAACGAGCACATGGTATTCTGTAAGTTCCCCGCTGATACATTTGAAAAAACTGGACCTGTAGATATAATATTTTTGTGGTTATCCGCGGAGGTTGTATCTACAGTACATGCGAGTTTGATTATTTTTTATAAAATTGAAATTAAGTTTCATAACATACTATTTAGCGTACAGCTTTTACCACCGGAAGTGTCCGAGGATAGACCCGGATCTCCTGGTCTTTCTGTTTACTCCCATGGGTGACCTGAGCGACTGGTTGACGGTGAAACCCGGTGTTGGCACATAGCCTTCTCCTGTCGAACAACCCCAAGAGGTCTGCGCAAGGTTTACGTTCCCATCCGACGGTTGAATCACCTTCAACAGTGTCATATCCTCAGTCCATATGAGCACTGCGGAAAGTCCGGATGCCACTAACTCGCCTACCCTGCCGGCCAACATTCTGAGTAGAATTTTAAATGCGAGGAACAGGGCGATAATATACGATAATTCTTTTTTGAGCGACTGTACAATTTGCAGACATGATATGCAAGACGTTCTGCAAGAGGTTCTAGAGAACTGGAAACTTCGCATAAACACATGCATTGATTTTAAAGACGGGGGCGTTATTAATTTATAAATCCCTATGTAACCAGACTTTTGACTCACCTCTATTTCAGTGTCCACATTTCCCTTATATCAGTTATACAACGGTGAGAGCTCTTGTTACAGATTCCAGACTTCAGCAAAAAGGAACCATCGCCCTTGGACGTGAGTATACACACAATGTAAACCCAAATTTTCCCAATGTTCTTCCAGAAGGATGACTAATATTAACAGGGAAATTCATTCATTACATTGGGACCGCGATTGACCAGTCTAAGACATTTGATAGGGTAGATCATGGGAAACAACTGGCAAATACGAGCGCAATTGGACTAGACAAAAGAGTGACTGAATGGTTGACTATATTTCTAGAATATAGAACTCAGAGAAATAGAGTAGGCTAAGCTTGATCTGACCCTGTACTAGTTAAGAGAGGAATTCCTCAAAGCAGTATTGATAGACCTTTATGTTTTCTTACACATATATATAAATGATATGAGTAAAAGAAGTGGAATCAGAGATAAGGCTTTTTGTGGATGATGTTATTCTGTACAGAGTAATAAATAAGTTACAAGATTGTGAGCAACTGCAAAATGACGTCGATAATGTTGTGAGATGGACAGTAGGCAATGGTATGATGATAAACGGGGTTAAAAGCCAGGTTGTGAGTTTCACAAATAGGAAAAGTCCTCTCAGTTTTAATTACTGGGTTGATGGGGTGAAAGTTCCTTATGGAGATCATTGTAAATACCTAGATATTAATATAAGGAATGATCTTCATTGGGGTAATCACGTAAATGGGATTGTATATAAAGGGTACAGATCTCTGCACATGGTTATGAGGGTATTTAGGGCTTGTAGTAAGGATGTAACAGAGAGGGCATATGTCCCTGTTAAGACTCCAACTAGAGTATGGTTTCAGTGTAGGAACCCTCACCAGGATTACTTGATTCAAGAATTGGACAAAAATCCTCCCCCCCCCCCCCACAAAAAAAAAAAGCAGCTCGATTTGTTCTGGGTGATTTCCGCCACAAGAGTAGCGTTAAAAATGTTGCAAAGTTTGGGTTGGGAAGACTTGGGAGAAAGGAGACGAGCTGCTCAACTAAGTGGTATGTAGCGAGCTGTCAGTGGAGAGATGGCGTGGACTGACATTAGTAGACGAATAAGTTTGAGTGGTGTCTTTAAAAGTAGTAAAGATTACAATATGAGGATAAAGTTGGAATTCTAGAGAACTAATATTCGTTTGTAGGAAGGGGAGTTAGTGATTGGAATAACTTACCAAGGGAGATGTTCAATAAATGTCCATTATTTGCAATCATTCAAGAAAAGGATAGGAAAACAACAGATAGGGAATCTGCCACCTGGGCAATCAGTAGTAACTGAGAATTCAGACATACTTGCTGTTTCTTGACAACATTTGTATGTTTGTTTCAACAACGTAACAATCATTAATCTGTTTTGTCCGCTGCATGAGAAATACTGCTTCACAATTATCTTTGGTTAAAGCCTCTACCATTTCCCTAAAGATTAACATCTGCAGGGTGCTTCTTAAATCTCCTGATTTACATTAAATTTGGCGCACTTTGTAAAAATACAGGGTGACCCATAGGCCTATAAAACTTTGTAATTTTAATGAGTAATCATTTCTCTCTTGAAGCCAGTGTAAACTTTAAATTGAGTTTAATGATCTTAGTGGCTCTGGAAGAATCTATATTGCCCTACGTTTTGTCCAGCACAAATCTCACATGGAGTGACCGGGATTTGAACCACAGAACTCAGCGGTGAGAGGCCGGCGCGCTGCCGTCTGAGCCACGGAGGCTTTCTAGAAGTCACTGGTAAGACCTCAATTAGAGTATGGTCCCAGTGCATGAGATCCTCACCAGGATTACTTGATTCGAGACCTGGATAAGATCCAAAGAAAAGCAGCATGATTTATTCTGGATGATTTCCGACAATAGAGTAGCCTTACGGAAATGCTGCAGACTTTGAGCTGGGAAGACTTGGGAGTAAAGACACGAGCTGCTCGACTAAGCGGTATGTTCCGAGCTGTCCGAGAAGATGGCTTGTGATGACGTTAGTAAATAAAAACGCTTCAGTAGAGGTTGTAAATGTAGGAAACATAAAGTTGGAATTGAATAAGGCCAACTGGGGGGAAATATTCGTTTAGAGAAAGATAATTTAAGTCATCATCATCATCATCTGTTTACCCTCCAGGTTCGGCTTTTCCCTCGGACTCAGCGAGGGATCCCACCTCTACCGCCTCAAGGGCAGTGTCCTCGAGCTTCAGACTCTTGGTCGGGGGATACAACTGGGGAGAATGACCAGTACCTCGCCCAGGCGGCCTCACCTGCTATGCTGAACAGGGGCCTTGTGGAGGGATGGGAAGATTGGAAGGGATAGACAAGGAAGAGGAAAGGAGGCGGCCGTGGCCTTAAGTTAGGTACCATCCCGGCATTCGCCTGGAGGAGAAGTGGGAAACCACGGAAAACCACTTCGAGGATGGCTGAGGTGGGAATCGAACCCACCTCTACTCAGTTGACCTCCCGAGGCTGAGTGGACCCCGTTCCAGCCCTCGTACCACTTTTCAAATTTTCGTGGCAGAGCCGGGAATCGAACCCGGACCTCTGGGGGTGGCAGCTAATCACGCTAACCACTACACCACAGAGGCGGACAAAATTAAGTCTTTGAAATAATTTAAGAAAAGACTAGGTAATTAACTCATAGGGAATAGCTCTCAGTGCAGATCATAAGTGGATGATGATAGTAAACTCGTGTCCTCGTACCGAGGTGGTGCACTTCTTTTCAGGCACACCCCCAATGGAGGTGCCCTCCTCTGACAGGCAAGAAATACCATAGATATTTCCTCTCTCCAGCCACAGGGGTAACCAAACCCCATGGCACAACAGCCCCGAAGGGCCATGGCCTACGAAGCGACCGCTGCTCAGCCCGAATGCCCTAAAGATTCTGAGGTGTCGTGTGGTCAGCACGACGAATCCTCTCGGCCGTTATCCTTAGCTTCCTAGACCGGGCAACCGCAGGGGAACTACCATTTAATAGAGGCTAATAATCTTTCAATTTTGCTCCTTGAAGTAACAATCACCATCACCTCTGCCAGTGAAGAATTAAGCTTTAGTTGTGAAATATGAATTCCATGTGTAACGTATAGTAGTTTACGGTGTTGAAAATGCTTGATTGCATGAAATAAATAATTCTCAGGAAACGAACGCAAGCTAGTGAGCTTCGAGTTTGAACAATTCCCTTTTATGCAATTGAAATCCCTTTTGAGTAGCCAATTCGAATCGTTTACATTCAAGAAACATGCGTGCTAACTTCTTTGCTGATTTGTTTGTAGTTATGGGCGCCTAACATCTGCGCAGCTTAGGTCACGTCACACACTACTACATCTTCTGGTTGTCAACATCTATCAATCCCATGAAGACCACCTCCGTGCACAGATTTCGGATCATATTGTAAATAGAAACGAAATCTCAGTAAATAAATATATTTGTCTGAATAAGTTGCTGTTATTTTATTTCAGATATAAATGATTTTTAAATCTTTCAACATGTTCTCATTGTGAGATAACGAAATATAATTAGTACCTCACAAACCAGCGTGGCTTGATTAAGAACTGCAGAACAACGGTTACTATTCCCATTAATGAATTAATGAAGAATTTATTTCAGCCAATGGCCATAAACTATAATGTATATAACATATAATCGCACACAATTATAAATATTCTTAATTTAAGATTCAGGTTAGAAGCTCTTTGTTCCATTGCACAGAAGAAACACTCAGATATCTTAGATATTTTATGTGCAAAACTGTGTCAAAATTTCATGTCTGTCCATACATCACATTACATGATATCTGTTGCATCAATCTCCACATAATTTGCATTTATGTGGAGATAAGTGAACTGAGTTAACTTATAGCCCAGCCTTACTTTGGGTGTTATGATTTAAAATTCAACGCCAGAAAATACTCAAAACGGGTACATCATATTATATTTCTTAATTGCTGTAATCTTTTTCATCTTTGATGTAGGAATTGCCCTACTTCTTCCAGTTATTATAATTATAAACTGATCAAATATTATATCATGGTCAATTATTAGTACATTCTTCTTAAATTTGGTCATCACTAATTAAATAACCTGGTTCCTAACTCTGCTCGAATTAATAAGCTGAGATATGTACCATAATTTACTTCTGTAGAATAAAGAATAGCTAAAATAGCAAAGACGTATTTATATTGTGAATTAATGAACCAGCGCACATAAATGAAAGAGCCTTGATGATGATGAGATTTTTATGGAAGTATAAAATAGTTCATTAGAAGCTAAACTAGTGATATAGATAAAGAGAACTAATATTTTTCCTTAAAAAATTAAGAATAGAATGTACGAAAATCAAAAAGATGATGATATTACTCCAACGGTTATAGAAATAATACAGATGCAAATGGATCATCTTTCGTTTTTATCTGCCTCTACCTTCATGTAGGTCGTGGAATAGAATGTAAGAAAATCAAAAGGATGATGATATTACTCCAACGGTTATAGAATAATCCTTAAAAAAATTAAACAGAATAAGTGAGAATAATGAAATAAAGATGAAAGTTCTTCCGTTATGACTGGTTGGTCCAATATGGGTTAAGCGAGGACTAGGGAGGTCAAATAATTTATAATCAGTCTATTCAATATTCTCAGGTGGTTCTAATCCTATTCACACCCCTAATTATGAAGTAGATGTAGTGGCAATAAGTGTACCTAAAACTAAAGTTCGTACCTGGTAAGTGGTACCTCGCTGTGCTGTAGATACGGTGGTGAAAACCATGCACTGCAAACCTGGTCATCAGATGTCTTAGCTCGAAATTTGGTAATTTCCAGTCTTCTATTATCATCGCATCAGTTGCAAAGAAATCATCCCATATTTCTGTCCTTTTTATTGGTAATTTCTTTCATTATCTCATTGCAGCTGGAGGTAGATGGAAGCAGGAAATTTGACCTCTACTCCTCAACATGAAATTATTCTCTCGCCAGGACATTTACTAGGTGGGACGGTGTGAACTTGGACACTTTATCCCATTTACTGGGTTCTAATAATTAATAAACTTGTTATATTGGATTGCACACAATATTTTAGTGTTTTTGACAGTAAGTAGCTGTGCTTTGAGTTTGAAGGAACCATAACGGGAGAACATCATTAGGATACATATTTCACTCAGGCTGGATAATTAATACGTGGATGATGATGTTAATAATAATAATGTTCTCATTTTGGACCTGTTAGGCTGAAACTTCACTTTTACTAAGGACAAGTAATGATCTAAAACTAGAATTCCTTTTTTGACTTTAACATTCATGAATTATTTTTGGTTTTGCCTGGTGATGGCTACATGATCAATTTGAAATTCTCCTATATATTGATTGGGGGATCTCCAGATCATTTTCTTTCTGGGTAGGGCCAAGAAGTGTGTTGAAATTAGTTTTAGCCTGAAGATTTTTCAGAAGTCTATTCGTATTTCTCCATTTCTGTTTTTTCTGTAATGTGCTGGATGTAATCCTACTATGCTCCTAAATTTCTTTTCTTTACCGGTTTGTGCGTTGAAGTCTCCTAACGGTATTTTGACATGGTGTTTTGGTGCCTTATTTGAAACTTCCTCCAGCAGTTCCCAGAATTCATCTACTTTACGTGTATCTGTCAAACGGTGATTATTTGTGGGAGCATGGGCATTGATTAATGCGTACGCTTTGATTCCCGATTTGATCGAAAGGAGTGAGATTCTTTCAGAAGAAGACGTGAAATTGAATACGCAATTGGTAAGGCCTTTCTTGACTGTAAAGGCTGTGCCAATCTGAAATGGAGTTTTGGGGAAAGATATTGCTGGCTACCATTTATAAATTCTGTAGTTCCTCGATTCCATGTGATTTTCGTCTGTATATCTCGTTTCTTGTATTTCAAGAATTTGATTGTCAAATTTGTCCAATATTATACAACTAAACTCGATAAATTACCAAGCAAACAAAGATAGAATTACAAAATTACAAAAAGCATACATAATTGTCTGGAGCAGATACAACAAGAAATATATATCCCAAAACGCAAAATTACGACACTACAACAGAATTGTCAAACCAGAAGCCCTTCGTGCATCAGAAACTCTGATAATTGGTGGCTGATCACAAATAAAAAAATCGAAAAACAAGAGAGGAAAATTCTCAACAAAATTCTAGAACCTAAATGGAAAATGGTTTTCGGTTGAAAAGGAAATCACAGGAAATCTATCAAGTAATAGAAAAGAATTACAGACACCTTTAGAAAAAGAAGATTAATATTCTATGGTCACCTGATCAGGATGGATAACAATAGGCTAACAAAGAAAATAATAAATCTCTCAGTATCTCTAAAAAATCACAATAACTGGCTTACAGAAATAAACAAATATCTTCAGGAAATTGGTGTAAATGAAAAAAATCTTGCAAGACAGCAAAAAATTCAGAAATCTCATGAACAAACATAAATTTCCTGATCAACCTAAAAGACAAGCTACAGGATGGACGGAAGAACGCACAAAGAAGCACAGCGAAAAGATGAAGAAATTTTGGGAAGACAAGAAGAAATGTTGTGCTAAATAAGTTCACAGGCGGTCCTTAGTTGGGCATAACGAATCATAATAATAATAATAATAATAATAATAATATGGGGAGCCTTTACAAGAATCTTGTCATGGCAAGATCCTCATTAACTCATTCAATGATCGCTGCTTGTCAGATCCTGAAGCGAAGGCGTGTGTCGGGGTAGTTTGCTTAGGTTTCGACTTAGAAGTTTAATGTTCTTTATATGTTTTCTGTACTGGATGTGTTGATTTATTGTTTATTTGATGCTTGTCGTCGATTGCAATACTTACTTCGCAAACGGCACATCGAAGCATGATGCCATTAGTTTCGATAAACTGCATCTTGAATTCTTCTGAAGTGCGTACCACTTTTCCTCCTTAACTATCGGTATGTTTTTGTGTTGTGAAAAATACGTTCTTGTCCGGACTGGTAAAACACTAACATGGTCGACAACAGAGTACACAGTCGGTAAGTGGAACAGTTCAATTCAAGCCAGTACTAACTGAACTTAGCTTAAACTTTTGCAGCATCATTGTTCAAATTTTAGTTTGATATCACAGGTTTAGATTGAACACTCTTGTTGAGGTAGGCCGTTGTTGCTGCGATATGAATTACTGGTGGTTTTTATAAATTATACCTTTGTATGTATTTAGACTGTTGATGACTTCTGATGAAGCAAAATTTCAAAACTCTGTTCAATAAGAGAAAAGTCTGTTTTGTTGTAAATTCAGATAAAAAAGGGGGAAAGCTGCTGAAACATAAAATAGGAGGGAAAGGGGGAAACATGTAGTATTCTCACAAAAAAAAGTGCAAAACGTGCAACAAATTGTGTTTATTTCGCTTTGTTTCATGTCCCCAAATACACACATGTTCATAAAAACAAGAACACCTTGAAAGACTAGAGGTAAGAAGTTGATATTCACAGGACGTATACATTAGTATGTTCTGAAGAAATGATTAGCATTTGAACCATGTCAGCCCTCGGGTTCAAAGTCCACATCGATATCACGGCGCATCACCACTGACTGGTAAAATGTGCCTGAGGCTTTTGTTGTCGCTATAAACCGAAGGTAATGGATTAAGTGTGACTTGAACAGACGTGCAGGATGCCTCGCAGACTTCAGGAAATGCATATGCCAGCATGGACTCTCCGCATGACTCACTAAAGTTTCCCTTGGAGGTATTTTCAAACCTGGAAATAGCTGTATGTTTCCCAACTGCCCTACAAAACAAATTACTAATATCTAACACGGAGACCTTCTAGCTACAAATATTCTTACCTTAATATACCAATACAATAATAACAATAATAATAATAATAATAATAATAATAATAATAATAATAATAATAATAAAACACTATGCTGTAATAAATCCAGTGAGGGGATGTGATACGTACTATTACAATATGTTATGGTCCTTCCACACCTAATTTTCATTATTCTATTGAATGATCGCCTTGTTTTCACCAGTGATGACTCAGATCTCGAAATCCTTATCCATGACTGGGTGCTCATTTTCAGAGACACAGTGTTTAAAAATGTGTCACTTTTTCTAGCGAAGTCAAAAATTATCCCTCATCATCAAGATAACATGAAATGGTAAGAAATTTCTAGTACTAGGAACCATCTCTCTGAGATCCTCCGGAACGCTGAAGTCGTCATCGCACGGCATATAAGAGTGTCCGAATACAAAAATAAGATCGATGGTAACAAAATAATTTTTGCCAACAAGAGAGAGCAACACCATGCGAACCATATGGTTCTTGTCTCGTTCGTTATCGTTGTCACACCATATAGATAAAGTGTCCGGCTCCATGGTTAAATGGTTAGCGTGCTGGCCTTTGGTCCCAGGGGTCCCGGGTTCGATTCCCGGCAGGGTCGGGAATTTTAACCTTCATTGGTTAATTTCGCTGGCACGGGGGCTGGGTGTATGTGTCGTCGTCATCATCATTTCATCCTCATCACGACGCGCAGTTCACCTACGGGTGTCAAATCAAAAGATCTGCATCTGGCGAGCCGAACTTGTCCTCGGACACTCCCGGCACTAAAAGCCATACGCCATTTCATAGATAAAGTCCTCTCGTTGCCTTATTTTCTGGAGAAAATATTATATGTTTACTTCATTTTGGCCGGCTGAAACTAGGAATTATAGAAATTATTAGAAAAAGAAATTTGAACAAGCCCTGTTGTCTTATCAGCGAATTCTTTCCTTTATTTTCTTTAATTATTAACAAAATTGCCGTGCGCATTCGTCAGTCTGGCAATCTGTTGAGTGTCTCTTAGTTTCTTAGTGTGTAGTCAAATACTAAATGATTTTAATTGTATAATCACACCGTACCTCCTTTTAATTGTAATAAATGTGTAATATTGTTCCTTTGGTGAAAGTTTAATTGTATAGTATACGAATCAAAATTTCAAAAAACTATTAACACCCCACATGAATTGGTAAAGCCCCCCGGCCGCCCCGTCCCCCATATCCCACGAACCCGGGTACTGCTTGCCGTCTGTATAATTTTTTGCCCCGGCACTTTTAATTTCCAATCGCCGCTACTGCTCAGGATCGGCCGACGGTCGGGACCAGCCCCGACCCACTCTGCATCCCCCGAGCAGTGATACCAGACGTCATAACTTTCAGAACACAAGAAGCAACTTCGTTTACAAGTTTGTATACAGAACTGGTTCCGCTCAGAAAAGAATGATTGTAGCGGGGAATGTATATGAACTGAAAATTAGTTAATTTGTCACGTGCATCACCTTGACGCGGATGACGAAATAACTCGTCCCGTCCATTATGTGCTATTCGGACCCTTTTTGATTGATATTTCATTATTCAAACCATAATTCAATATTCTGTTAAACTTTTTGAACTATATTGCAATGAGAGTAATCCTGGTAGTAGGAAACGATCACTAACATTATGCTGTTGTCTTCTTATATTCTACATTAACATTACTGTTTTTAACGTCATTTCTATGACAATCAATCAATCAATCAATCAATCAATGATCTTCATTTAGGACTGTTGTCCTGGTAGCAGATTCCCTACCAGTTGTTAATCTAACTTTCTCTTAAATATTCTCAAAGAACTTGGAAATTTCCAATCCCTTACTCCTCGTCCTATGAATGAATATTTCCCCCAATTTGTCCTCTTGAATTCCAATTTGATCTTCGTATTATGATATTTCCTACTTTTAAAAGCTCCGCTCCAGCTTATTCTTCTGCTTATGTCTTTCTACGCCTACTCACCACTGACAGCAAACACACCACAAAGTCAAGTATCTTGTGTCCTTACTCCCAATCCTTTCCAGTCCAATGTTTGCAATATTTTCGTAACACTACTCCGTGGTCCGAAATTTCCCAAAACAAACCGAGCTGCTTTCCTTCGCATTTTTTCCTTCTTCCACTTTTCGTATCAAGTAGTCCTGATGAGGGTCCCATACACTGGACCCGTACTCTAACTGCGGTCTTACCAGAGACTTATACACCTTCTCCTTTACATTCTTACTACAACCCCTAAATTCTCGTATAAACATTTGAAGAGATCTGATAACTTCGTTAACAACCTCATAAAAATGATCGCCCTAATAAAGATCATTCCTTTGGGTATTAACACCTGGGTACTTACAGTGATCCCCATAAGAGATTGTCACCCCATGAATACAGTAATTGTCCGCCTCTGTGGTGTAGTGGTTAGTGTGATTAGCTGCCACCCCCAGAGGCCCGGGTTCGATTCCCGGGTCTGCCACGAAATTTGAAAAGTGGTACGAGGGCTGGAACGGAGTCCACTCAGCCTCGGGAGGTTAACTGAGTAGAGGTAGGTTCGATTCCCACCTCAGCCAACCTGGAAGTGGTTTTCCGTGGTTTCCCACTTCTCCTCCAGGCAAATGTCGGGATGGTACCAAACTTAAGGCCACGGTCGCTTCCTTCCCTCTTCCTTGTCTATCCCTTCCAATCTTCCCATCCCCCCGCAAGACCCCTGTTCAGCATAGCAAGTGACGCCGCCTGGGCGACTGCCCTAAATGCAGATCAGTAGTGATTGATTGATTGATTGATTGATTGATTGATTGATTGATTGATTGATTGATTGATTGATTGATTGATTGATTGATTGATTGATTGATTGATTGATTGATTGATTGATTGATTGATTGATTGATTGATTGATTGATTGATTGATTGATTGATTGATTGATTGATTGATTGATTGATTGATTGATTGATTGATTGATTGATTGATTGATTGATTGATTGATTGATTGATTGATTGATTGATTGATTGATTGATTGATTGATTGATTGATTGACTTGTGGAACAGAAATATTAGCATAAAATCTGGGGACTGCTGACATTAATAAAACAATCATCGAACTGCGTTCAACAATGAAATAAAACGGCGTAAGGCTTTTAGTGCCGGGAGTGTCCGAGGACAGGTTCGGCTCGCCAGGTGAAGTTCTTTTGAAGTGACGCCCGTAGGCAACCTGCTACCCAGATCTCGCCTGCCTGTTGGCTGTCCTAGTGGCCAACCGTATGCAGTGACCTGCCTGGTGAATATGATCGTTAAAGCTTCATGTCTACACGACTTGGTTTTTCCCTCGGACTAAGTGAGAGATTCCACCTCTACCGCCTCAAGTGTCCTGGAAAGTGGCCTAAAGTAAGGTATCATCCCAGCATTTGCCTGGAGGAAAAGTGAGAAACCACGGAAAACCACTTCGAGTTTGGGTGAGATGGGAATCGAATCCCCTCTACTGATTTGACCTCCCGAGGTGAGTGGATCCCGTCCCAGTCCTCGTACCACTTTTCAAGTTTCGTGGCAGAGCCGGGAATCGAACTCGGGCCTCCGGGGGCGCGAGCTAATCACACTAACCACTATACCGCAGAAGCGGATTATGGAAAAAACATCATGGTCAGAATGTTGGCCAGCGGGGTACGAGAGGTGCTGGGTTGAATTACAAACCTCTGCGCGGTGTTCATATGGAGTGAGTTCATATGACACTGTCGATGGTGATTCGTTCGTCGGATGGAGACGTTAAGTTTTGAGCAGACCCGTTCACAATCCCGACATCATCATCATCATCATCACCACCATCTCACACGAAAATGCACATGTAATCCTTGGACGTCAATTGGAAATACTTGCACCAGGGGAAACGAACATGTCCTCGGATATTCCTGACACTAAAAGACATGCACTAAATAAAAAAAAACAGCATGCAGCAACATGGAACTTGGCTCATAGATGGATGGGTGATCAGTGGCTGTGGGCGCTGCGTCTCGGCTTTGTATATGGGTCACTCATCCATGGCTTGGCTAGCTGTCGCTCTCTCCGTGCTTACTGTACGAGATCTCGGTCTAGATCTCAATCATTCCCGTATTTTTACAGATACACTTACATACTTATTTCTGGAATGAATACCTTCATTTTTTTATTATGGTATGCATGACCTTACATTGCGGATGGCCTTTGTACTGAATAATCAATCATTCGATCACACAATTCAGTTTTAAATCCACTCGTCTAATTCAATGTTTATCGTAACATTTGTCAGTAGTTAAACAGCTTCAGAATAGATGACGCAGATTAAATATTTTTTCTACTTCTGTTATTTACATCTGTTACTGTTACTTCTTGTATCGAATTGAGTGGCTTTGTTGATTTGATACTGACGTTCAAGCAACTTTCACTTACGAGTCTGATGGCAGTGAATTTAACTATAGATATTTCCTTCACTACAGAATTCCATCATAATGATTTCTCTGGAAATCACTTGCATTTGAATTGAATTCAAGTTACTCCATTAATGTTATATTTACAGCTCTCTCCTTACAAACAATAATCACCACCACTTCTAATAGCCATGAATATAGCAACTATAGATATGTTCTGCAAACAAATAAAATGACAAATTACACATTTCTAAGAAAGTAAATGTGAACACTTCCTACCATACACTGATATATCAAAGGTCATAGGGTAGCAGTATTTAATAATAACAGATGTATTACAGCTAATAGCTATTAATAAAGAAAAGTTACAGTTAAGATGAAAGGCTATTCATTACATATTGAACCCTTGTACTTACCGTTCTATCGTTGGTCGTCTGCCAAAGCTGTTGCAATAGAGCAGTATTGAACTCTTAGATCTTGGGGTCGTAGAGGATTTATTTCTGTCACTACATTGACCAAACGATGAGGATCAGAAGAGAGTCTAACTACACTTAAGAACATGGAAATTGCAACACCATGAAGGCATTGGTCGTTTAAGTTGATTTTCAAGATATGGAACGATGCCATATAGGTATGTAAACGATCAAAGTTTCAGACCCATTGGATTGTTGCTACAGGTCTCCCCACGTGATTGGTCGCGGAGGAATCAACTCCAGTATACGGACTCTGGTGTAGCGTAGTTGACTTGCAGTCTGTGCAGAGAAGTAGTCCCCGTCAAACATGCCTCGACGACAGAGAAGAGCACGCTATCAACAACTGTCGCCGTTTGAGAGGGCTCGGATAATTGGGCTGTGTGAGGCTGGATTATCGCTAAGAACTGTCGCTGCACGTGTAGACCGGCAGGCATCTACGGTACAACGTGTATGGCAGCAGTGGTCAAATGAAGGTACCCACACTCGAAGACCTGCCACAGGCCCAGCGCGACGGACAACTGTGAGAGAGGATCGCCGCATCATTCGGATGGCCCGAATGGAACCCCATGCAACACCAGCGCAAATTCGAGCAGCTGTGGCACCCCACGTTACACAACAAACAGTTGGTAATCGCCTGCGTGCAGCTGGCTTACGAGCCCGTGTCCCTGCAGAAGGTGTTCCATTGACCCCACAACAACGACGCGTAAGGCTGGCCTGGTGTCGAGAAAGGTCGACGTGGGTCGACGAATGGCAAAGGGTCGTCTTAAGTGATGAATCGCTCTTCTGTCTTGCCCGCAGTGATCGCCGGAATCGTGTGCGCCGACGTACCGAGGAGAGGGGACGTCCAGATCTTATTGTCGAGAGGCACACAGGGCCAACACCAAGCATTATGGTCTGGGGAGCTATTGGCTTTAATGTGGAATCACAATTAGTGCTTGTTGAGGCCACTATGACTGCTCGACAATACGTTGATAGGGTACTCAATCCAGTGGTTGTCCCTATGATGGCGAACATTGCTAATGGGATGTTTCAGCAGGACAATGCCCGGGTTCACACTGCACGCACCTCCAGAGAAGCTCTCCACGACATCACAACCTTAGAATGGCCCGCCAGATCCCCGGACCTCAGTCTTATTGAGCATGTGTGGGACATGATGGGTCGACAACTGGCCAACCGTCCTCAGCCACCCACAACTCTGGAACAACTGACCCGTGCAGTGCAGCAAGCATGGGCCACAATTCCTCAGGAAGCGATCTAGGGCCTTATTGACTCCATGCCTCGACGAATTCATCAATGTATTGCAGCTCGTGGTGGCCACATCCTGTATTGATTGTTGTCCAAACTTGCGGTCAGAGGGACCTGAAAGTATAATCATCGAATCACAACCGAAGACTCGTCCAGCATCTTCAATTGCAGCAATGTAGCACCATTCCTTCTGGGTGTTGCAATTTCCATTTTCTTCAGTGTACTTTAAATGAGGAGCAAAAATGTGCTTACTAAAATTTTATTCAATTATATCAATGCAAAATATTTTTTATTAAAAATCATCCATAAAATCATTTAATTATTTATAATATTTTTGACGCAGTCACAATACATTCCGCGAGTGTTGTCTTCTTATTACTGTTTAACATTATTTCAGAAAATATAAAAGTATAAGAAAATTCGTGGATAGCAAAAACTAGAAAAACAAAATTAAAATCCGAAAATCGGGCACCGTCGATCCAAACGATAACTGAGAATTTATCCACACGATCCGTGGAAAATCTGACCTTCAACAAGTAGAATTACAGATTTACATTTAATTAAGGTTATCCACCAGTCTGATACCCTATCGGAAATTGGAACATCCGTCGAATGAACCCTTAATCGAACCAAATTGACTATCAGTTGCTTTGGATAGGTTACGAAATTATTACTAGAAAGCATGGTGTTCACTACAAGTTAACAGCAATGGTGAGAATTAAAAATAAAATTCCATCATGTATTGTCATCTTATGACGCCTTGAAGTTACGGAATAATCCCGATGCTGAAACATGCATGACCCAAACAGCTGTTCAGAAGGAACCAACAACAAGTTGATCCGAGGGGATCTTACGTTACGTCATTCTGAAGGAACAAAACTGCGAAATGCAGGAAAACATTTATTCATTATGCATTTAGGAAAAATGCCAAACGGTGAAATTAAAGAAAAGTGATAAGAAAATATATTGAAAATATTCTTATAGAACCAACTTTCAGGTCGTAAACGGCTATGTCATTCAGTTTAATAAATTACAATTCCACGCTAGAAAATAAATGACAGAAATCTTTCCATTTTCAATAACTACAACTACCATTACAAATATGTCTAACTACACTTGTCCCATTAAACCAAACTACAAATAATTGGTAGACCAATGTCTCATAATATAAAGTGAAGGAACGAAAATTGAAAATAAAATAAATTAACAGCTGACGAATCGAAACCGCATTCGAAGCATAAATCCAAAATAAATCAACTAAGTGTCAATAGATACCAGACATCCAAGCAATAACTTTAAAAGTAAAAAGAGAAAAATAAAAAACCGAAAGTTCATCGAACCTGAACGCGTGTGGCTAAACAGTAATAATCAATCTCCATTAGCTAGGTATCCATGTTGGAAAACCCTCACATTAATGCCACCATTGATGCAACGCTATTATGGTAGCACCTTCTGGCTAGTAAGAATTATGCCGAAATATGGCCTTGATAATACCTGCTAACACTCTTCGCATTCGCATTCACTACTGCAGACACTAACATCCTTCAAGTCGATTCGCATACAACTAACCTAAGACTCGACTATACACAAACGACACCCTAATCCCGTCGTCGAGCCTACGTAGTGTCTACACATCCTTAAGTTTATATAATACACGCAGCATCCTAAGTCTATCGTTGAGCGAATGTTGGGATGTCTACTCATCCATATATTCATATAATACGCGCAACATCCTAAACCTATCGTTGAGCAGATGTTGAGATGTCTATACATCATTAACACTGTCAGGCGAATTTGAAACTTCCAACACAATCACGGATATTTAAATCTAAATCTTGTAGAAAATTTAGCACAATAAAATGAAACTCGCCACAGAATGAACTCGAATCTGGAAATATAACTATGTCCATTCCTTCCAATAAACGTGAAATTGAAATTAAACAACGTCCGGCTACTTTAATCCATGAAAATAAATTCAACACTCGTCTAACTTTACGTAATATCGCCGAAACAGTAATCACCACCATCACGATGTCCGCAGTGTAACTATTTTATCATTATCATATTTGTAATGTTTATCAGCCTGAACAAAATTTCATTGATTTTTAGTACCATATTTAAACTTCGCATTTTACAGTTTCTTAACGAGATTTCAAATGCATTTAAGAGTTTCGCACCTTACATGTACAATAGACACTTCGTCTGAACATTTAATATACTTAAATTTACACACGCAACATAGTAATTTATTGGGACAAGCATGCACAATCTAATCTACAACATTATTAAATTAAAAAATTAATAATGTTATTGGCTTTACGTCCCACTAACTACTTTTACGGTTTTCGGAGACGCCGAGCTGCCGGAATTTAGTCCCGCAGGAGTTCCTTTACGTGCCAGTAAATCTACCGACACGAGGCTGACGTATTTAAGCACCTTCAAATACCACCGGACTGAGCTAGGATCGAACCTGCCAAGTTGGGGTCAGAAGGCCAGCGCCTCAACCATCTGAGCCACTCAGCCCGGCATTATTAAATTTAGACAGATCTGGTAATGATGTCATCTTAGGGATCCCGGATACATATTAGCCAGCTCGTCTCAGATTCAGCCACGCATGACTGGAGAATACATTATCTTTTTATACATTCATTATTATTACACCGATTCTACACTTGTTGTGATATAAAACACATTAATATATAAGTAATAATAATAACAACGTAAACGTTTCCACCTTTTCAATACTAAAATATATTCACAAAATTATAAACTACACGGTACTAGTTTCGACCCATCTAGGGGTCATCATCAGCCGTATTGGAGCAAAGATCACTTTTGGTGAAATCCTAAGAAAATGTTATTTTAAAGAATAACAAGTGAAATGAGATGTTTTTATGGTAATAGTTAATAATACAAGGAATATACATACTAAGAGGTTTTTAACAAAGAATAAAGTATAAATGGGGTGTTGTAAAAATTATAATCATGGAAATCAGTAAGTTCTTGTATTGAAATGACATATATAAAATTATATATGGCTTAGGAAGAGGGCTTAAGGTGGGGCTGAAGGGTGCGGGAGAAAGTGTAATTGTCAATACAAGAACTTACTGATTTCCATGATTATAACTTTTACAACACCCCATTTATACTTTATTCTTTGTTAAAAACCTCTTAGTATGTATATTCCTTGTATTATTAACTATTACCATAATAACATCTCATTTCACTTGTTATTCTTTAAAATAACATTTTCTTAGGATTTCACCAAAAGTGATCTTTGCTCCAATACGGCTGATGATGACCCCTAGATGGGTCGAAACTAGTACCGTGTAATTTATAATTTTGTGAATATATTTTAGTATTGAAAAGGTGGAAACGTTTACGTTGTTATTATTATTACTTATATATTATTCTCAGTTCAATACGGACCAAAAACATGAAATTCATAACCATTAATAAAACACATTGTTAAAGAATATTCTGGACGACCACTGTATATACGACTTCTCCGCTTCCTCAGAAAAAATCAACTGCCCGTTGAAACTTCCCTCAATCGACTATCGTCAGGTGTCTAAATATGGGACCCAAAGCGTATCTGGACGCGCTTATGTTTCGCTTCACTGACTGCAAAACACACTACTTTAATGAAAAATATCTATGCCTTCGTCGTTTACGTCTGCAGAAGTTCAGGAATTTTATATCCATTCCACTAAATATTTTAACTCGAACCAACTAAATTAATACATATTGCCAGTTATTTTGAGGAGACAATTAAAGAAACCCTCTTCTTGGAGATGCGCGGGGCGGGTTCTTCCTTCCGAACTTACAAAGAGAGTGTGTCTGCTGTCCACGGCCGACTTGATGCGTCGCTCTCCCTAGCTCCTTACAGGCTTTGACAATCAGGTCCACGCACTGTAATCGCAATAGTTACACAGTTCGACACGTGGCGCTGGCGGCCGACCCATTTGCGGCAGAAATGCATACTTCTTTATGGAAAATATATTGACTTTGATTGCCGATTTATCGTAATTTAGAGTTATGGAGAATGTTACATATGTTAATACTGTTAAAATGAATAATCATAAAGGTTACTTTCGCTGATATTTGCCAAAATGATGTCGTGAAATGAAACTGCGGGGAGATGACTTAGTCCAGCTGACGTTCTGATATTGACTCTGCCGATGTATCTTAATTTAGGGAATAAAATAGTATGTTACATTGACTAATATTGTTAAACTGATTAATCCTAAAGGCTACTTTCATTTATATGTGCCGAAATAACGTCGTGAAATGAAACTGCGGAGGATGGAGTAGTCCAACTGACGCTCCTTAATTGTGAGGAATAATAGTAATCGTTTTTATTATCATGGTATTTAGATACATAGCAGAACTTACCACAGCAGAACTTAATATTGAGATTAAGAGTCATTGTTCAATTTTAGAGTTTTTAAATTCTTCAGGCGCTGCTCTCAGGAAGGGGGCTGGACACAACATAAAAGCCTTACTTTTTCCATATTCGTTGTATGCATAACATAAATATTTTTGCTCACACATATTCACATTTTAATTTCAATATATATAGTTTCAGATTAAATTTCATTCATACCTTTCACTAGAATATTAAATACCGGGCAAGTTGGCCGTGCTAAATTCAGACAATAATTTTTATTTGAAATGCAGTAGGGTGGAACAAGTTGGCCACGCGGCGTGCAGCTGTGAGCTGTAAGCTTGCATCCGGGAGATAGTGGGTTCGAACCCCACTGTCGGCAGCCCTGGAGATGGTTTTCCGTGGTTTCCCATTTTCACATCAGGCTGTACCTTAATTAAGACCCCGGCCGGTTCCTTCCCACTGATAGCCATTTCCTCTTCCACCGGCGTCATAAGACCTATCTGTGTCGGGGCGACGTAAAACAAATAGCGAAAAAAGAAGAAGAAGAAATAAATAAAAATTCAGTGAGAGAAAAGTATTTTGAGTAAATAAATTGTAAACTGTTCTCTACCCGATGATGATGATGACGATGCTTGTTGTCTAAAGAGGCCTAACATCTAGGTCACCGGCCCCATTGCTCAGGTAACAACACTTCATACGTTGGCCTTACCGTCATAGCAGTAGTGATACTTACTTGTCAATGTTTAAATGTTCAAGTTCAGATTATCTTGGATAAAAATGTGTTGTGTTGCTGTCATATGGCAAATATGACACCGCCTAAAGGATTATTCTATGAAAGGAAATTCATGGCTAAAAAATACCTGATTAGCGTGATTAGCTGCCACTCCCGGAGGCCCGGGTTCGATTCCTGGCCCTACCACGAAATTTCAAAAGAGGCACGAAGGCTGGAACGGGGTCCACTCGGCCTTGGGTGGTCAACTGTGTAGAGGGGCGTATCGATTCCCACCTCAGACATCCTCGAAGTGGTTTTCCATAGTTTCCCACTTCTCCTCCAAGAAAATGCCGGGATGGTAACTAACTTAAGGCCACGACTGCTTCCTTCCCTCTTCCTTGTCTATGCCTTCCAATCTTCCCATCCCCAACACAAGGCCCCTGTTCAGCATAGAAGTTGCGGTCGCCTGGGCGAGGTACTGGTCATCCTTCCCAATTGTATCCCCTGACCCGCAGTCTCACGCTCCAGGACAATACCCTTGAGGTGGTAGAGGTGGATCCCTCACTGAGTCCGCGAGGAAAGCCAACCCTGGAGGGGTAAACAGAGTAAGAAAGAGAGAAAGAGCGAAGGTAAGTACCCGAAATAGAAACGGAAAACTAAGATTAGAGTGATACCTGCTTTTAGCCACTCCGTAGTTTTGTCCTGGTCTACAGAGAATTCGTGAAATGATAGTGCCCCTTTGCTCTTTTATTCCTGTTTGGCATACAAAAAAGGCGCACAGTAATATATATTCGAATATTTCCTAACACAGTTAAAGAAAAGCAAAACACCACACCATTAAAAAACGAATTCGCGCATAAATTAAAATCGTTGTTCAGGACGAATTTACAGCGAGATCTCAATATCAAGCCAACAAACACCTCATTGCGAACACATTGCCAACATTTACGACAGCAAAACCGTATAAATAAAACTGGAAATGCGGCAATTTGCGGTATACATTTTCCTGTCAGTGGGTAGTAGGCCAGCCCTCCAGCGGCATTACGGTGAAACTTTCCAATTACAGCTTTATGCTGTGCTTCACAAGCGATTGTCAAGGCCGGTATAAGGAGCGCAGCGAGTGATCCAGTCGGCCGTGCTGCTGTCCAGAGGGGGGATATATTTCATAGAGTTAGTAAATAATATACTAACTCTATGATATATTTATAGTTTTTAGATGACGCTTCCCTAGTCGTGAGGTCTGGTGGTGCAATCATCAACATCTTAACCACTGGACCAGTTTCTCTGAAATTAACCCCAAAAATTCAACCAAAATTCCAAGTCACGATGGTATTGTTTACAGATTTTCCCGTACTTGTAACGGGCGTAATTAATTAATTTCATGCAAAAAATTTCGCGCTCATTTGGTTGCTTGGCCCTGATACGCGCGGACAGTTTATTAGAATGGATGTCAAAATTTTCCCGGGCCTAATTAAATTCATTTCTTACAAATTTCAGTTATTTATTTCTTGGTTAATGATATTGCCAAAATCTCTCGCTGTGAAGGTTTATTATACACTGACTAACAGAGCAAATGCAACACCAAGAAGGAGTGGTCAGAACTTTATGCCAATTGCAGGGTAGACTGACGTCACTGAGGTATGCTCATGATGTGAAATGCGCCGCTGTGCTGCGCACGTAGCGAACGATAAATGGGACACGGCGTTGGCGAATGGCCCACTTCGTACCGTGATTTCTCAGCCGACAGTCATTGTAGAACGTGTTGTCGTGTGCCACAGGACACGTGTATAGCTAAGAATGCCAGGCCGCCGTCAACGGAGGCATTTCCAGCAGACAGACGACTTTACGAGGGGTATGGTGATCGGGCTGAGAAGGGCAGGTTGGTCGCTTCGTCAAATCGCAGCCGATACCCATAGGGATGTGTCCACGGTGCAGCGCCTGTGGCGAAGATGGTTGGCGCAGGGACATGTGGCACGTGCGAGGGGTCCAGGCGCAGCCCGAGTGACGTCAGCACGCGAGGATCGGCGCATCCGCCGCCAAGCGGTGGCAGCCCCGCACGCCACGTCAACCGCCATTCTTCAGCATGTGCAAGACACCCTGGCTGTTCCAATTTCCCGTCGATTGGTTGAAGGAGGCCTGCACTCCCGGCGTCCGCTCAGAAGACTACCATTGACTCCACAGCATAGACGTGCACGCCTGGCATGGTGCCGGGCTAGAGCGACTTGGATGAGGGAATGGCGGAACGTCGTGTTCTCCGATGAGTCACGCTTCTGTTCTGTCAGTGATAGTCACCGCAGACGAGTGTGGCGTCGGCGTGGAGAAAGGTCAAATCCGGCAGTAACTGTGGAGCGCCCTACCGCTAGACAACGCGGCATCATGGTTTGGGGCGCTATTGCGTATGATTCCACGTCACCTTTAGTGCGTATTCAAGGCACGTTAAATGCCCACCGCTACGTGCAGCATGTGCTGCGGCCGGTGGCACTCCCGTACCTTCAGGGGCTGCCCAATGCTCTGTTTCAGCAGGATAATGCCCGCCCACACACTGCTCGCATCTCCCAACAGGCTCTACGAGGTGTACAGATGCTTCCGTGGCCAGCGTACTCTCCGGATCTCTCACCAATCGAACACGTGTGGGATCTCATTGGACGCCGTTTGCAAACTCTGCCCCAGCCTCGTACGGACGACCAACTGTGGCAAATGGTTGAAAGAGAATGGAGAACCATCCCTCAGGACACCATCCGCACTCTTATTGACTCTGTACCTCGACGTGTTTCTGCGTGCATCGCCGCTCGCGGTGGTCCTACATCCTTCTGAGTCGATGCCGTGCGCATTGTGTAACCTGCATATCGGTTTGAAATAAACATCAATTATTCGTCCGTGCCGTCTCTGTTTTTTTCCCAACTTTGATCCCTTTCGAACCACTCCTCCTTGGTGTTGCATTGTCACTGTCAGTCAGTGTATATTGTTAATTGTTTAATACTCGAAGTCAGCTGAAGTGACTCGACAATGTGCGAATAGATCGCTAGCTTGCCACGGTGAGAACGATCCCACGGTAACTTCTCACGCAATGAAGGGTGAGATAATCTTGCAATAAATACATAATATTGCTGCACCAATAGTTATTTGTAGCTGCAATATTTATCATGGTAGAAATATGGGTTCAATATAAGCCCTTAAGGGACCATTGTCTCCTATTACACCACTCAGCGTGATATCGTTCACATAGTTCACACATGCATTCTAAGGCTAACTCATGGAAGGCTTTGGTTTTACACACTCGCAAGGGGAATCAGTGCACTGAGAAATGAGTTATCGGTATCGTATGTCGAAGGTCGTAGTCGGGCGCTTTCCAGTCTGAAGATGTCATGGCTTCAGCTGCATACAGTTCAGACCATATTTCTTTATTCTTAGCTTGTAGATCTGTTAGCCGGTTTTGGTAGGTGCCTGTGGATGGTAGGCACATATTAAATCTTATATCCTCTAAATAAAAGGATTCCCTGGCAAATTTACGAGTCAGTCTGGACGGGGTGTATCGCAACAAACACAAAATCTTCAGCAGAAAAGTTGCCTTACAGTTTCCAATTTCTTTTAGGTTTTTCTTGGTGAGAGAAGGCCAAATGAGTTGTATCCCATTTATTTTGCTGAAGAAGATCTTCATAGCCGTGTCAATTGATAGTCTTCGTAGCAGTTTGATGTCGCTCATTTATTTTTATTTTTTTTTGCTATGGGCTTTACGTCGCACCGACACAGATAGGTCTTATGGCGACGATGGGATAGGAAAGGCCTAGGAGTTGGAAGGAAGCGGCCGTGGCCTTAATTAAGGTACAGCCCCAGCATTTGCATGGTGTGAAAATGGGGAAACCACGGAAAACCATTTTCAGGGCTGCCGATAGTGGGATTCGAACCTACTATCTCCCGGATGCAAGCTCACAGCCGCGCGCCTCTACGCGCACGGCCAACTCGCCCGGTCGCTCATTTTTAGTACTGCTGCTGTCACCCTCTTTATTACATGTTTCATGAAGAAGCTTCCGGAGGTCTGCAGTGTTACACCAAGATAGTTGAAATCATTAACAATTTATAGGCAGACCTGTTCACAGGACATTTGACCTGTGGCGGCAACTCTGCCACCCCTTCTGAATATCATGCGAACAAATTTCTTTTTTTCGACCAGGATACCAATACATCCCGGCATTTCTGTAAGCCTTCTAAATTGCAAGAGCCAAGGGCCATGTCATCTACACATGTATGCAGAGAGATTTTCGTTTCAACCCCTTCAGTATTTAAGGCGGCAAATGCTGTCGCTGCACCTTAATTAAGACCACGGCCGCTTTCTTCCCACTCCTAGCCTTTTCCTGTCCCATCGTCGCCATAAGACCTATCTGTGTCGTTGAGACGTAAAGCAAGTTGTACAAAAAGGATGTAAGTCAACACTTGGTGGCGCCTTCTTACCATGTCGTCTTGGAAGTCTCCGGACCTGTATCAGGTATGATCTGACATCCCTAGAGTGTGTTGTTTATAAGTTTCATTTCCGTATTGATAGATATTACTTTACAAAAAACAATATAAATATAAGTCACCACCTTATCAGTACAAAATTTATTCACATTCAGCTAGTAAATATGGTCAAGACCGATTTCGACCCCTAGGGGGTCATCTTCAGTTGACATGCATAAAAGATATATTTTACAAAAACATCACATATAATGATTAAAACTTAAATTAAGTCGAACTGATCATAAATGTTGGTATGTATGTCTTGGTACATTTGAGCTATTGTATGTGTCAATCCTAAGTTTCCCAGCATACAGTGTCAAGGTAAGTAGTTATCTAATATACATCATCCATGAAATTACATGCTATTTTTCATGTTATCACTATCTAATTTGGGTTGTACAATGTGGAATGAGATATACATACATTTGTGTAAATTAATAGTAGTAAGTTCAGTAATATACATTAAAAATTGGTTCTTAAATTACATTAATTGATTATTGATCAGTCATATGAAAATGTAGAATTATTGGTTTGGACACTTGTGATTAAAATATTAATATGCAATACCTTGTTGGCATATATCTTAAATACTAAAGTATCAGTTTATAAAGCCTATTATTCTTATTTTATGTCTTGGAATAGGGTTGAACTTTTAAAAAAACTATTTGTTTTGTTGAGCATAGGCATTGGATAATCTTGTTAAATTGGACACATAACTAAAACAGTGGTATATATATACCTTGTTAAAAATACATTGCATTAACATTATTAATATGTAGTGCTATATATACATTGTTTGGGGTAAAATGGGGTTAACAAGGTTTTCACAACAGTATTTGATTAGTTATGATGTTCCAATATAATGGGTCCGTAAAAATATGTAACTATATACATAATTGCGGTTAGATAAGTATTTGTATAATCTGCTTGCAATTTAGGTAATGTTTGGTTGTAATGTCTGGCGATATTTTGGGCAGCTACTGTTGTTAGAGCTATTAAGAGTCTTGAATATTATTGATGGGGCATGTTCTTCTTTTCGTGTGCCGTAATATGTTGAGTTGGTGACATTTGTAAGAACGCGTTGAATGTTATGCGTCCTGGTAGGGTGCACGTTGATTTTATCGTAGAAGCATATATGTTGTGAAAACAAAGTATGTTAGGTGTTGGAACCGTGCACTCTGTGTAGCTGCCTGTTGAGATCTCATACCAACATTTATGATCAGTTCGACTTAATTTAAGTTTTAATCATTATATGTGATGTTTTTGTAAAATATATCTTTTATGCATGTCAACTGAAGATGACCCCCTAGGGGTCGAAACCGGTCTTGACCATATTTACTAGCTGAATGTGAATAAATTTTGTATTGATAAGGTGGTGACTTATATTTATATTGTTTTTGTAAAAAAAAACCTCTAGAGTGTGTCAATACCGTCTGTGCTGGTCGTGGCAAAGCGACTTGAGTTAACGTCCTTAAAATCGGTGCATGACAGTGGGAATGGAACATTTCATTGTCGAAGTTGTGCGGACATTTAACATCCCTCTATCGACAGTGTTACGTGCGTATCGGGAATACCTCACGGAGGGTATTACCACCCACAATGAACAGCACAGTGGCCAACCACGGATGTTTAATGATCGCGATTAGCGGTGTCTTTCTAGAATTATCCATGGTAACAGACAAGCCACACTGGCTTAAATCACATCTCCACATTCAATGCAGTTGATACCAGACCCATATGCAGCAGGTCAGGGCAGCGCTCTTTAACATCACTGGAATATACGAGCAGAAGACCTACCAGAATGCCCTTGTTAATACCACGACACCGCGCAGCGTGACCTTGCTAATTGGACCCTGGAGGACTGGCGACGTGTAGCTTGGTGCGATTAGTCACTGTTCCAGTTGTTTCGAGCTGTGGTAAGGTTCGTACATGGCGCATGTTGTGGTGCCCAATTTGAAACTCGCGCACTGCGCGAGGAACATACTCAACGAGTATATAAAGAGGAAAGCCATCGTGCTGTATGGTTGTGTGCAGACCATAACCTGGTCAGCGTAATTCAAAATTTCAAGGTCCACAACCATACCAACAAAAATGCAGTGTTTAGCTAGTATCATATCAAGAAATAACACTCAAGGCTCAAATTGGGTCGACGGGCTAAAATTACTCACTGGTACCGGGACTTCCCGGCACCGATGAGAATTGTGGCTGCTATGGTTGTGAGGCCTGGGGCTGTATGGCTAAAACTCTACTTTCCAAATTACAAGTTTTTCAAAATAACACACTCAGAATGATGACTAAAGCACCAATACTGAAATCTAACAAGAAGATACGAACAGAACTTCGTATTCCGACTGTTAGATCTCGGATAAATAAAATAGTAAATATGGCCAAAGCGAGAATCCTCCTTAGCCATTCAACTGACGTCCTATTTTAATACAGGTCATAAGATCCAAGAAGCCGAACACACGTTTCAAACATCGCGACCCTTGGCTCACTTACGACGTGTTTTAACTTGAAACAGGAATCTGTTTCGACCTTTTCCAAAATTTGTATCCTTTCTTTCACAAAATAACCACAAAATTAAACACCTGAAAGGGACCATTTGTTAAGAAGGGAAGTTGAAAATAGCTCACCGACTCAAAATTAGACTTCATTCCTCAGCGAAGAGGCGGTTTCTTCTCTGACGGGAGGCGAATACCGCCTCTGAGCCAGATCATTTTTCCCCCGCCAGTGTAGTACCAGAGACTTTTCCGACTCATCGGCATTTCTCGGAAAAAGATGAGTAGAGGAGCATAGGGGACTCTCAGTTGATCGACGTCAAAAAAAAGAAGAAATGGAGAAGGCAGATCGCCGTTCAGTGGTTTACTACACCGAATTTCAGACATGTAGGACACTCCCTATTAAGAATATGTCATGAATAGGTGAACTGAAGTTAACCGAGAAGTCTCAACTCAGGACGTGCCCATCGTCTTCTGTACATGGAAGAGAATTCTCTTTTCAAATACTTCGTCTTAACAAACAGGCTGTCGTATAAACAGTTAGCTTTCAGAATCAATGTTGACAACTGTATCCTCACAGAATGACATACTTCAGAACTCTGTTCTTTAGATTACAAAACAGACTCTTGTTCTTTTGTTTGTATCCTGGCAATTCAGAATCTTGCAAATGGTGTAAATAGGCATAATCAGATCACCGTCTTGTCTGACATACACAAATGTGTATGGCAATATACAGTCACTCCCATAAATATTCGGCCACTGATAAAATCCGCGAAAAAGTGATGACACTAACGCACCCATGAGCCGAATATGAAACCAAATGTGTCCAAGTTATGAAACTACATTTGGTTGCTTAGGCCGAAGAGGAATCACGGAACATTGATGTACAGTATGCTGTAAAAGAAAGGACATAGTGGACATGGGTGAAATAACACGCCTCAAATATATTCGGTCACCCGGAAAGGCCGGAATTGCCGTTGTGTTTATTGACAGAGACGGGGCAGATAGCGTTGCAAAACCTTCAGTTCAGGAGTGCGGTGCCGCGAGACACGTCGTGCAGAAATCATTTGCTGCAGTGTTGCGGAATGGTATCAAATGGGGTGCAAAAGACAACACAATACCACTTTTGAAGAACGCCAGCTCGTGATATTCCATCGTGCTCGAGGTAAATCGCATAGAAAGATATCGCAGATGCTTAACATAACCAGAACAACAATTGGAGATATAATAAGACGATGAAAAAAATAAGACAGAATTGATTCAATTCCCCAGACAGGCAGAGCAAGAAGGCTGACACAACGAGAGGAGCGGTTGTGCTTCAGAATGGAAAACGAAATCCGAAAATTAGTGCTCCAAAACTGGCAGCAGCTGTTTTAGAGGAGTGTGGAAAGAAAGTGGGTACTGATACCGTGAGAAGAGCACTGCGAAGGAATGAATTCTTTCGGAGAAGAGCTAGGAGGAAACCATACATTAGTGCAGTAAATAAAAACAAGCGGCTAGAGTTCGCAAAAACCTTCGTACGCAAACCCAGTGCTTGGTGGGAGGGTGTGTTATTTGTTGATGAGTCAAAGTTCAAAGTCTTTGGGTCCGATGGAAAGCAATTTGTGTGGCGGAAACGTCACGAGGAACTGAGAACAAGCAATTTACGAACAACGGTAAAACATTGTGGAGAAAGAGCAATCGTGTAGGGATGTGTAGCATCGAACGGGGTTGGTGCACTGAGTTTCATTGAAGATACTTTGACAAAAAAGGGGGTATTTGGCTATCCTCAAAAACAATTTGCGACAATTTGCGGAAGAACTTGGTATACAATATACTTTCAAGTTCTACCAAGACATCGACCTCAAGCACAAGTCGTAACTTGTCAGGGAGTGGCTGTTGTACAACTGCCCGAAGGTCTTGAAACTCCACCACAATCACCCGACCTGACCCCCATCGAGAAGGTATGGAGTCGAATGAAGGTAGCTCTGCAATTGCGGCGGCCAATTTCCTTCAGATAATTGAAGAGGAGACTGCTACAATAATGGGCGGCATTAAGCCCTGATTATATCAAGAAAGTTATCGCCAGTACACCGAATCGACTGGAATAGGTCCTAAAACATCAAGGTGGACATACAAAGTACTGAATGTGTAACATTGTTGTGAATTATGCGAGTTTATGTTGCTTTTTGTATAGTGGCCGAATATTTTTGAGGTGGCACTGGAATTGTTGCTTTTATTTAATGTACGACAGAGGGCGTACTGATGACTGTCAAAAGAGTTTGAATTACATCACAATGTTCGTAGAACGTGTTACTATGTTGCTATACATGTTTCGTTGTATTAAACTTTATCGCTATGGTGTAAGAATAACTACCCAATAAAAGTGTGTGAAAAATCAGACTGACCGAATATTTATGGGAGTAACTGTAGATTCTGTACATAGTGTAGACGTTATGCTACGGAAGTATTCCGAGAAATCATCTTACGTTTAACCTCTGAAGTTACAGAAATTTAAGTTGTACAGTTGGAGTGTTTATTGAATAAAGAATGTTCGTGTTGTACCATTGACATTTTGTACTAACAGCGCATGCCCCATTTGTCAACAAGGCACCATACAGGCTGGTGGTAGCTCCATAATGGGGTCGGGTGTGTTCTCGTGACGTGGGCTGAATCAGCTGATCCACCTGAAAGGTGAATGCTATGTTGAACTGCTTGGTGACCACTTGAAGTCCTTTCCGACAAAAGAGCAGCGTAACAAAACTGTTGTAAAGTTTGGGCTGGGAAGATTTGGTAAAAGGAGACAAGTTGTCAGTGGAGAGATGGCGTGGAATGACATTAGTGGACGAATAGGTTTAAGTGGTGTCTTTAAAAGTAGGTAAGATCACAACATAAAGATGGAATTCAAGAGGACATATTGGGGCCAATATTCGTTTATAGGAAGGGGAGTTAGGGATTGGAAAACTTACCGAGGTAGATGTTCAATAAATTTCCAATTTTGCAGTAATTTAAGAAAGAGCTAGGAAAATAACAGATTGGGAATATGCCACCTGGGCGACTGCCCCAAATGCAGATCAGCTGTAAATGTAAATATGAATTAGCTAAGGTACCAATTACATCAACTATAATTCATGAACTTCACGTATCCCTACAACGATAAGATATTCCAGCAGGATAATGCACCTTGCCATCGCGCCCAAATTGTCCAGAATTGGTTTGAGGAGCGTTTTGGAGAGTTTCAACGACTGAGGCAGCCACCTCCTTCAATTGATATGAACCCTATCGAGCATAATATACAGGACGTTCTGGTCAGGTTCATTCCCACCTACAAATAGCAGGCAGCTGTGGGTGACCATCCAAACGGCATGGGTCAAAATCGCCCCATCCTTCCACTCGTGGAATCGATGCTACACTTGACCGGAGTAGAGGAGGGCCTATCGTACGAATTTTGACATGGCAGTGTAAAATGATTGTGCGTATATTCTGTCTAGGCCTCGGCCGCAGATCTTTCGGGCGTAGAATACGTTACGAGTGGGGTTAGAAGCAAGCCAGTGCGGAGAGTTAAGTTTAAAAAGCTTGGTCTCTCCTCTTGTAAATGAGGCGAAATCACACTGTTTCCAATCTCCATAAATTATTCCTCTTCTTCTACATCTTCTTCTTCTCCTCCTTCCACTTCTTCTTCTTCTTCTTCTTATTATTATTATTATCATTATTCGTTTTATTCTCTCGTTATGGCCTCTGTAGGACCACGGATAGCTTTTTCATGGTTTGGTTTTTCTTGTTCTTATTCTTCTCCTTCCAGAACCTCTTTATCTTCTCGAGAGGTGCAAAACGCATGTTTTTCATTACGTTACAAAAGACTGGCGTGGTGGACACGTAACAGTCTATTACATACAGCTGCAATGGTTGACACTCCATGAATGTCGCGAGATCTCAGTAACTGTTGCTATGCACAAAATTCTGAAAATGAAGACTCTATCCTACCTTTATAATGAATTTAAACCTAAGGAGTCAGTGCTTAACAGAGACAGTAGGTTTACAAACACTACTCTTCAAATTCCCATCCATTGTACAATTAAATTTAACAAATGTTTTGTTTGCACGGCATCGCGTATCTTTAACGACTCGAATTTTCACCGTTCCACGAATACCACTAATTATACTCAACTGAAGCAGTCCTTAACTCTTTTATGCAAGGGACTGAGAACACGCAATATTGTATCTGTCAATTAGTGAGACGTGTATTTCTTAGACAATTGTTTCAATCATTGCCATTTAAAAATATATTCTTGTAGTTCAATATAATTAATAATGCTCTAGTTTTAAACTTAGTACATATTGTATGTATTATACTCGATTTAGTATCTGTACAAGCACAATCCTAATCTAAAAGTACCTTTAATATAAGTTACTATTATAATAATTTAGTTAGTGTGTTCTTAAACCTCTATCTACGCATATAGATACAAAATATGTATTTTGTCTGTACATTGCTCAGAATTTAAGAAAAAAATGTTATTTCTTTATCGGTCGTGTTCATTGTAAGAAGAAAATGCAGTTTTTAATTTTCCATTATGTCTGTCTGTCTGTCTGTCTGTCTGTCTGTCTGTCTGTCTGTCTGTCTGTCTGTCTGTCTGTCTGTCTGTATGTCTGTCTGTCTGTACGCGCATTACGAGAGAATAGATGAACATAATTTGATGAAAATCTGCATGGAAAGTCTCGGAACAAGGCACTACAATATAGGCTATAAATAATGTTATTCATGCTGGGTGAAAAAATGCCTAAAATGTAATTCCCAAATATATGTATGTTATTATTGGTCATATTGTTCTTAACTACTGCACGGAGTTGGACGGATGACAGTAATTCATGGGGATCACACTAAGTACCTGTAGGTACTTAAGAAAACAGAATTGCTCTTATGACACCAGGTTGCCAAATCGAACGGCTCTGCTCAACACCATCACGGTAAAACGGCGGTACATAAAACTGTGATATTCAATATTTAAGTTCAAGATAAAAAGCGGAAGAAACTAAGCTGCAAATTACTTTTATGAACTAAAGGGGAGGGGGGTTATAGGGGCTATTTTTGGTTTGTACAGAATCAGAGGCAAACTAAGGCATATATAAAAAGCACAGCATTGAAGTACGGCAAATTGGGGGAGAAAATACACAAATAATATTTTTATGGGCCCTAGAGGTGAGGGATGCATTTAATTGCATTTAATAAATTTTTCTAGGCAACGCGGGGTACTAATGCGCTGTCGTGTCGTAACGTTCTCAGCCATAACACAAATACATCACTCTTTCAATGTTAAAATAAATAAATAAATAATCACACACGTAGGCTAATCACATAACATTCACTCAACACAATAAGCGCCGACATGAAGGCTAAAAACCACGCAACAAATAAATACTGTAGATGACTCTACAAAAGATCACTGCATTAATGTTAAAGAAAGAAATATCACACACGTAGGCTTATCGCATAACTCTCACTCAACACAAGACTATTGCGCACTGATTTAAAGCCTAAAAACACACACACAACCAATAAATACAGCAGATGGCTTCACTACAGAAGTGAGCTGCCGGCTGTTCACAGAGTGAGGGACTACACGAGGCTTCTACCAGAGCAGCACAGAAGAAGGAAAATGAAGGAAGGCAACGAAGCGATGGCTGTTCCCGCCATTGTGATTCCTCCCTAAGAATAAGTTATTTTAATAACTCACGGCCAAAAATGCCTCATTCTCTTTTATCTATCTTTCATAATACATTATAAAGTACAGTAAAATATCCCTTAATCACGAGGAATTATGGATGTCTCAGAGGGGGTGCGTTCACTCCTTGTAAGTCCATAAGAACAATACTGTTTTCTAAACATGGAAGGAGCTTTAGGTATCAATATAATGAAAGATCTCCATTGGGGTAATCACATAAACGGATGTAAATGAAGGTTACAGATCTCTTCATATGGTTATGGGGCTATTTAGGGGCTGCAATTAGGATGTAAAGAAGAGAGCGTTGTAACTTTTTGATGAATACTAATAAATAAAATCATGAATAAAAATATTTAAATAACATTACTCAAAAACTTCATAGAACACTTTAAATGAATTACTTTAATAAAAATAGTTAATCGAAATGGAAATGTCCGTAGTATGGGCGCCAGAGTTCACCAAAATGGATCCCTCGAATTTTGATAGAGCATGATAAACTTTATATCCCAGGGCGTGTACATAATGCTGCGTACTGGTACATCTGCTGCAGGCCTTACCTAACCTCTTGAAAACGATTAAATAGGTAGGAACTGCACCTAGGTTCATCAATAACTCCACTGATTCTAAAATAGCTAACTAGGTTCTTAACAAAATCCGTGCAAGAGCACCTCATCAACATACAACATTATACATATAATACACACATAAAATATTGCTGGAAGACTCCATATTTACAACAACAACAATAATGAAAACTGTGGGAAAACGAAAGCGAGAACTAAGCTACCATTTGTAGATAGTCCGATGAACAATGTACATGTATGAAGATAAATACCATTCACTGTCTCTATATCAATTCGACTTACCGATTCTCATAATCGGCAGTCATCACATCACACAGATACTGTACCTTGTAATACTGTGTTCACATATTTTAACACTTGTAAAGATATATACATTTTAGTAACACACGCATGTCGATCCTCAACATAATTTATGGAAAGTCTGAGATAGCTTTCACCAACATATAATGCTAGACCTCCACATTACAACAACACTTAATGCGTACACCCTCCACAATTTGTTGATCAGCCACTTTCCACGAACATAACAAGACTACGCTCCACGAACGTTTGAAGTCCAGTCCATTGCAGCCGTGTCACTCGAATACCGTATATCCAGCACTACTTCCTTCCCGTACAGTGTGTCAGTTGTCCTTCTTGTCCGTACCGAGTGGTTCTCTTATACCGTAGTGATTGGTTATAGTTGTCTTCCTTCTCGTTCCTTTACAATGTCCCTGGTTGCCGCCGTATGATCAACCTTTATAGACATCAACATCCCCCTCCTCTCAGATGATACGTCTGGATTGGTGCTTGCCAGCCAATCATGAGTGAACCTCTTGTCAAGACCATGCCCTGAACTTCTCCTTGCTCCCAAGAGATAAACAAACTCTGGGGTTTATTACATGAGTCAACGAACTTCCCTAATACATCAACAAGCTCATCTCATCAGGCTGGGATATATACATGACTCATGGAATTTCCCGACACAAGTACATCACAACAAACACTGGGGTAGCCACATGACTCATCCAAATTACCAGAGTTATTAAAGCAATGTTTCCCCACTCGTGCAAAACAAATTACTCGTACCTACATATGTGGATATCTTCCAGCTTACAAATATAAATGGCAAAATATACAAATGAAATACTGATAATAATAATAATAATAATAATAATAATAATAATAATAAATCGAATACTGACAATAATATCTCTAACTTCTACATATAATTCGGGGGTGTGATATATGTACTATCACAGCGTATAAGTAAATGAAAACCCCAGTTATAGTTTGGTTCTTGCTTATAGAACCCTCACTAGAAATACTTGATACTAGAACTGGAAGACATCCAAAAGGAAGCAGCATGATTAGTTCTGGGTGTTTTCCGACAAAATAGTAGTGTTACGAAAATGCTGCAAACTTTGAGGTGAGAATACTTGGAAGTAAGGAGACGAGTTGCTCGACTAAACGGAATGTTTCGAGCTGTCAGTGGAGAGATGGCTTGAAATGACGTTAGTAGATGAATAGGTCCAGTGAAGTTTTTAAAAGTAGGAAATATATTAAAATGAAAGATAAAGTTGGAATTCAAGAGAACAAATTGAAGAAATACTCGTTTATTGAAGGGAAGAGGAACTAGGGATTAGAAAATTTTATCAATAAATTTCTATTCTGACACCGTCCGATTGGACAGTGAGAAGCCAGCTGTACAGCAATTAGTTTCTTCTGAGAATTGTACCGGAACGTGTGTGCCACTATTCCTTGTGTACTTTTGTGTATCTTTCTTGTGTATTGAATAATCGAGTGGAAAATGAAGTATTAGGCTGAACGCGCCTGCTTTGGCAGGATGTTACTTGAAAAGAAATTACTGTAAGTGATGTGTTGGGAGATTTGCTCGTAAATATCCCGACTTTAGCCTTCCTTTAAAATCTTGCTTTTCGATGTTGGTAAAGCGGCTGCGGCGTACGAGAGGTTTAGTTTCTGATGTACAGAGGAAGTGGAAAATACACGTTTTAACTGTAAATAAACCTGGAGATTTTCAGGCGCAGTTATAAGTAAATCTCAGAAAATCACTTTTTCATGTAGCGCAGGAAACGAACATATCCATGGGGTCGGCTCACAAAGCGACTAGACTGCTGAAATTTCGACCATATAAAATAAGGTTTGTGCAGGAACCTCACAAATATTTCACCGCAAGATTCTGTAATTGGTTTCGCGAAAAGTGTTTACAATTGAAATACAATGTTTATTGCTGTCTCGCAGCAGAAATTAATTTTAAAATGTTCTTTCCCTAGTAAGACTGAACACGCATGCATATTACTGATCCATAAATATGTACAGTACTCCCTCTGTTAAATATATACTTACTGTTATGCACAATTTTATGGTTGTATTTCATAGAAAGTCAAGCAAATAATATAAGTTCCTAGCTGATGTGCCCATGCTTCGCTACGGAATGAGCAGGCCGTAGACAACCGTGAACGTCCCTCTGCCGTATTCCGTTAAGTGTGCACACTGCTCATTCCAAACAGCGCCTCAGGGTAGGGATCGAATATCTGGAATACTATGATGAACCAGTGTGTTACGTACCAATAGTTATCAGAAAAGCAATCAATCAATCAATCAATCAATCAATCAATCAATCAATCAATCAATCAATCACTACCGATCTGCATTTAGGGCAGTTGCCCAGGTGGCAGATTCCCTATCTGTTGATTTCCTAGCCTTTTCGTAAATGATTTGCAAAGAAATTGGAAATTTATTGAACATCTCCCTTGGTAAGTTATTCCAATCCCTAATTCACCTTCCTATAAACGAATATTTGCCCCAATTTGTCCTCTTGAATTCCAACTTTATCTTCATATTGTTATATTTCCTACTTTTAAAGACACCACTTAAACTTATTCGTCTACTGATGTCATTCCACACCATCTCTCCACTGACAGCTCGGAACATACCACTTAATCGAGCAGCTCGTCTCCTTTCTCCCAAGACTTTCCGGCTCAAACTTTGCAACATTTTTATAACGCTACTCTTTTGTCGGAAATTACCGTACCCAGAACAAATCGAGCTGCTTTTCTTTGGATTGTTTTCAGTTCTTGAATCAAGTAATCCTGGTGAGGATCCCATACACTGGAACCATACTCTAGTTAGGGTCTTACCAGAGACTTATATGCCCCTACATGCCCTCATAACCATGTGCGGAGATCTGTACCCTTTACTAACAATCGTATTTATGTGATTACCCCAATGAAGATCTTTTCTTATATTAACACCTAGGTGCTTACCATGATCCTCAAAAGGAACTTTCACCCCATCAACGCAGTAATTGAAATTGAGAGGACTTTTCCTATTTGTGAAACTCACAACCTGACTTTTAACCGCGTTTATCAACACGCCATTGCCTACTGTCCATCTCACAACATTATCGAGGTCATTTTGCAGTTGTTCACAATCTTTATGAATCAGAAGTGATCTAATTCGCCAGCTACTTCCTGCCAATATTCAGGCAGGCTGTTTTACTCGGCATGCAGCAGTAACCCCATCTATCGGAGATGAGCGGCAGCAAATGAGACAACACACTACCATCACAACAATCATGGTAAATGTAATGTTATTGTTGATTAACTTTCTGAGCTTTCCATTTTGTAGGCCTTCACACTTAGTATTCTTCCGACTCTGTGATATTACGGTATTTAATGTAAAGAGATTTCTTCCTTCTTCCATGACTCCCTCGTGTTTTGTTCTTCAAGCGATCGTTATTCTTAGAGGGATCGTTCCTTTACGATTTTTTCTTATTTATTACAATAATCTTCACATTTTTCCTTGGCGGTATGGGCCGAAGACCACGCGCTTTTACACCTTAAGACAATCATGGCAAAAACCATCGCCAATTAACACAATTGACCAGTATTTCCATGTTAGCGATTGTCTGCGTTGATATGAACTAATCAACAAAAGTCGAAATTCGTGAATTCTGTTATCAAAGTCGGAATGGTAAAATTGTTATTAAGACATAAATTATCGGAAATTGTATTCTCTATAATTTTTCTTATGTTGTAATTTTCGGTAGGACCCATGACATAGGTATTTGAACTTTAAAGTTTTTATTCATCTTCCCCTAAACTACCATTTCATGAAAAAATAAAAATGCCGGGTCGGGAATGGAATGAATTAAGCCCCATCTAGCGACGCGGATAAGAATTGTGCCGGCTGCCGAAACCTGTGTCACTCCTCTGGGTCAGTGATTAATGAATGACAGATGAAATAAATGATATTGGAGAGTGTTGCTGGAATGAATTATGACAGCGAAAATCGGAGTACTCGGATGAAACCTGTCCCGCCTCCGCTTTGTCTGCTCTTACCATTTCATGCAGCTTGCATAACGTTATTTATAACCTTATTCCCCCACTTAACATATCCATTTTTATTTAATTCTGTTCAGTTTCTTTGTTTTCATAGCCGGTGCGGTAAAAATGTATAAGGCATAAACGATCGTAAATGTAATTCTATATAACTTTCGTTATGTAGTATTTATCGATAGGGCCACTAATAAGATAGATATTTGAAAATTAAATTTTACGCCTTCCCCTAAACTACCTTTTTACTCAGCATGAATAAAATTATTTATAGCCTAGATTATAGTGTATCATTCCCCGACTTTACATACCAATTTTCATTAAATTCGGTTCAGCCATTTTCTCGTGATGCTCGTATATACATACAAACACAGAGCCCGAGATAGCGAAAAATTAAAAAGTGCATTTCCTTGTTACGGTGGATCGACCGATACAAAAATACCATTTAAAAAAAGTATGACAATGTACAGACAAAACTCTTATTTTATAATATACAGTATATAGATTATCGCATATCTCTGTTTTGTTTGTCGACAGGCACGTCGACGAGCCCAAGGCAAGTCGAAGAAGGAATTACTGGCGCTACAACCGCCAGATGGAACTGATGCTAAAGAAGATGCACGCACTTCAACACCACCAGCCCAGGTTGATGAGTCTGTACAATCAAACTCGTCCCGGAAGTGTCCTATCCACGGAGCGACAGTTCCTCAGCCACCGGTGGAGGTGGGCTTGTCCACATCATGTCCGAAACCCATCACACCACGACCGCCAACGCCACCTAAAGTAGTCGGAGTTCCACTCGCTTCAGCCTACTCAGGATTTCAGCTGGCCAAACAGCTCCATTCAGACAACTTAAAGCACAAACCTCTCCCAGATAGGGTCGATCCTTTGTTTTTGAAAAATCAAGAGGAAATGAAGTCGCGCGCTGCTGCTGCAGTGGGTGTTCGAGGATACGCCGCACCTGGTCCAACTCAATGTAGTAAGCTGCGAGTGTATCGTCCAAAGACTGCAGGCGTTCTTCCACTGCACGGCCCAGGATCTCCGGGTAGTAGACCGAGCACTACTGGTGATCTAGGGCGCAGAAGAATGAAACAGTTATCTGATATAGACCTTGCTATCTGTTGGGACTTCAGACCGGACTCGCCTTCTCAAGAACCGAAACCTCCAACCCATATCGATGGAAGTAATGGGAGTGCTGCCCCTGCTGTGTTTACTTTGGTTCACCCACCGCCGGCAGAGCCTGTTCAAAGCCCGAAAACATCCTCTCCCAATCCTGCAGGAACACCAACCCAAACACATCATCACCATCCAAAGACACCATCTCCTGCAGGAACTCCACCCCAGATGCATCAATACCCTACAAAGACAGGTAATCCCCCACATACACAACTGCCACCTGCAGATGAGTTCCAGACAGCGTGTGGTACTGCGGCTGGATGTGGAACTCCACCGCGCTCAGCTTCCAAGAAACATTCTTTCTCGACGGATTCCAGTTGCAATTCTATTTCGAGTGGTTCTGTTGATAAGGCACGGACACAGCCTCGTACAGCGTGGAGTGAGGTCGAGTCTAAACGGCAGCTTCAAGATAAACTGGAGCGTCTCAGTGCATCAGAAGGTGTTTCCAAAGTTAAAGGCAAAGAGAACAGTAGTCCTAATGTTGACAGTGGTAGTTACGGTGCTCGGGGGATGAATAAAGGGACTGGTCTAGTGAAACGTCAACATTATCGCAGTTCTCCGTGTATCGCGTGTGACACCAGACCTTTGCCTATGGATCCTGCCATTGCTCTTCTCAATCGACCACGTTCCGAGTACAAGCTGGCGTTCAAAGCCGGCAAACCCAACAGTCTAGACAGTGGAGGAGGTGGAAGCTCCTCAGGAAAGGGCGCGAATCTTAAAGTGCCAAAACAACGCCAACCGTTCGCAAAGAGAAGCTATTCCATCAATACTCTGGCGCCACCTTTCTCGCTGTGGCCCGGTAATACAGGGCAGGATTATCCTGAGCACTGGAGACTGGCGTCAGTGTACCAACACGCGTACAAACCTCCTGAAACACGCAAACGTCCCTTGCTAGCGTCTGTCTACCAGTGAATTAGTACATTCCATCGTTGAACACGATTATCCTGGGTTGTGAACCATTCAAGAAAACTTTGAGGCGAGATATGTAGATTCCCATATACAGACATGGGGAGAAAATTTTGTTGTATCAACCTAAGTTCAGAAATGTTGATATTTGAATTAACGAATTGTCAAGTACGCGGGTAGGTCAAGAAAATGGTGGTAGGCTGTCACTATTGTAACGGAAGCAGGGTTGTGAGGGTTTCGTAGACTTACATATTAAAAATAAAAGACAAATATTATGTGGGTAATAAATTGTATTGGAATAATAACTCGGTGTAGTATGAGTCCGTGATATGAGAAATACAAGACATAATTTAAGAGTTCGGTAGTTTTATTACGTGTAAACTTTTCTTGTCTTCTAACAAAGTCGTCCTTTTACTTCAAAGTAGTCACTTACTGTAAATTGTTTTCGCTGTTTCAACTTCCCATTCTTCGTCTGCTTCTTCTTTTCTAGCCTATTTCAATCCATTGCTGGATATAGGCCTCTTCCATATGCTTCCATCGTCTTCGGTCTTGAGCCACTTGGAACCAGCGTGTTCCAGCCAACAGCTTTATGTCATCGAGCCATCTCTTCTGGGGTCTTTCAATGCCTCTCTTGTGTTCCCATGGTCTCCAGTGAACAATCCTGGAGGTCCATCTGTTGTAGTCTTGTCGAGCTACGTGTCCTACCCATTGCCGTTTTAGTCTTGCTACTCTCTCTAGGATATCTGTTACATCGCATAGTAACACCTATTAACTTACGTTCTTTTCATTTAATTTCTCTTATTCCTTCATCATGATATCGACCATGCTTCGCATAATGAGGAATACTTGTAAAAACGAAGTAGTAAAACAGATTCCCCTAAAATGAGCAGATTCACTAAAATACAGGACGACATTTCGTTTGTTTTAAATAATACAACCGGACCTCGGACAGTGGTCTATAAAAGAGGACGTCTGGTCAGGCTAATGAGTCACCACTTACCGCGCGAACATTTAGGCGCGGTATAACTGTCGTTTGTTTCTTTCTCGCGGACGGCGTGACCTGCGGTGCACAAGGCTGCCAACCTTTCTACTTGGGAACTAGGGACAAGACAACTGGTGTACATTGTTAGGTGTGGCTAAAGAGGGCTAAAAGAGCTGGTTTCTTGCCATGCGGACAGTGTGTGCATGGCATGAATGTTGAAAGGTAGGTTCTACTTAGTTGTGCTTTTTATTCTGCGCGGGTTGGTAACGGAATGTATTTCTTCTCACTGCTGGGTAAGACGCCATGTTCGATTATACAGGATGGTCGGAATCAAACGTGAACAGGGTAAATCAGCGTTAGAGGGTTGGTCATGCTGATAAATAATCTGAAAGAAATAATTCAAGATCTCGCACCGTGGTCATTTTATCAGCTGATGAAGTTAGCCAATCAGATCGCTTCGCGGGCGAATTCAAATGGGCTTTACGAGGTGGTGTTGCTAATTTATTTTATTTATTTAACGTATGGCTACCATATCACATTACATATAAATACAGTAGTAATACAGAATATTTACAGTTTGAAGTATTTACAGGTTCAGGTTATTTACATAGCCAACACACAAAGGTGAGAGCAGAAGAAAAGTCTCTAGGGTTTCCCTGGTAGGCGGTGGGAGAACACTGCTCCACGATGTGCCGAACTGTTTGCTTCACAACTGTACGCTGCCGAATTAAGTATTCGCCATTTATGGAGGGAGTCTGCATATCTGTAATGGCCAGAGTGAATCCTGTTGATGGTTGTCCAGGTCATCCGTGGAAGATCAAAACCCTCTGGTTTGTTTTTAAGCCATGGTAGATTGTGATATTCTGATGGAGCACTGATATCCATACTTGCTTCCAGGCCTCAAACAGATTCAAGTTAGCGTCTACTAGGTTTTTGGCTGTTCTAACAGTTGGATGTCTAGATTTTTGCCTGTTGATAAGAACGTCATTGATGTCACCGTGGATTGGCAGCTGCCTGTTTATAGTTCATAGGAGGGCATTTTTCCGACGGAGGTGAGGTGGTGGAACATGGGATAGAACAGGTAGCAGAAAGTGGAAGTAGATCCAATAGTCCCTGATATCATACGCATAGTGTGATTCAGCTGAGCGTATATTAATTTGGTGTGACTGCTGTTCAGCCATATCGATGAGCAGTATTCTGCAGCAGAGTACACAAGGCCAAGAGCTGAAGACCGTAGGGTAGCTGCTAATGATCCCCAGGTGGTTCCACCCAGCTTCTGTAAGATGTTGTTCCTTGATCGTAAATTAGCAGCCGTTTTCTGAAGATGTTTCTGCACTTGACGGCTTGAGAGCCACATCGAGAAATCAGCATCAAACACACCGTTGGTTTCAGCCAGTATCATCGTAGCATACTTGCTATGGCGAGAAATCATCATCAAACACAAACACACCGTTGGTTTCTGCCAGTGTCACCGTAGCGTACTTGCTACGGTGAGAAATCAGCATCAAACACACCGTTGGTTTCAGCGAGTGTAACCGTAGAGAACTTGTTATGGCGAGAAATCATCATCAAACACAAACACACCGTTGGTTTCAGCGAGTCTCGCCGTAGAGAACTTGTTATGGCGAGAAATCATCATCAAACACAAACACACCGTTGGTTTCAGCGAGTCTCGCCGTAGAGAACTTGTTATGGCGAGAAATCATCATCAAACACAAACACACCGTTGGTTTCTGCCAGTGTCACCGTAGCGTACTTGCTACGGTGAGAAATCAGCATCAAACACACCGTTGGTTTCAGCGAGTCTCATCGTAGAGAACTTGTTATGGTGCGATCCTGTTAGCTCAGACGTCCGTATTCAAACCCTTCCCGTGGCGAAGTTTTATTCTTCGACTGGTGCTCTCAAGCCGGTCTTAACCCACGTAGAGATTTAGTAACACCGCTTCGCAAAGCCTAACTGAATTCGCCCGCGAAGTGATCTGATTGGGTAACTTCAGCGGCTGATAAAATGACAATAGTGCGAGATATCGAATTATACTCGATTCACGTTGTTTCCGACCACCCTGTATGTCAGCCAATAGCAATGTTAGTAGCTACTCGAGCAATGGAGAAAGGCGCGTGCTACATTTAATTAGGTTATAAAAATAAATGTAGAATATCCATGAGAAAGAGTGCTTTCGAGAGAGTGAAAGGTTTGTTAACAGCTAGAAGCCCACCAATTAAACTTAGGAAGAGGTTTGGTAAATGTTTTGTGTGAAGTGTGGTGTCTTATGGTTCTGAAACGTGGACATCAGACAGGAAAACGAAACTAGTTAGAAAGTTTTGAAATCTGGTTATGGAGAAAGTGAAATGGACCGATATAGTGAGAAATGAGGAGGTGCTGAGTAGGGTAGGAGAGGAGAGAAACTTAATTATGATGATACAGAAGAGGAAAACATCTTGGATTGGTCACACATTATGTAGAAAGTGTCTACTACAGAGAATCATGGAGGGAAAAGTTGAAGGAAAAAGAGGAAGAGGAAGAAGAAAGTTTAGAATGCTGACATACGTGAAGAGAGGAAGAAGTAACAAGGAAATGAAGGGAGATGGTCAGGACAGAGGGAAATGGAGGACATCCGGTTGATACTAGGCGGGTTGGTAGGTCCCTGGATATCGCAATGAACACATCTCTCCTTTAAAAGGAATTCCACGTAAGGTTTTCATTATTTCTACTTCCTTATACCGTAATGGTATAATGCTTGCGCGGCGCATTTTCAAGTTTTACCTTTCCGGTGGAGAGAGTGCGAGAAAGTCAACAATTTTTTTAAAAAATTTATTGATATTTGGCTTCATTACAATTTGGTCATCACAGGCATCATTATCAAACAACATACACAGAGCAGTACAGGATACTCAAAAACACATATTACCATAGGCTACAATCAAGGTTTTACTTATATTTTATTCCAACTTTAAAGAGTTCGTATCCATATTCAGTCCAAGTAACACACATACTAACTTGATTACACTTTTATATTCTAACACCGCACGATTTCAGTGTTGCTACAACTTCTAAGTTTTTTATTTATTTTTATGTCCAGAAGCAAGGAAAATTTTGTTGGAAAGGGAACTCCCAAACGTACCAATTTATTTATGAATTGAATCCTTGGAGCAAAATAATACGCACATCGGAATAGAATGTGATTCAAGTCACCAATTCCTGGAGATGGACACTGGCACTGTGAAGAATTGACCACTCCTATGAGGAAAAGGTGCTCAACAATCTTTCACAAAACACGTGTTAACATAGAACAGTACTTTCAATACTGTTCACTATTTTTGTTGTTGTTGAGAGCGAGTACATGAGAGTCCTAGCATGAAAACTATACCCTTCTACTCATCTGTTCCCGAAAAAATCCGAAGAGTCGGAAAATTTCCATCACGCACACTGGCGGGGGAAAAGCGATCTGCCATGGAAGGAAAAATTTACCCCTATGTCTGGGATGAAACCGCCTCTTAGCTGAGCTGTTAACATTCTAATTTGGGAATCGGAGTAGAATAAGGAAAGTATTTTTTGGGGGGGTGAAGCTTCACTTCTTAACAAACGGGCCTTTTTCAGGGGGGATTTAATTTAGATTTTTAGTGATTTAGTGATTTCATTTCGAATAGGCCGAAAAGTTGAGAGGTAACCAGTTAAAACAGGTCGTAAGTTAGCTAAGGGCACAATGTAGCACCATACGTAATGCACGTGCTGGCAACTCTGTCACCTAACTGCCAATAGGAATCAGCCCAGCCGCCATTTTTCTTTACTCCCGCCAAATCTGTCAAGTTCGTTCTTTCGAAATAGAAACTATAAAATCGATCAACAGTAACCTAACAATGACCGACCGTTGTTTGTTAAGGTGGATTTGCATCTTTAGCTCCCACTCATCACCGCTAGACGGCATTACTGCAGAAATTGTATAAACTTGAACTCTTCAACAACGGGTTCAACCAGCTGTCTCAGTAAACTCAAAAGAATATCATATCTCTTTGCTTTATAATAATATGGACCAAATTGACAGTTGAACTTGCGTTGAAATTGGTAAATCTGTTACAATCATTTTAAACCAGTAATTTTCAAAAGTAACAACTTGACTTTAACCAATAATATATTATTCTAGACTAAGGATCAGGTTAGTGAAATATCTTCGAAGTGTATAAAGTTATTGGTAGTTTATCAGAAAGCTTTAAAAAATATTAAGAGTGCCACATTTAGGGTTTCATTTTATGTCATTCACTCAAACTAATACTGCTGGATGACACATATCTGTGTAAGAATTGATTTTGGTGCAATATTCATGTCAGTGAAAGAATCATGTGATCAATTTATATTAATGTTTTTGTATGAACAATATCGTTGTTGTTTGTTAATTTAAAAGTTTTGTTAATAATATTCTAGAAGTGTATAATGGGTTATTAGGTCCTTATTTTGAGATTTCTTGTGTTATTTATGATATAGCGTTGTTGATTTTAAATTTTTGTGAGAAATTGGGAAGAACTGAATGTGGGATGTTGATTCCATACTTCAGGTAATATGTGCAATATCTAAAGAGTGCAATAAAGAGGTATTTAAAATGATTCTTTATCCCATGTTGTTTTAATGAAAATAACTCTTTTACACAAGGAAAGATAAAGCGTATGGAGCCAAAAAAGATACAAATATTGATTTGATTATTCACTGTGCCATAGCTCTTGCAGAAAAATGCTGCACGGTATGTTTGAAAGTGAACACAGATATCTTCACAATCGGAAACAACTTCTAGATTGTTATAACAAATGTTCTCATTTTCTAAAATATCGGTACCTTAGCATGAAAATCTCGTAACTGCAAGGAACTTGATTTTACAGAAGAAGCAAAAACTAAAAATAGGTGCTCAATAATACAATAATAACCGTAGAGCAAACGGTTATGAACTACTAAACTCCTCTTCCATGTTTCCAAGGCTTTTTCATAAAACATGTGTTCTTTTTTGCTGCAATATTGGTGTAAAACTGCAGATATGAGGTTTTCATCTGAAGAGTTTCAGTACATAGGAGAGATTTTGAACTCAAACAAGACTCAGAGAAACACAGTTTATTATTTTTCATTTGGATAAGGTAGGCATGGCCGTTAAATAGGTAATAAGGAGGGCAATGATTTTTAGCCACTAGTAAGTTAGAATGCAAATATTTATTTATTTATTTATTTATTTATTTATTTATTTATTTGACTAGCAGTGGCAAAGTTAGGGCTCGTGGCCCTCTCTAAAACTTAACCACGTAAATTACATGATAATACATATATAAATAGATGTATATTCTATTATAAAATCAAGAATAACTAAGCTAAATAACACATATTAAGAACACATAATGAAGTATGAAAGCAAAGCTCAAGAAATAAAAGTAAGATAATCAGAAATCCGGAGCATAAAAGTAAAAAGGAAAGAAAAAAGTCATAATGAAACAGTCACATACAAACTGAAACATTTAAGCAATGCATAAACATAATACAAGTATGGTCGTAAAGAGTGATCTATGTATATCAGTTAAAAGTTAAATATTGTGTACATTTACTCTACAACAATAACAATAATATTAATTATAAGAACACCAGTGTTCTTTAGCTATACAGTAAAATGTCAGTGCCTACCTACCACAATCACACAACATATCATACTTCATCATTCATGCGAAACAATAAGCGGTATTCAACAGGTAATCTCTGTGTGCAATTTTAAATTTTGGTATTGACTTTGTTCCTGGCAGCAGCTGGAAGTGAATTCCAAAATCGTGACCCAGCCACAACGAAGGACTATTGTACATTGAAGTGTGGTTGACGGGAATGGAAGTTTGAAGAAATGTATTTGGGCAGATTTTCCTTCAGAGTTCGATAAATCAACATAAGTATGTGAAACTTCCGCCGCCTTTCGGGTTTCAGTCAGAAAATAGCTGTGAAGCTAGGGGTTATGTGAGCATCATAACTCAAGTTAAAAGCAAATCGAACACCCGAGTTCAATGCTCGTTGTAGTTTTGTAGTTTGTTCACGGGTCGCATCAACGAGGACAATGTCGCAATAATCAAGTATTGGTATTATCAAAGTTCGGAGAAGTTTTCACCTTTACGTCTTGTAGCAAAATGTCCTTATGTCGTTTGAGAGGGTGTAGCGTGGCGTACATCTTTCTACATGTTATGTAGACCAGTGAATTCCAGTCTGGGTCATACCTAGGTTCTTCACTTCCTTACTGAACGGGATTACGCTTGCATTTAATGTCACCGGAGGAATAGTATAATTTTTATACATATTTAATAATTTCTGAAAACCGATTATTATTATTATTGTCATCGTCTTTCGATTGCATTCTCTGCAAGTGCTGTGGAAAGTAAATGTCATGTGCCAATTTTATTTTTATGTCCTGCTCCGGGGTGTACTTAATGCACTTAAATTCTACAACCGTAGGCTGAGCAGACGAGTTTTTCATATTTCCTATAGAGTGCAGAACCATCGCAAGATGGTCAAATTATAATCTACAGACTGATCAGATATGGTCTCCATTACACTGCACCAAAATCACATTTTCACCCAAAAGTGCAGACGAGGTTTTCATGTTAATGTTCCGATATGCCATTTTTTTTAACCATTTCCCTTAATCTCCCATGTTTATAAGGATTCTTTTCTTGTTTTAAGTGCATGTTAAATCTCGAGCCACAAAATGAGCTTCAGTCATCATCACAACAATTGAGCATCATAATTACATTTTTATTCTGAGCAATATAACCACAGTCTAATGCTAATATACACGTCATTGCGTCTGAAAAGACCGCTATGTGAGGATCTTGTCGGAGAAGCACCGGCCCCCTGCACAAATACACTGGCAGAAATAGAAAGTGTTACACCATGAAATACTTCTCACACATACGCCAAACTTTGTGGAGATGATCACCAAATAACGCGTATTAAATGATTGAATGTTCGGCCCTCGCAGAAATGATCCATCCAAGATAACGGCCAAGTTTAGTAAGAGGTCTGACCACCTCGACCGTGAATACACTGTCGTATTCGTGATGACATAGGTTTAAAAGTAGTACTAGTACATTTTCTCCACTCTACGGATAAGGATAGGACCATGGCTATGTTTTTAGCTTAGAAAAGGAGAAAGCAAGTACAGATCCACAATTCTACGTTTTTCTGTATAGCGAACGTAATGCACGAATCTCTCTAATTGAGAACAGGAGTGTAGAGGTTCAATTGAGTACTTTTTGAGAAGAAAAAGTAACATACTGATGGAATGAAACAATAATGTATTCTATTTACTCATTAAATGTACAGACATACTGTACGTTTGGGTACGTTAGTTATACTCAATAATGAACGGTGATAGGGAAACTACTAAACGCACTGTTGTGTTCTTAAGGGGAGATAGAACCTTGTATACTAAGAATGTTAAATTTGTCTCGTTTAGGTACATTTATCTCACGTATTATGCATGATAAGACTATAAAATTTTAGTCACTGAAAGAGCATAATTGTTTCTTCCAAACGCCATTTTTGTAGATAGATAGTTTGCATAACTTGGTTTTTAGAAATCATTTCGTAAATTATTTTTTTTAAATCCATATTTTCCAATTTAATTAATTGATAATTATCAATTTCTCAGAAACTAACCATCTTAGGACTATTAAATCCATATTACAAAGGTTAGGCGAAAGACCATTTATGCACTTTTTAAGAACATGAGTGAAATAGTTTGGTAATTATCAGTTCATTAAATAAAAAAATATGTATTTTTTATAAGTTACTAAATGATTTCTAAAAAACACATTATGCAAACTATCTAGCAACAAAAAGGGTGTTTGGAAGAGACAACCATGGTTTATCAGCCACTAAAGGTTTGCCTTCTTAACATGCATAGTTCTTGCGATAAATGTACCTAAATGAGACAAATTTAACATTGTCACCATACAAGGTACAATCTCCCTTTAAGTGGTTTACGTGGCGGCTGCACGTACTGCTCCTCGTAGTGAAAGTGGCTGGGTCGAGAGAGAACCAGGTGCTGACTTGAGACCGATGTGCTAGCTGTTTGAACGCTTCTTTCAATTTTAGGACTATGGTATACAGAGTGTATCATAACTGTACCGACAAAGAAAACCAGGGTTGCTCTTTGTGTTATGTTAAGAACGATGGTGCAATCGGATTTGAATTGCGCGCCCGGAAGTAACAAAGTGACCTCACTTTCTCGAAAAGACAAATTTTCTCTGTCAAACTGACTGCACCATCGTTCTTAACTCGAAGAGCATCCCTGAAGATTTTTGTCGGAATAATTGTGATGCAGCCTGTAGTGTACAGTGTTCCTTCTCTCACCCCACTGCTGATGACGAGATACGCAAGCTGGAAGGACTTCAAAGATGAGCAGAGCAACTAATCAACAAATCAGGTAAGAAAGTAAGAACCTACTGCAGACAAGGAGGAAGGTGTATATCCCTCCCCTACCGTCCAAACACATCCATTCTTACCACGCATTCGCTATCTCTCTCCTTCTGGGCTCGCTTTCACTCTTGAAGGCCCGGGGCTGTCCACTTGGAATGACTCGAGCTAGATTTTTTTTCACAGATAGGTTTTATGGCAACGATGGGATAGGGAAGTGTCAGGAGTGGGACGGAAGCGGCCGTGGCCTCAATTAAGGTACAGCCCCAGGATTTGTCTGGTGTGAAAATGGAAAACCACGGAAAACCACCGTCGGGGCTGCCACAGTGGAGTTCGTGCCCACGATATCCCGAATGCAAGCTCACAGCTGCGCGCCCCTAACCGCACGGCCCCTTGCTCGGTGAAATTTATTAATTTAAAGAGGTCCCTATGGCTGTAACTAACTGCCACTGTATCAATGTTAATATGCAAAACCTAATGACAAGAATACATGAAAGAGCATAATATTCAATTTCATACTTACGATAAATAAAGATTGCAAACTAAATATCTAAAACCAAACCAAACCCCATGGCACTACAGCCCTTGAAGGGCCTTGGCCTACCAAGCGACCGCTGCTCAGCCCGAAGGCCTGCAGATTACGAGGTGTCGTGTGGTCAGCACGACGAATCCTCTCGGCCGTTATTCTTGGCTTTCTAGACCGGGGCCGCCATCTCACCGTCAGATAGCTCCTCAATTGTAATCACGTAGGCTGAGTAGACCTCGAACCAGCCCTCAGGTCCAGGTAAAAATCCCTGACCTGGCCGGGAATCGAACCCGGGGCCTCCGGGTAAGAGGTATGCACTCTACCCCTACACCACGGGGCCGGAAACTAAATATCTAGGAGATTATAATATTAATTTTAACATTTTAGAAACACAGTCTATACTAACAGGGAAGAAAACACAGAAGAGAAACCTAAGATACATTTTAATGCTGAAGATGAAGTAAGATTGAAACTAACACCTAAAATATATCTAGGAGATGATGATAATACCTAATATTAAATTAATTTGGGGAAAACTCACTTACATTGTAACCGTACAAAAAGGTTACAGATTCTATTCGGTATTTATTATTATTATTATTATTATTATTATTATTATTATTATTATTATTATTATTATTATTATTATTATTATTATTATTAACCCGATTCATTAGATTTTATATATTCTGTTTCTCATCATTTAGACTGTAATAATTAGGTATCACGTATATTATTGTATTTAATCATAGGTTAAGTGAAATTTGTTTGTAATTATTCTGTATTGTAGTAAGTGAGATTTGTTGGTTTCATATTGTCATGCTGTAGCTTGTAACTCTGGCTAGATGAGCTGGCATAGTATTTTGCAATCGAGGCTATGTTTAACTGTGCAAGTAGATTTCCCGGTGACACATTCAGCATAGTCATTCTCAATCCGCTTGGGTACGCTTAGACGACACATGACTGATGACATCAGTGCGTGGGCACGTGATTGCGACCAAGTGTCAGTATTCGCCAGCTACTGTATGTGGAAGTGGAAGGGATGAACAGTGAGTAGGGAGATGAGTCGTCATCGCGAGGTGATATAAGTTGATGCAACGGTGGGGAGAGGTATTCAGTTCATATTATTCAGATCATATCGTTCAGATCATATTGTGCAGATCATATGAAACAGTCAGAGGTATCAAATGGAAGAAGTGGTCTTAGTGTGATGGTCAGAGCTAAGAGTTGTGTTTTCAAGAGGTCTTGTAATCATCGAGGAGGTCTACAAGTGGTGGTTGTATCCGAGCAGAGACGGGTACTATGCTGATAAAGAAACATCATCTTCTTGTGAGGACGGACTTCACAAGATGTTTCAATAATATTTTCAAATTTCTTATAATATATTGAGTAGACGTAATTACATTGGAGCTCCCTACACGCGTACATGGTATGTAGGCCAACTCCTTGTTATATAAGAAGATAACAGCAGACGGCTCCCGACGTCAGCTCAGAGCTTTTCCCAAGAATTTCAAGTTCATCTGTGGTGTAGTGGTTAGCGTGATTAGCTGCCACCCCCGGAGGTCCGGGTTCGATTCCCGGCTCTGCCACGAAATTTGAAAAGTGGTACGAGGGCTGGAACGGGGTCCACTCAGCCTCGGGAGGTCAACTGAGTAGAGGTGGGTTCGATTCCCACCTCAGCCATCCTGGAAGTGGTTTTCCGTGGTTTCCCACTTCTCCTCCAGGCGAATGCCGGGATGGTACCTAACTTAAGGCCACGGCCGCTTCCTTCCTTCTTCCTTGCCTTCCAATCTTCCCATTCCTCCACAAGGCCCCTGTTCAGCACAGCAGGTGAGGCCGCCTGGGCGAGGTACTGGTCATACTCCCCAGTTGTATCCCCCGGCCAAGAGTCTGAAGCTCCAGGACACTGCCCTTGAGGCGGTAGGGGTGGGATCCCTCGCTAAGTCCGAGGGAAAAACCGAACCTGGAGGGTAAACAGATGATGATGATGATGATTTCAAGTTCAACAGCGGTGTATGCCGACATCAGGTAATTAAAGCATCAGACATGTTATGCATTCATAACATGAAGAAGAATGTAATCAGCGGCGATATCACATCTCACTTCAAGTTCATGCCAATAGCCTTTTTTTGTTTAGATTAAATTTTCCTTTTATTAGTACCGCAAATCTCACGATATATTTTTTTGTTAAATTAAAAGACGTCAATGATTGTTCATTGTGACGTAAATTATAGTCATAAACTCAGTTTTATTTTAATTATAATAAGTGATTCCAGTTCCATGTACAATCCTCAATTGTGGAAATGCAACAGTAATTTAATATTTTCCTGATCCATATCCCTGTATATTGCCAGATATGTGAGTTTATCACCTCACGCCTTGAGATAATTGATATAAGAGGTATGCTCTACCGAATTTTGTTGTTTTTCTTAAAAAAGCAACTGGCGCTCAAACAAATGTTATTTATATTGTGTGGAAGATATGAAGGTATAAGAGTAGTGGTTGGAGTAGCCACAACATGGCTTAATAAGTGGAATCACAGATAAGGTGATGTTACGCTGCATAGAGCAGTTAATGAGTTGCAGGATTGTGAGCGACTGCAACTTAAACAATGTTGTGAGATGGACAGCGGATAATGGTATGATGGCAAATGGGATGAAAAGTCAAATTATAACTTTCACCAAGAGGAAAAGTCCTCTCAGTTTTAATTATTGTGTTGATGGGGTGAAAGTACCTCATGGGGAACACCGTAAGTACCTAGGAATGATCTTCCTTGGGGTAATCATATTAACGAGATTGTTAAGAAAGGTTACAGATCTCTTCACATGGTTATGAGAGCATTTAAGGTTTGTAGTTAGGATGTAAATCAGAGAGCATATAAGACGCCGATTAGAGTATAGTTCCAGTGTATGCGACCAACACCATAATTACTTGATTCGAGAATTGGAAAAGATCCAAAGGAAAGCAGCACGATTTGTTGTGGGCGATTTCCGACAAAGGAGTAGTGTTACAAAGATGTTGAAAACTTCGGGCTGCGAAGACTTCGGAGTAAGAGTTATGTGGTGTGTTTCGAGCTGTCAGTGGAGAGATGCCATAGAATGACATTAGATGAATAAGCTTGAGCGGAGCTTTTAAAAGTAGGAAAAATCATAATATGAAGGTAAATTTGGAATCCAAAAGGGCAAATTGTGGCAAATACTTATAGCACGATGAGTAAGGGATTGGTGTAAATTATCAAGAGAAATATTCGATAAATTTCAGAGTTCTTTAAAAGCGTTTAAGATAAAACTGGGTGAACAATTGATAGGGAATCTGTCATGTGGGCGACAGTCCTAAATGCAGATAATTGATGACTGGTAAGTGGAAATGTAGCGGTATTTAAGGCGACACTCCGGAGATAAAAATATATTCTTACGAGTATCGTACTTAATGCATGGATTCTCATGAAACTTTGTGGGAATGTCACCTACATAAAAGTAGAGATATCACGAACATTTCTTTCATATACAATTAATAGTTTTTCAATTTTCTTGAAATTTTTAATTCCATTTTTAATGAAATTTAATTAATATGTTAATGTAAATTCGTAAATATTTAGATAATACTTCTTTTAAAAGCACTACGTACCGATTTTTCTGTACATAATTTATATAAGGAGATATATCGTACTAAAGTTTGTGTGCCGTGCGCGTAGAGGCGCTCGGCTGTGAGCTTGCATCCGGGAGATAATAGGTTCGAATCCCACTATCGGCAGCCCTGAAGATGGTTTTCCGTGGTTTCCCATTTTCACACCAGGCAAATGCTGGGGCTGTACCTTAATTAAGGCCACGGCCGCTTCCTTCCAACTCCTAGGCCTTTCCTATCCCATCGTCGCCATAAGACCTATCTGTGTCGGTGCGACGTAAAGCCCGTAGCAAAAAAGTTTGTGTAATTTTTAGGTTCTAAAATTTTGGACTTAAAAATCCCTACTACTTGAAAAAATTCTGCAATTAAAAATTATATACGCAGGTTTCTTAATATAGCTGTGATACATATACCATACAAATTTTGTTACATTTGGGAGAATATTATGGGAGAAAAGTGGGATTTAAATGTAAAATTACAGTTGGCAAACAAAGCATTATTACAGTGATAAATTGTTTGAATTCAGCGGAATACCTTCGTGACAAGAAAAAAGAGACTCAATCCTTTCAATTTCAGTCATAAAAAATCACCAAAATGACTAAAATATCGATTTTAATCTCCGGAGTGTCACCTTAAGACATGTTTTCTGAATTCTGATACTATTTTCGTATATTTCATATAGTTTAAGATCATTGCATAATTGAGAGGCGGTGACAATAAACGACCTACTGCAATTTACCGTACGATGCTGTGGAACCTAAAGCGTGTTAGCTGTAAACCTATTGTCCCGATCATTCACTTGACTCATCTGAACAATGGACTTGGCCAAATATGGGGGAGCATTAGATTTGAAAATTCTCATCTGTAAGCAAACAGCTGAGTATGATCGTCTGTCCCTGAGTTTCAGCTACTCTGCGCCCTGGTAGTAAGATATTACATGACAGTTTTTACGAATAATGAAGACGAAGCGCACACAGGCACTGTGAACTCGCTGGAGTTTTGTATTATACACTGAAGAAAATGGAAATTGCAAAACCCAGAAGGAGTGGTGCTACATTGCTGCAATTGAACATGCAGGGCGAGTGTTCGGTTGTGATGAGATGATTACACTTTCAGGTTCCTCTGACCGCAAGTTTGGACTACAATCAATACAGAATGTGCCCACAACGAGCTGCAATACATTGATGAATTCGTCGAGGCATGGAGTCAATAAGACCCTGGATCGCTTTCTGAGGAATTGTGGCCCATGCTTGTCGCTCTGCACGGGTCAGTTGTTCCAGAGTTGTGGGTGGCTGAGGACGGTTGGCCAGTTGTCGACCCATCATGTCCCACACATGCTCAATAGGACTGAGGTCCGGGGATCTGGTGGGCCATTCTAAGGTTGTGATATCGTGGAGAGCTTCTCTGGAGGTGCGTGCAGTGTGAACCCGGGCATTGTCCTGCTGAAACATCCCATTAGCAATGTTCGCCATCATAGGGACAACCACTGGATTGAGTACCCTATCAACGTACTGTCGAGCAGTCATAGTGCCCTCAACAAGCACTCATTGTGATTTCACATTAAAGCCAATAGTTCCCCAGACCATAATGCTTGTTGTTGGCCCTGTGTGCCTCCCGACAATAAGATCTGTGTGGCCCCTCTGCCCGGTACGTCGGCGCACACGATTCCGGCGATCACTGCGGGCAAGACAGAAGCGCGATTCATCACTAAAGACGACCCTATGCCATTTGTCGACCTACGTCGATCTTTCTCGACACCAGGCCAGCCTTACACGTCGCTGTTGTGCGGTCAATGGAACACCTTCTGCAGGGACACGGGCTCGTAAGCCAGCTGCACGCAGGCGATTACCAACTGTTTGTTGTGTAACGTGGGGTGCCACAGCTGCTCGAATTTGCGCTGCTGTTGCATGCGGTTCCATCCGGGCCATCCGAATGATGCGGCGATCCTCTCTCACAGTTGTCTGTCGCGCTGGGCCTGTGCCAGGTCTACGAGTGTGGGTACCTTCTTTGGACCACTGCTGCCATACACGTTGTACCGTAGATGCCTGTCGGCCAACACGTGCAGCTACAGTCCGTAGCGATAATCCAGCCTCACACAGCCCAATTATCCGAGCCCTCTCAAACGGCGACAATTGTTGATAGCGTGCTCTTCTCTGTCGTCGAGGCATGTTTGACGGGGAACACTTCACTGCACAGACTGCAAGTCAACTACGCTACACCAGAGTCCGTATACTGGAGTTGATTCCTCCGCGACCAATCGCGTGGGGAGACCTGTAGCAACAATCCAATGGATCTGAAACTTTGATCGTTTACATACATACATGGCATCGTTCCATATCTTGAAAATCAACACAAACGACCAGTGCCTTCATGGTGTTGCAATTTCCCTTTTCTTAAGTGTATTTCTCGGAGATATCGCTGTAAATTACAGCGTCATAATCTAAAATGGGAAATGCCGTAGTTTGAATCAACAACTTTCTCACCGAAAATGGAAGATACGGCAAGTTTCGATGAAACTGATGCAACCTATACCAGAAATTTTCTTGAAATGTTTGTCATGAAAGGACCAGGAGAGAGTGTTATCCATGAGGATCCCTAAATGCTTAACACATTCCTGATACTTGACTATAGAACCGTTTACAATTACAGGAGGAATGCCCCTATTGAAAAGAGTTGATAAATTTCTTCGATATGGGATCCACACTCGTAAAATGAAAGGTTCTAGTGGGTTCCCCTTTAAGTTACGAGCCGGGCTGAGTGGCTCTGACGGTTGAGGCACTGGCCTTCTGACTCCAACTTGGCAGGTTCGATCCTTTGCTCAGTCCGGTGGTATTTGAAGGTGCTCAAATACGCCAGTCTCATGTCGGTAGATTTACTGGCACGTAAAAGAACTCCTGCGGGACTAACTTCCGGCACTTCGCCGTCTCCGAAAACCGTAAAAGTAGTTGGTGGGACATAAAGCCATTATTATTATTATTATTATTATTATTATTATTATTATTATTATTATTATTATTATTATTATTATTATTATTTAAGTTACGTCTTACAACGGGCCACTCCTAACTTCTGAGGGGCTAGCATAAGAGATGTAGTGGCCACGGCCTTCTATATTTTGATTTATTTTTTCATGAAAGGTCCCAACGAACGAAGCTCACTTTCCCTTTACTGCATGAATTATTTTACGTTTTCGTTTGGTGAAGAAAATTTCAAGCTTCAATGTTAAACGTACCGGTAAGTTCAGTGTTTTAGATTTACCAGCAATTCTTTACTGGGGCTAATAGCTTAATACTCGTATGTGATGTGGGTTGCCATAATGGGGTATATAACGATTTTTCACGATTTCACGCTAAGTTTTTAACATTCAAAGACCGAACATTACTGCCTACTGGCCATGGGTACGTACTGCAAGGCGCAAGTACAACTTGCACGACCATAGGTCGGTAAAGTCTTTGAGGTTGAGCCAGAGGTACTCCTAAAGCCTGTGGTAATGTGATGGGGAGGGCCCACGTAAAATAAACTGTGGTTGGTACGCGTGGATGTTGACGGGGTGGAAGGAGTACCTTTGGTTGAACCAAACACGCGCAGAGAGGGAGGTAGGCCTACTTGCCTCCCCAACTTCCCGGGCTCGACCAAGAGAGGGAACTGAGGAGGAACTCTTTCAAGGTAACACGCATTTTTCTGTCCTGACGAGTAGAACCCGCCGAAGTGTAACAACCCGATTTATCAGAAACTTCGCTCAGCGAAAGAGTGTTCGAAATAAGCGAACGCATGTTTCGGCGTATCCGTGTCCGAGAAAATGACGGTCGAAGTTCAGCATAGCAGATGAGGCCGCCTGGGCGAGTTACTGGTCCTCCTTTCCAGTTGTATCACCTGACCCAAAGTTTCATGCTTCAGGACAGTGCCCTTGAGGTGGTAGAGGTGGAATCTCTCGCAAAGTCCAAGGGAAAAACCGACCCTGGGTGGTAAACAGATTAAGAAGAAAATTGGAAGAAACTAAATTATAGCATAAATATAATGACAAAAAATGATTACACATTTTTATTTACTAATTTACAGAGAAAATGGTTTACGCCAGGTTGGAATGAAAGGAAAATTGCCTTAGTTTAGGTTAACATTTATTGATAGTTACTTTTTTGTATATTTTGCTTTACGTCGCACCAACACAGACAGGTCTTATGGCGACGATGGGATAATAAAGTGCTAGGAGTGGGAAGGAAGCGACCGTGGCCTTAATTAAGGTACAGTCCCAGCATATGCATACATACATACATACATTATCATTATAGACCGTTATCCCTTTCAGCGTTCAGTCTGCAAGAGTCTGTGCATCTACTAAACGTCGCCACAATCCTCTGTTTGCAACTAGTGCTGTGGCCTCATTTATTTCTATACCTCTTATCTTTAAACCGTTAGAAACTGTCGTTGGACTCCCTCTACTTCTCTTACCCTCCATAAGAGAGTGCATTATTCTCCTAGATAACCTATCCTCCTCCATTCACCACACATGACCCCACCACCGAAGCCAGTTTATGCGCACAGCTTCATCCATCGAGTTCATTCCTAACTTAGCCTTTATCTCTTCATTCCGAAAAAAATAGGAAACGACAGTAAACCATCTTCAGGGCTGCTGACATTGGGATTCGAAAGCAAGGTGATAGTTACGTAACCCAAACCGCTCGGTAATAGTTGATTTATTTCATCAGGTAGTTTGTTGTATATTTTAGATAAATAGTTCTCAGACTTTTCATTCCGTACGTTACTGTTTTTAATATTAACAGGTATAAGTGCTTACTTTTTGGCCAGTGTGACGTGAAGAACAGCTTTATTATATTGTATGAAAACATTGTTAACCTTTTTCAAATACAAACAGAGGCACTGAATTTAATCTCTGGTTCCAAAGATACTGCCCTTGTCTGCTCTTGAAGAACTTTAGTAAGTGTTAAACATGGTGCTCCTGACGAATTTCCAATAGCCAACTTCCACTGATTTCAAATCTATTTTATACGTGTGACCCCAAATCAATACGTTATGTGGGAATGTATGAAGGAATAATACAGGGTGTCAGAAACATGGCTATATGTTTGATCGATTGCTGATGTTTGATTATAAATCTTACAGAGGGAAGAATTTCACCGTCGGAGAGTCAAAGCTCCTTAGGCCTACTATCGACACACAACAACGCAACAACAAAATCGGTCAATGGATATTCAAGATAAACTTAAATATTATAATTAAGTGGTCCGCCTATTCAATACAATATATAATTTATTATATCTAGTACATGTTTCGTCCCCTAAGGGACATCATCAGCTAATAATAAATTAACATTAATATATCAGAAATAAATATTATTAAAATTTGAAAGACATATTAACATTTTTTGACATTTAAAAAAAGATCTTCGTAATTTTGTTAAAATTGCAAGTCATAAGACAGATAAAACAGTTAAATTGTCCATATTTCTCTTGTTGATGTTCTTGGAAAATACCAGTTTTGCATATTTCTCTTCTTGATGTTATAGGAAAATACCAGTTTTGCTTATAAGAACATCAACAAGAGAAATATGGACAATTTAACTGTTTTATCTGTCTTATGACTTGCAATTTTAACAAAATTACGAAGATCTTATCTTAAATGTCAAAAAATTTTAATATGTCTTTCCAATTTTAATAACATTTATTTCTGATATATTAATGTTAATTTATTATTAGCTGATGATGTCCCGTAGGGGACGAAACATGTACTAGATATAATAAATTATATATTGTATTGAATAGGCGGACCACTTAATTATAATATTTAAGTTTATCTTGAATATTCATTGATTGATTATAGTCAGTACGGGATTAGTATTACTTGAAATGAAGCTGTTAAAGCTTATCACTTGTAACAAAATCGGTTACATTGTTAACCAAAATGGTGCTGAATATGCAGCAGGAAGTTATCGCAGCCACATACGCAATTGCTTTTCAGAATGATCGTGAGGCTGTGAGGCGCGCGAGACGTGATTTTAATATAACATTGCTACCGTCGACTGTGGTAAAGTGGAGACAACGACTTCAGACAACGGGAAACATGATTGGATGGGAAGGATTGCTAGGCATGTGAATTTCGGGAGAGACGGTGAACGGTATTGCGAAATCCTCAATAAATTTGTGGTGCCAGTGATGCAAAGTGTTCAGCATCAACATTGCGTATTCCAGCAGGATGGTGCACCTCTTCACTAGGCTATTGCGGCGAGGGAAATTTTGAATCGCGAATCACCAAAGAGGTGGGTGGGAAAGAGAGGGCTGGCGGAATGGCCCACAGACATATACGGTATTTTAGGTGGGCCGGCACAAGGTTGCACTTGACAGTTGTAAGTCATATTGGCACCACTACAAAAATAAAATGAAGAACGTCACCCGTCAATCAGAATCACCAATCTACTACTTTTCATGTCAGATACAGTAACGCGTTTTATTCATGTTAATTCGTATTTAATTCCGTATAGTGCTTATAATCTTTTATTTGCTTACACACATATGAGCATTTAAAAAAAAATATTATAAGGTTTAAGCGAGCCACAAAATAAATACGAACTATTTTCAGTTGATTGTTGTTGGCAATATGGGTAGTATGGTGGTGCCCTCTATAAGTAGCTTGACTACCGTATTGAAGTGTTGCCGTTTTGTCTGTCGCCGCTAGCACGTGGTCAGGTGTGATTCGCGCGTTTATGAAAGTTTTGTTTCGATTGTGGGATAATTGTGAAATCTTATTTTAACGAATGCAGTGCGATGTCTCAGAAATGACAACATAGTCATGAAGCGCGAAGTGATCATCCTTTGCGCCGCGGAGTGTCCCTTAATAGTCGAGCATTAGAATTAGAGCAGAGACTCGTGAGTTTTATGAGAGGGGGCGGAAATTCGTTTGCTTGTATAGCCGTCTCTCTGTTCCTGCAGATCATGTTGTGGAACGCATATGTCGAACATTAGGGCTTTCAAAGCGTACTATTATTCAGAAGGGTGTTCGCCTCCAAGAACAGAAGGAAAAAGTGATCGGGGTACATAGCAATAGCGGAAACGGGGCTGATAATTGGGACTTGTTTCACAGCACTCCGGAAAAGAAACGAATTAAGCTATCTCCTGTAACAGGAATTAATTCTTTCCAGGCCGATGCAATACGAAGACACGAGTACGATTATTACAGCTCAAAGTCCCCTCTGTCATTATTATGGACAATGCACCTTACCACTCCGTAATAATGGACAAGACCCTTACTTCGAGCACCCGTAAAGAACTGTTAGTGGAATGGCTGCAGAAAAGAAATAACCCAGCGCATATGTGTATGACCGTATGACTAAATTAGTCGACACCGGACGAGTTGGTCGTGCGGTTAGAGGCGCGAAAATGTGAGCTCGCATCCGGGAGATAGTGGGTTCGAATTTCACTGTCGGCAGCCCTGAAGATGCTTTTCCGTGGTTTCGCATTTTCACACCAGGCAAATGTTGAGGCTGTACCTTAACGGTAGTGATGGCTATGATCTGGAAGGTATCTAGCCTCTACCTTTGTGAATCAGGTATGAAAATAAGGTTTCTGAATTTTCGTAAATTTTATAGATTTTATTTGAATCATTCTGTGTTCGCACCGGTGTATATTATTCTAACATTTATTGGTATATTTAAAGTGAGATCCTTGTCGGCCGATTTCTTCCGTATTTTCTAACGCGATAATAAGAACGTAGTATATTTATTTCGTATAATTTTTTGTGATGAATAATCGGTGAGTTGAAAGTTCGATTTTTGTCGGCCGATTTCATTTGTATTGTGTATCGTCGCGATGACATTAAAAACATTTCTCCCATGCTTTTAAAAACTCATGTGTCCTGCAATAAGCTCTTGTCACGGCGGCAACATCGCATCGTGCGCCATTGCAGTGTGACCAACATTGTGCGCAGCTGTTATGTGCAACCTTACGCCGGCCCAAATAGACTGGCAGCGTCCTATCTCGTAGCACTGGTGCAAGTGAAGCCGGAAGCTTGCGGCCGCCGCCATCTTACGTCGCTGCAGAACCACTGTAAACATGCATGTTACTGTGTTACATGCAATTTTATGTTGTTTTAATGCACATTTCACAATAATGGTTCGGCAAACTACTCTGTGGCAGAATGATGAAAACCTGCGTAGTGTTTGGGTGTTTTTTTTTTCTATTTACGAAGAAAGAATAAGGAAGGAATAGGAGTTTCAATACACCGGTAAGTGGCGTACATGTGCTCAAGTACGCCTGTTGCCTACTTATTAATACAATTTTATGTACTATTAAAGATGCTTAATTTACTTCCTTCCGGCATATATTTGTCGGCTTAGCCCCCTTGTGATAGAGTGTGCCTAGGGCGTAATAATAATAATAATAATAATAATAATAATAATAATAATAATAATAATAATAATAATAATAATAATAATAATAGGGTTAAACGTTAAGTTTTTGTTTCGTTGATGTTAGTTATGGAATTGTGGTGGCCTCGATCTCTTCTATTCTTTAAATATATATTGTAAGGATGTCAAAATTACTGTTAAAATTAAAGTGGAAGGATTCTTAAGCTTGTAGCAATAAAAATAGGTGTTAGGTTTATTATCATAGAATATTATTGAATATATCTTAGGATTTGGTAGTAAAGATGTTAGTGAGTTAATTTAACATGTGATACTTGCAAGGAAGCTATTGTACAAAAAGAAAATCCTTAGCTGGGCTGACGGTTGAGGCGCTGGCCTTCTGACCCCACCTTGGCAGGTTCGATCCTGGTTCAGTTCGGTGGTATTTGCATGTATTCAAATACGTCAACCTCGTGTTGGTAGATTTACTGGCACGTAAAAGAACTGCGGGGAAAAATTTCGGCACATCTGGGTCTCCGAAAACAGAAGCAGTTAGTGAGACGTAAAATAAATAACATTAAACATTTTTTTTTTTTTTTTTTTTGCTATGGGCTTTACGTCGCACCGACACAGATAGGTCTTATGGCGACGATGGGATAGGAAAGGCCTAGGAATTGGAAGGAAGCGGCCGTGGCCTTAATTAAGGTACAGCCCCAGCATTTGCCTGGTGTGAAAATGGGAAACCACGGAAAACCATTTTCAGGGCTGCCGATAGTGGGATTCGAACCTACTATCTCCCGGATGCAAGCTCACAGCCGCGCGCCTCTACGCACACGGCCAACTCGCCCGGTTTAAACATTCTTATTAGAAAATCTTTATCCATTCATTTCTTTCAAGAATGGAGGTAATCTGCATGTTCCTACGAAAGATGTTGTTCATGTGTGCAAACTTACTGAGATGTGTTTCGGAGAGAATACATGTAATCGTTTAAGTTCAGTCATGAAAGGGAACATACCTAATGAAGTCACGGCTCAGTTGTATGTACCGTTCTTTTTTCCAAGTTGAAGCTTACATGCTTTAGATCTAAACTCAAAGGGCACGCACGTTCATCGCCTTATTAGTGTAATTTCATTATTGTACCTGAAAATACGTGTGAGAGCCCGCCCGGAGGCGTTGGAGTCTAAACAGTCTGACACCGTGGTTATCCTGTTCGAGCTCCATAGGTCGAAAAAAATTCACTATCAGAATGTTGGCTGGCAAGGTTGGGGAGGTGGTGGTATACAATATCTAATCACTAGATTGCGTGCCTAAAACCTGGATTAAATTCCAAACCACTCCGCAGTGCTCAAATGGAGTGAGGGCATATGACGCTGTTGATGGTGATTCGTCCATCGGATGGGGAAGTTAAGCCCAAACAGACCCCCCGTGGTGCTACAGTATATGACAGGAGAAGGCTATGTGCCGGCATCGGACTTCACCCTCTCGCTTCCTACTATCATATAGCACGTCGTTCATTTCATCTCATAAACTCCTCTCTTGAGTTTGACGTCAGGAAGGTCGTCCGATCATAAAAACTTGACCGGGCGAGTTGGTCGTGCGGTCAGGGGCGCGCAGCTGTGAGCTTGCAACCGAGAGACAGTGGGTTCGAACCCCACTGTCGGCAGCCCTGAAGATGGTTTTCCGTGGTTTCCCTATTTTAACACCAGGAAAATGCTGGGACTGTTCCTTGATTAAGGCCACAGCCGCTTCCTTCCCACTTCTAGTCCTTTCCTATCCCATCGTCGCTATAAGATGTATCTATGTAAAGCAAATTGAAACAATTTTTAAAATAAAAACTCGCCACGACAGATTCATCTCACTTCATACCCGACCCTGTACAGAAAGGGAACAAGGGTTGGACATATAACAAACAAACAAACTGAAAACACGTAAATCGTGCTGTAAGAGAGTTGAATGGAAACAGATTTGACCATAGATCGATCTAAAACAGGTTGGCTGTTTTTAAGCATTCGTAAATTGATACACCAGTGTTTCATTTTTTAACTGTAACATGAAAGACCTAATAAGTCTATATAACAGTGTTGCTGTTTTTATTTCGATGTGCTTTTAATTATTTTAATTATCTCCTGTCCAATGTTCCCGTTTCGGCTACTATTTTATATTAATGCATCGGGGTAGTGTAGTGACATAAGATGGCTGCGGCCGCACGCTTCCGGCTTCAGAATCCTGCTGCGCATTGCCAGTCTAAATCTATATGTCTTTAGAATGGCCAGCTCGCTTTCCTGGTCTCACAGTCTGTGATTATTGGTTGTAAGCTTAGAGTTTGTGAGGGCGTTTCAAGGAGAAAGTTTACGTTTGAAAACCACGAGATATCGACATGCTGAATACAACAACTGAGGACGAAATTCGTGCGATACCGTTGTTCATGTATCAGAAAGCAATTAGTGTTTTTTCACAGCGCTGTCAAGTATGCTGTGATGTTAACGGCGAACAGTTTGAGGCAATTATTTGACTCGTATTGTTGATGTTTTTTTGTTGCATCGTTGTGTGTTGGTGGTGTCAGGTCTTGACTTTCTAACAGGGTCATTCTTTTATCTGCAAGAGTTATAATTAACATAAGCAATCGATCAAACGTAGCCATATTTCTGACCCACCCAGTACAGGGATCTCTGTCCAGAAACTGATAGTACCCTTTAAGTCACCTGAACGCACCAATAATTAGAGCAATCCTATCACATGAACTGGGAGTATGTTGTTTGCAAATTAAATTATCTGTCATCAAGCCCAATAAATGTATTTCGTTTACTTGCATTCCAGTGCATTTACCCGGTGTCAAAATTAGAAACTATGGAAAACTATCTTCAAGGCTGCCAACTGTAGAGTTTGAAATCACTATTTCTTGGACGTAAACATAGCTCGCGGGCATGTGGATTAATTCAGTGCACTAAGATGAAATGAAATGTCGTATGGCTTTTAGTGCCGGGATATCCCAGGACGGGATCGGCTCGCCAGGTGCAGGTCCTTCTATATGACATCCGTAGGTGACCTGCGCGTCGTGATGAGGATGAAATGATGATGAAGACAGCACACACACCCAGCCCCCGTGCCATTTGAATTAACCAATTAAGGTTAAAATCCCCGGCCCGGCCGGGAATCGAACCCGGGACCCTCTGAACCGAAGGCCAGTACGCTGACCGTTCAGCCAACGAGTCGGACAGTGCAATAAGATAATGTGCAAAGAAGAATAAAATTACATCTCCGCATGTTGGATAGAGAACCTCCAAACATCTGTTCGATACTCATCTATTATTCATGTACCCTTAGCAAGTTTGTCTTCTCTTCCGGTCGTAAACATGTACCATACAGCTCGTTTCAATGGGTCATATTTTACAAAATATTGCCGACACTCATCTCGCACTTGAACAATACAAGCTGCTACAGAGGAGATGCCAGCTAAGTTACTCTACCTGTTGGTTCATAGTACTATACTACTCTTTTATTCAGTCACCAAGTTACCCAGAATTGTCAGCGGAGTTCTACAACATGCCAGTAAACGGTGTTCCTATTTATAACCTAGGTTCTCAATTCGTTTAACCTGTGTATTGTCCAAAATAAGATTTTTGAAACTTTGGCGTTACTGTCTTTAGTGCAGATAGTAATATAGTAGGTAGTTGTAATTAAATTTACGGTGTTCACAGTGGTACATTGCAGGCTGTGGTGATTGTAGGATTGCTAATCAAACAATGAACTTCCGTATTATTTAAAAGAAATACGTGATAATTGTATGTGTCGGAATAAATATAATGCACACGATTCCAAGTGTCATTGGGATTGTCACAAATTAGCCTAGCGAACCCATAAACTGTGGATTCAACACTAATCTTGGTCAGTTTGGACATTTTCTTCTTCAACCCTACTGGCCCCCAGGTAGTTTGAGTAAGAGGTAGTGATCCCGCGCAGGTCTCCCCACCACGCTTGGCCGTCGATGACGTCACGTGAACCCTCAGCGCCTTGTGTTCTGCATGAGGGAGGCTAATACACAGCTGTAACCTATTCTGTTTTAGCCACAAGTTAGATATAAGAGAACTTCATTGATATTTTAACATCACCTCACAAAAGGCATTGCACTTCACTATTGCAGTAGAGTAATAATGGGAGATCAAATACAGTGTGAATCCAGCTGCGTTCTGAAGTATTTCGATCTGTATAAAAGGCTGTAACAATGCTAAGACTGTGATCGCAGTGGAATGACCATTCCATATGTTCATGTTCTCAACACCTATGATAACAAGAACAAGGGGCTCTAATTGTTACAGTTACAGACGCGAACATTAAAGCTTGATGACTGCAAGAAATATGTCCGTTGTTACAAGCAATATTGGGAAACTATATACACTATCAACAACACAAACAGCAAATGTTAGGAAACTGTCCACAACACAAGCAGTACAGTAAATGTTCTCCTCCAAGTGCCAGGCACTGACAAATTCCACGTTAACATTAGATAGGCCATATAAATTAATGAGCCTGCATATTAACATTATTAGCACTGGTTTCATATAAAACATAATGAAATGCCTTTCATAAAAAAAATAACAGGTAGGAGACTGTTGTACCTATGAAACAATGTACCTTTGAACACATATGCTTTGTGAGAATTACAGAGACATCTAGTGGCTGCCAGTTGCATTAGTTCATTAAGCTGATAACAGATAGAGCATCTATGCTTGTTAAGTGAGTTTCCATGACTTGTTTTCTTTGTAATCAATCTTGTGAGTTTTTGGTCTTGTGAACGTACATTTAGTCAGCCAAGTTTTCATTTTATAAGTGTAAATGTATCTGAGATACTCAAATTATACAAACACAGTCTGATTATCTATCAATTGGTGAGTATGCTGAAGCAATATTTTTCAGGATTAACTTAACCTAAAAGTCAGTAGCATGGCTTTTAATCACTAACACCACATCTTGTACCTGTGAACACTAGTGCATATTGTACCTTTGAACAGTGTTCAAAGGTACACGAGATTATGAATATGATTGTGCCTTATCTGGATATAACAGATTGAATTATCGTAGCTTACCGGTACGTATACTAGGCCTAATGGTTAATTATTGTTACGGATTCCTTCTATTCCAGTAATAATGCCGAGGAGTAAAACGGGCAGGAAGAGAGATCCCATTGATGCAGATGCAATGAATGCAGCAGTGGCTGCTGTTACGGCATCACCAAGCAAACGTATTTCCTTGCGTGAAGCATGCAAGGTTTATAATGTGAAATTGGGTGCTCTACACAAGCATTTAAAGCTGTACAGGTACTCAGGATCAACCAAGCCATTTTCATATAATGTCCGCTATGATACCAAGAAAGTTTTTTTCTGAAGAAGAGGAAAAAGCTTTAGTTGACTATTTGCAGACATCTGCCAAAATGAATTATGGCTTAAGTAAAAAGGCCGCTCGAGAATTAGCATACAAGTATGCAGTTGCTAATAAAAAACGAATCCCACGTCAGTGGAAAACTAATGAAATAGCAGGAGAAGAGTGGATGCGTCTTTTTATGAAGCGTCACTGTGACAAACTTTCTCTAAGGAAACCTGAGGCAACAAGTCTCTCACGAGCTACCAGCTTCAACCGAACAAATGTTGACCTCTTTTATAATAATGTAGTAGATGTACATGCTGTGTTTGGGCCAATACCTCCAGAAAGAATCTACAACGTAGATGAGACAGGTTTGTCAACTGTGCAAGAGCCATCAAGTGTTCTAGCTCCAAAGGGCATGAAGCAAGTGGGTGCTACCACTTCTGCTGAACGTGGAACCACCGTGACTATGATAGCTGCAATAAATGCCATCGGGAACCACATTCCTCCTATGTTGATTTTCCCCAGAGTCAACTTTAAGCATTTCATGCTGCAAGGTTGCCCTAGTGGAACTATTGGAGTAGCGAATCCCTCTGGATGGACTAATGAGGAGTGCTTCTTACAGTTCTTGGAGCATTTCATTAAACACACAAATCCCTCCAAGGAGAAGCCTGTTCTGATGATTTTTGATAATCACGAGTCACATCTAAGTTTACCAGCCATTGAACGTGCCAGAAAAGTTGGAATAGTTATGCTGACTCTCCCTCCACATACTTCCAATAAAATGTAGCCCCTTGATCGCACAGTTTTCGGTCCCTTTAAGACTTTCTATTATCAGGCTCTTGATTCATGGCATCCCAATAACCCTGGGAAGACTTTTGACATTTATGGAGTTGCTGAGCTTGTTGGTAAAATCTATTACCGTGTTTTCAGCACAAGCAATATAATCAGTGGTTTCAAAGCTACTGGTATCTTCCCATTAGATCCAGGTGTTTTCACAAAAGATGACTTCCTAGGATCATACGTAACCGACCGTCCATTCACACAAAGCTCTATGCCAGACACAACTATGCAGAATTCTCTCCCTGGCACCTCAAGAACAACCGCAAATCAGACACCCCTACGAACACAGTTAAATTCTTTAAATTCACAATCGCTTGGTAATTTTCTACATGAATCATCGGAAGGTTCTACACGTCCATCAAGTCCTGTGGGTCAGGTGTCGCATGAACACCCAATCCCAGTTTCTCCAGTGGAAATTCAACCATATCCCAAAGCTGCTCCAAGAAAGTCTAGCAAACGAGGAAGAAAACAGGGAGGAACACAGATAATCACAAACACACCAGAAAAGGAGGAGATTAGAATGAGAAAATCCAAACAAATTAATGCAAAAAAAGGAAAATCAGTGAGGTCAAGAAAAAGTTGCAAGAAAGTTTTACAGAGTGATTCAGAGGATGAAGATTTAGGGTCGGAGAATTTTAAAGACAGCAGTGATGAGTGTGATGACATAGTGGCTGATATCTTGAGAGATTTAGGTTATTTGAAGGAACAGGAGATATTTGAAAGGAATAACTGCATTGTTGGTGAATTCGTGTTAGTTCAGTTTTTGAAAAAGAAAGGCAATCCTGATTATTTTGTCGCAGAAATAGTTGGCTGTGACTCTGAAATTTCTGAATATCAAGTGAAATATTTGAAACGTATCAGGGAAACTAATAAATTCATTTACGAGGGGATGGGAATTTTTGATGTTAGTGAATCTGATATAGTAATGAAACTACCAAAACCAATGCAATTTGGCTCATCACGAAGACAGAATGAGCAGCTAGTTTTTGAGGTTAATTTTTGTAGCAGTAAATATAATGTCAAGTGAGGATACATGACTTAAATTGTAAATTTATTGTTTTATGCTTAAAGTTTCAAAGCTACTTGGTACTTAATTGTTTAAGCAACGTATATCCTTGTGAACAAGTATTATATTTTCACTCTGTTCCTCTCAATATCTGACTGATGACCAATGTTCAAAGGTACATGAGGGTGTGTTCAAAGGTACACGACCATCCTGTACGTTTGAACAATTGTTCTCAAGAATTACTTTTTTTATTAATAGAAAATGTGTGGTCCAATATAGTAACTGATGTGTGATTTAATTAAAAACATGTTAATCTTAAATAGTGAGTAATAAAATATGAAAAAAATAAATAAATATGTGATTTATTTCCAAAAATTACAAAAGTGTTCAAAGGTACAACAGCCTCCCCTACTGTATATACAAAGTGCAATGCTGATATTAAAAAAGAATATCAAACACACTTATCCCTAGCATCAATGGAATTTCTTTGCTTTTCTTCTTTCTATATCGGTATTTTATTAACTGAAAGCCGGTCTCTTGAATGTCTTACTTTTGTTTAAAGCGCCCATTCGAATAAAAGAACGGCTTGTCATGAAGCAACTTGCAAACTCATAAATTTTGGGGAATTCCTTCTTCAGGATATCCGTAAGGTTTGTGATGATGTTAGAACCCTCTTTCAGTTCTTTCCCGTGGTAAAATTGAAACTACCGAGCTTGATAAATGCAGTCGCTTAAGTGCGGCCAGTATTCAGTATTCGGGAGATAGTGGGTTCGAACCCCACTGTCGACAGCCCTGAAGATGGTTTTCCGTGGTTTCCCATTTTCACACCAAGCAAATGCTGGGGCTGTACCTTAATTAAGGCCACGGACGCTTCCTTCCCACTCCTAGCCCTTTCCTGTCCAATCGTCGCCATAAGACCTATATTTGTCGGTGCGACGTAAAGCATCTTGAAAAAAAATGGACCTCTTTCTGAAATCTAATTTCCACCCCCTTGTAGTTTGACCTGTTTTCTCTCCGTAATTGTCTTCTATATCGAAGTTCTTCTTCTTTACCCTAAAAGCTACAATATAGCCTGTGAAGTTTTCAAGCAGCTCATCACGATCCTTGGTTTCGCGACTGTCCTCGAGCTGTTTTACTAGCTCTTCAAGGGCTTTAACGAACCCTTGCTCATCCTCCGGTAAATAATAGGATGTTGTGGGCTCAACGCTGACCTTAGACTGGCACACGATATCCGAGTTTTGATCGAGTTCATCAGTAGCATGTAACATATTTGGGCGTAATGTTTCATAATCTTTCGAAGAACGGATGGAATTTCTTATCGCCTCGGAAGCATTGAGGCTAAGAAGCAATGATCTCACCTTTCGCGTCACAGCTGTCGGAAGAGGATGGTCATAAAGCCTTCTGAAGCCTCGAAGCTGAGAAAGATAGGTTTCGCTAATGTCTCGATTACTTCTGTCACCACTCATTTAGGTCAGTGGCTTTAGGGAATACATGAAAGTGTATGTTTCGTTTCTTCGCGTGCCTGTTATGATTTGTGCAGCCTGCAATGGCATGACAAAGCATATTGAAAAGTGTACCCTATTACTGCTTTTTACGTTTTATCACATAAAATAAATACACGTGGTTTCTTATACACCACAGATATGTTACTATCGTGTATAATTAGCACCTAGCTTCTGCGTGTACAGCGATTCTTATTCGAACTACCTCTACCTCATTCAGAGCAGATTCAACGCGAGGGTTCTGCGTGACGTCACAGCTCTGCTTGCTGCTGCGCACCTCTCTCGTGATCCCTACCTTGTATTCTATGTACCTTGACTGGCCCCCATGCCGATGTGTCCCCGGCCGAAAAGATTGGATTCGACAATAATATTGGCCGTTTTCGATTATTTTTAAATGGCACTCCCTCCCTTACGGGATCTAGGGGTGTTTTATCCCCACAGTATTTTTATCCAGATAGTAAGTCATTATGTGTACCAAGACTGGTTGAAAGCTACGCTGGAACATATACTGTATTGTACGTCCATAATCTCGGTCACTTCGGACATTTTTTTTACCCCTTTTTACGTCCCACCCAATACGATGGAGACTTAAACGGTATCCGGAGTGTCACTATTAATCTCAGCAATCCCGAAAAATATGGATTTGACACTAATATTGGTCATTTTCAATTATTTTTCATGTCACTCTCTCCCAACCCCCAACCGTAGGGGTGCTACGCGTGTCCTTATCTCCACAGTATTTTCTTCCAGACAGGACGTCATATGTGTACCAAATATGGTTGAGAGTTATGTTAAAACACATATACCGGTACATACATTCATAATCTCAGTCATTCTGGACATTCAACTTTTCATCCGTTTTCACCCACAATGGCGATGCATATTTAAACGACATACGGAGTGTTACTGCTCATCTCAGCGATCCCGAAAAGTATGAATTCGACACTAATATTGGTATTTTTCGAATATTTTTTCATGTCGCTCTTTCCCAAACCCCTACCGTAGGAGTGCTAGGGTTGTCCTATCCCCACAGTATTTTTCTCTAGACAGTAAGTCATATGTGTACCAAGTTTGGTTGAGAGATATGCTGAAACATACACACATACAACAATAATATAGGTCATTTTGGATATTTTCTTTTTCACCACATCTCACTTTCCCTCCCCACCACCGTGCCGATGGTGGCTGAACTTGGACTTAAATGTCACCCGGAGTGTCATTATTCATCTCAGCGACCCCCAAGAGTATGGATTTGACGCTAATATTGGTCGTTTTAGATTTGTTCACATCACTTCCTCCCAACTCCAACCGTGGGGGCGCAGGGGTGTTTTACCCCCACAGGTATATATTTTTTCCAGATAGTACGTCACATGTGTATCAAGTTTGGTTGAGAGCTATGCTGGAACGTACTATACGCGAACCTTTTCTTGATACCTGAGCTCCCTAGTGCTGAATCGGTAGACCTCGGTTACCTTCGAAATTCGTACTGGCAACCTTTGAAACACAAACTATGAATCGCTTACGCATCGCCGTGAGACATCTGGCGTACACTTTACGTACTAGTACTGTTGTTGTTTACACAGCAAAGCCAAACTATAGAATCCATGCTAGGAATGAGATTCGCATCGAGAAATGTTACCGTATATAATGTGTGTGTGACACAGTTGTTGGCTTAAGATAATACAAGTATAGAAAATTCATATCGATCGATCATATTGTCGATTCATTTCAGATTTCATATCCATTCAGCTGGCAGCATAACCGGAACCGGGAGAGCTCCCTCCTTATTCCTCAACCCCGTAAAACTTGGTATCAAGAAAAGGTTCGCATATAGTACCGATTACAGGACAGATTCCTCTGAAAAGACTAAAACACCGCCAAATTCTTTGAGTTTCAGGAACATAACTATTACTACTCAAGTAATGATATTTACAATTAGAATAATTCTGGACATTTTCTATTTCACCCCTTCTCACCCTCATGCCGATGGTGACTGAACGTGGACTTAAATGTCACCTGGAGTGTCACTATTCATCTCAGAGACCCCCAAAACGTAGGATTCAACAATAATATAAGTCATTTTGGGATTTTGGATTATTTCTACATGTTAATCCCTCCCCATTCCACACCTAGGAGTGCTAGGCGTGTTTATATTTCTCTCCACTCCAGATAGTAGTAAAATGCAGGTTTTCCTATAGTCGCCTGTCATTTTTAATCGTTTAGGTTCTCCGATATCTTTACGTACAGATATACCTCTTTAAAATTCGCTAAGTACAGAATGTTTTGCCAGCAATTAGGCGAGTACAATTTACGAACTTCATCGTGTATATAGATCCGTATTGATACAGTTCAAATTAAGAAACAACACTAGGTTTTGGTCCACCCAATCAATACACATCACTTTACAAGTGAACTATTCAATTTAACTATTTTAATTAAATTTTAATAACAATTTTTAAATTAAATTTTTATCTTTAAATACATTTCAAATTTTAAAAGTTTTGAATGTAATTGAATTTTATTTAATTTTAAATTTGATCTCATTTAATTAATAAATTAATTTAATTAATTTAATTTAATTAATTAATTAAAGTAATTTTATAATTTAATTAATAAATTTAATTTCATTCAATTTTATTTTAATTTTTAATTTTAAAATTTTTAATACTTTCATAAATTTTTAAAAATAAATTTCAGTTTTTAATTAAATTTTAATTTCTAATTAAATTTTAATTAAATAATTTTATTTAATTTAACTAGTTTTAAATATGTTATCAATTAAATAGTTCACTTGTAAAGTGATATGTATTGATTGGGTGGACCAAAACCTAACATTGTTTGTTAGTTTTAAGGTCTAGCAATTTAATTCAATTTTAATATCGGAATGTTATTTGCTTTACGCCCCACTAACTACTTTTACGGTTTTCGGAGACGCCGAGGTGCCGGAATATAATCCTACAGAAATTATTTTACGTGCCAGTAAATCTACCGACACGAGGCTGACGTACCGGTACTTGAGCACCTTCAAATACCACCGGACTGAGCCAGGATCGAACCTGCCAAGTTGGGGTCAGAAGGCCAGCGCCTCAACCATCTGAGCCACTCAGCCCGGCCAATTAAATTTTTAGGATTACTCAAAGTTGATTTTACTTATAGACATATCAATGCCTGATGATACACCGGCAGGTAATTCCGGAGAGAATAAAAAAAAGTATGAAGCAAATCGATCCAGTAGAATGGCTGACGGACTGGACAAAGCTGTTTTTCAATAAGCATTTTTAATATAAGAAGATAATATAGTATATGTCTATTTGGCTGCAATACAGTCCGTATAAAACTCCGTACGGCTTTACTTCTATATAAATTGACGTTTTGACCGATTTTGGCTCTCTCTGGTGGTTATGCGCTGGAACATAGACATCCAACCAAGCCCAAGCGTAGGCTTTGGCCTACTGCCTGCTCGATCTGCATCCGATGGCTGCTTCTTCTTCTTCTCCTTCTTCTTGGTTAGTTTTTGGACATCGTCGTAAGACGCTACGTCCAGTCACTGGTATGGCTGCTTAAACTGCCTGCTCATTCCATACTCAAACGTGTAACACGCCTTACAAACAATCTGCCGCTAGATGGCAGAACCAAACGTACCCATTTACCGCGTGAATACAACTAGATAAGCATACCAGCAAAATTTAAAATCTGAAAGTAAGAGAAATATTAAAGAATTTTACGTATAAAGTGGTGCTCTAGAGAGTTATAGCTTCAGCACTTTTCGAGAAAGATGTTTCGACGAACAAGAAAACCTGGAAACTTTGTCTGTATGGTACTTCCCTACATTACTAAGTAGAGGTTTCACGACTTTGGCCACCACAGTTTCTGACACAAGTTCCTGGTGCTAATTGTTACTAAAACACTTTAAAAACTTACATTGGCACAAAGAAGGTAGAACATAGTTTTTTATAGTCTGGAGCAGACTTGCAGATTTCTTGCAGTACGGTAGAGCCGCCTCAACAAATTTCTGAAGCCTCATAATTAGGCCAATAAATCGTTGCTAGGGCTAGCGCAGCTATCAATGGGGATGAATTAAATGAGGTAGAAACGTTGTTCAAGCACGTGCTGCATTCTGTTTTTTCTTCGATTACATGCACTAAATAACCACACACTAATCCCTGGTAAGCAGTTCCCGAAGTGACACACTGACTCAGGGGGCTCACGAAAATCTTCCAGTAAATCAAGTACATACTCAGGGAATAATAATAATAGACGGCCTACTAGGCGACTTGCATATCTTGAAGATGAAGGCCCTACCTAGGATGATTTCTAATGCTGAAGATGCCACACACATCCCAGCCCCCGAGCCACTGGAATTAACCAATTAACTAAATAGGCCCTACTTGCGTAAATAAAAATAGTAATAAAAAGAGCAGTATATTGACACGATTTTATACTGCTAGCAAAAGACTCGTAATGGAATCTTAATCTGCTTACCCTCCAGAATTGGCTTTTCCCTCGGACTCAGCGAAGGATCCCACCTCTACCGCCTCAAGGGCAGTGTCCTGGAGCTTCAGACTCTGGGTCGGGGGGATGGAACTGGGGAGGATGACCAGTAACTCGCCCAGGCGGCCTCACCTGCTATGCTGAACAGGGGCCTTGGAAGGGATAGACAAGGAAGGGTGAAGGAAGCTCCCGGTATTTGCCTGGAGGAGAAGTGGGAAACCACGGAAAACCCCTTCCAGGATGGCTGAGGTGGGAATCGAACCCACCTCTACTCAGTTGACCTCCCGAGGCTGAGTGGACCCCGTTCCAGCCCTCGTACCACTTTTCAAATTTCGTAGCAGAGTCGGGAATCGAACCCGGGCCTCCGGCGTTAGCAGCTAATCACACTAACCACTACACCACAGAGGCGGACAATGGAATCTATGACAGCATTTTATTCTGTTTTGTACCTTCACATTAACAGTTTAGTGTCCCCAGATATTATATTACTTAGTATGTAATACTTCAAACCTTACGCTTACCATTTTCTGCAATGGTGTTTGAAGAGCTCTTGTTAGACGTCTCTGTGCTTGAATCCCTTCTCTTAATCATCGCTGAAATTAGCGGTTGTTTATAAGCTGGATAATCAGGGAAAGGGCTGGGTACTGATCCTGTTTTTAATTTTCGCGTTTTGCTGGTCACTTTGAAATCGTCATTTACGAAATGTAGACTGCAAACCACGGAATAATCAAAAGGAATCCATTTACTTCCCTTGCTATTTCCTTCCCTGGATATAATACTTAACCACTTTCGACGCAATTGTGTACTTGGAGGTATATCATGGAATGAAATATCACGGCATTCTGGTTTCCCTTTCTTTGATTTGCAGAAAGGCACGCAGCAGTACACCAGTTTCACTGAAAACAAGTACAGTCTATCCCATTTCCTCCTATTTTATTCCGACAGGTCTGGAGCCGGTTGGTGCTGCCACCTGCTGTGGGTATTTGTAAACGGAGTGTTTCATTTAGTGCCATGTTAAAATGTTGTAATGAGCAGGCAGTATAAGCAGCCATCGGATGCAGATCGAGCAGGCAGTGCTTTGGCCCAAGTTGCCATTCATATCGACTTATATCGGCAGAGTGCTATCTCGATTCTAAATTTACATTCACCACGTGGTTAACGTATCTCGCTCAGCGTGTATGGTATTCGATACAGGTGGCGATCTTTGGCATTTTTCTACAGTAATTTGTCTTTTTCATATTAGTCTTTATCTTTCTAGTATAGTACAGTATAGTGTAATTTACAGTTTAGCATAGCATAAGTTAGTACAATACAGCTTTAATACTTCAGTGCATAAGACTATAGCTGTAGTTTTATTTACGTCCGTGTATTGGTTAGTATACTTCGTGCGTATTTAGCACGTCTCAGTATACTTCGGAAAAGATAAGTGGCAAGAAAGTTACCCTGAGATCAGTGGAGTGTTCCCTTTATAGGCCTTAACCTCCTTCCTTTGCCAGCCATTAGCGGTGAGTGATGTGTTATTTCCTTATTCTTTTTTATTCTTAATATATTCTCTTTTTTACTGTCTGATGTTGCTAGAAAGTGCTTTGTGAATTTGTTTTCAATCCAGATTCATTAGCTTTTCTGAGTACGGTATTACATTTTACGAGGGCTGTTTACCGCGGTCGTATTGCATCAGCTGTTCTTGCAGCTGTAGCGCGCTGGCAACAGAGGCAAGGCGATGCTCAGTTGTTTTACGAAACGTCAATTTAGAAGTAAAGCCGTGCGGAATAGTCGGTCTTGATCGGAGGCAACGTCTTGATACCGAATTCAGTAAATAGTTGTTGATACTATCTGTAAAGTTTTCGATACACTTTGATTCGATTTCGTCATTCAGGTGTCGTTTCTCTACCGATATCGATAAGATTTCGCATGAAAATGGCGGAAAAATTGTCATATTGCGCTGTGATGTGGTGAAATATGCCAACGTGATAGATCCTAAATTCGCAATGTTTAACATAATATCAGGCAGTATTCCTTTAAATATCAAGTGGTTGTCGTGATGCAAGCTCGATGAGTATTTATTTAGAATAGTTTAAGTGAAGCGTGAATGCTTCCAAGATGCCAGATGAACCTATTATTACTATGCGTGATAAAATTTATCGCAGAAGTGGTCACATAGCTGTTGCATACCAGGAATGTGTAATTATATGGGGAGGTTATGTGGTAAATATGACACATTCTTTTACTAATTTAGTACTTTCTCTGACAAAGTTACAGGTAGTTGCTTCACCTCGCATCTTTCATGTTCTTCATGTTTGTTGTATCTCATTAAGTTGCAGCTTGTTAGTTAGATCTTTATCGAAATTACATCTCAGTTTTCAATGCTCTCTTTGATAGCGGCACTTCTCTTTACGTTTCATTATAGGAGCATGTTCAAGAGACATCCACTTCTCCTATAGTGAGTCAGTATCATGACACCGACGAAATATGGGTGTATGATCGCATAACTGAAGTATGGTGAGTGTAGCAGAAAAATATAGCTTTTTATATTTATGAGAGTTCCACGTTATTACTTGTGAAGAGAAGCATACTTTGAGGTTAAGTTTCTTGGAGCATCAGTGTGTTTCTCTGATATTCATTCTGGTTATGTCAAAGTTAATGAAGTTGTAGAGTGTAGAAAGTATACGTCAAGAGAGTCAGCAGGGCTACATTGCAAGGTAAGATTGACAGTCAGTGAGTATACCAGTTCACTTTTGTGATGAATGCTGGATAAGTCATCAAAACTATGATTGTGAATTCATATGAAATATCAAATTATCGGCCTCCATTCACTCACATTCATTTAAGTGCATGTGTCTGCATATTAATTTATCAGTATTCACTCTGCAGAAGTGGTTAGCCTTCATTCAGGTTTGTTTTTAAGTTTGTGTGCATTGAAATATCTCTGTTGGTCAAGATAAGAAGTTCTGATGAACGCCGCTGGCAATTACCATCCAATAGTTTAGGTCTGTCCATTGTAATTTTATGAAAGTACTCAAAGAAGACAGAAAGTATTGAAAAGTGAAGTCAAGCGCTTATTAGAAAGTTGAGAACATGAGAGAGGACACACAATACAATAAACACAATGACAGGCCAGTGTGGGAAGAAGGAGCTACAAAAAGAGGAGACAAGAAGAATCTTCACATCTTCATACACAGTTTTCAAATATGTGGGTAATATTTCCTTATCAGTCCTAGTTCTTATACATCTATTTCTTCTCGATTTCTGATGAGCTCATTTCTGCTTCCCAGCTTCATCAGGAGGGGCAATCTTGACAGATCTTCAGTCTTAGTGTAGGAAGTGTTGGATAAGACGAAAGGTGGGTAAAGTCAGGAAGACGGGGAAAAAGGAGAAACGGTCGTAATGGCTGAAGAGCAAAAACAGCAGTGGATGAAGATGTGGAGATTTTTTTTGTCCATTTGGGTAAAACTTTTACTAATAGGGATGGGAAGAAGAGGTTAGGAATCCAACATGACACCATTGCTAAAGTATAACCGTCCTCGTGTGTTTTAATTTCTGTCCTTGTCTTTTCTTTATGTTGCTCTCTCCTCTCACACTAAGCCGTCAAGTGTGTTATGTTTCATTATGCATATCACTGATCGGTACAGTTTTTTATACAACCACTTTTAAAAATGGTATGTTCACGGAGGTGAGAAAATAATTGCACAGAGTGGAGTATCTGTGAGAATAAGGTTTAAATTTACTGCAACCGAGCTCGATAGCTGCAGTCGCGTAAGTGCAGCCAGTATCCAGTAATCGGGAGATAGTGGGTTCGAACCCCACTGTCGGCAGCCCTGAAGATGGTTTTCCGTGGTTTCCCATTTTTACACCAGGCAAATGCTATCTGATATAGCTTTTGACAAAGATAAGCATCGTAGGGCCTGGATGTAATAAAAGTTTTTTCCCAAAAAGCACACATTGTTGGCACACAAATATAATACAAAATAATATGTACCCTTAATATAATAATACTACTACAAGTACTAAGGATTAACAAAATCAATCTTAAAATAAGTTAAATATTTTTGCTCTTTCATTTTGAAGTATTAGTCCATTCTTGCTGAAGGACATTTTCAGTGTACCGGGTAACTGCCCATTGTTTATTCCTATTGAGCTCAATTTTCCTGGTTTTGAGCCAACTTATAGATTTTTCTTTGGTACAGTATGTCTTTTTATTGATGGTTATGAATTTCATGTTTTTGGTCCGTATTGAACTGAGAATAATATATAAGTAATAATAATAATAACGTAAATGTTTCCACCTTTTCAATACAATATATTGTATTGAAAATACAATACAATATTGAAAATACAATAAATACAATACAATATATACAATATATACAATATATACAATATATTGTATTGAAAAGGTGGAAACATTTACGTTATTATTATTATTATTACTTATATATTATGTCTTTTTATGTAAGCAATTTTCCTTTCCACACTAACTGTAGCTGTAAAATAGTCTTATTCTATCATCATGACAGTCAGTTGATTTTTTATGCAGCATTTTTCATTACTTCACTGCAGTCTTAAGAGTATACAACCTTGACTGCAGCTTTAATGGGTCATTCTTAAAAAAAACAAAAATTGTGTTCCAGCTGGTTTTCTGGTATAAAATATGTTTTTATGAATTATAAATTATTATTGTAATTTAGTTTGACATAAGATCTATTTTGTTTTGTCCACTAATCTATTTTTTGTCTGACTCGGCTGAATGGTCAGCGTACTGGCCTTCGGTTCAGAGGGTCCCGGGTTCGATTCCCGGCCTGGTCAGGGATTTTAACTTCCTTTGGTTAATTCCAAAGGCTCGGGGGCTAGGTGTTTGTGCTGTCCCCAACATCCCTGCAACTCACACACCACACACAACACTATCCTCCACCACAATAACACGCAGTTACCTACACGGCAGATTCCGCCCACCCTCATCGGAGGGTCTGCCTTATAAGGGCTGCACCCGGCTAGAAATAGCCACACAAAATTATCTGTTTTTTGTTTTTTTTGGTCAATAAAGGTTTTAATTTTTTAAATTTTAAAGCACAGTATGCGAGATCTCACCTCTGTGTCATATCCCACACCTGACTTGGCATTTTGATAATTTCATAATACAGTGTTCTCCCTAGGACCTTTCTACTGGGCGCACCGCCCTGCCGTTTTTACAGACCGCCTGGCTAACATAACCTAAATATGTGCTATTTACATAATATTAATACATATTTAAGTCACTGGGTGCTCCAAATTAAAGTGTAGGCCATTATACTGTAAAACTGTTTATTTAAATGATAAATCCTCATTAATGTTAGTATAATTACGTCAGTTACATCAGAGTTTAAATGTTTAGCTTGACTGTCATGTAATGTTGTGCGTGAGAGGTGTCAGGATCAAAGAGGATAGAATAGAATGTAACTCAATGATAAATTTTGGTACCAAGCCACTAGGTGCTAGTAGTTTCAGTCCCCGATCAGAGATAGCGCACAGTGTGCATTTTGTGCAATACCTTACTGCTGTTATCAACAGATAGCACAGAGAAGTGACATCCGGCGCAGTGACGCACATCCAGTTATGCTTACAGATCCCCCCTTCTTTCCCCTGCCCCCACCCCGGCGATAATAATGCAGTCTATTACTTTCATGCCCAATACATTGTAATTCATATATTTTTATTTACAAGTACGTACTAGGTTGTTGTATGGCATACTATGTTACTTAGAACATAACCTCACACCTCAAAACAGCTTTAACTTCAAATGAATGATTGACTCATTAACACAAAGCTCATATTATAACAAATAAGAAATCCCTTCAAAAGCAAGACAGCAGAGCACACCATATACAAGAGAATGGGGTATCACATCAATATCCAAATACCACATGAAAATAAAACAGAATTAAATGCACTGAGACAGGAAATATATAGAACTACATTAATAGAACCATTCAGCTTTCAGCCCCTGAGGTGTACTCAAACAGGAAATACAGGATTCCAGGAGGACTGGCAAAGATATATTTCTAATAAACAAGCACAAGGAACAAAGATTTACAGCACAAGCACATGGGCACTTGGAATTCAAACAACACAACTACTGTAGCATCATAGGAACTATTGCTTAAAATCAATACAAGTTCGAACAAGGTTAATCGATTGGGTAAAGTCGGATTCAGTGCAATCCAGCAATATTATCTCCATAATACTTGACGTGATACGACTAATTCTTTGTTAGAAGGGCCCGCTGATTGACGTTAGACTTGAAATACTTCACTTCAAGACAAACTGCCTTTAATTATTAATATCGCTCATTTCATGCCTACTTGCCTGCCATGTACAGAACCTTCTTACAACTATTTACGCGTTATGAACGACCTCCAGCGCCATCTAAATTTGGGGACGGAAACTACCTGAAGCTAGCTACAGATTGGAACCATAAGTGGTCAGGATCACCCCGGTGAAAGTTTAATGGGGCTTATGGGGTGGTCGCATCCTATTTAAATACCGTAGCAGGTCACTGTGAAAACACATTGAAATCCCACACTACGGCAGTCGTCTGCACAGTAACTTTTTCACTAAGTTCTCACTATCTTCGCTGTATTCACTAAACGTATGTACAACAGGGATATTGTCACTTTTTGTCTAGTTCCAGGCATTCAAGTTAGTCTGCGCCGAGGTGCGAACTTGTTTCGAAAGAATTGGCCCAACGTTGTCATTTGTATCACTTTCCGTGTCATCAGCACTATTACACGCATCTCTCGAACTCGAACCAAGACCTTCAGGATCTATTTCGTCATCACAAACATCACTGTCTTCATAATCATTCTTTAGAACACTATTAGCTTTCGTATTCCATCTTCATCAACACATTTGCTTGATGCCGTGATTGCAACTGACATGAGCGAAATAAGATTCTTTTATCTTTTGTTCCAAAAGTGTGTGATAACCTGAGTGCAGAGCATGGGAAATAATCAAAGCCACATGTCTAAACTTCAGCTCAGAATGCAAACAAGTGGCATCTGTGAGTTAGTAACTGAGCTACATGTATTGATATACAGCAGTGCATCGCTGCAAGCTGAGCTCATCATGGGATTCATTTACCACGAATAACTTTTGCGAGCTAGGGTCGTCAAATGATGCGATTGGGTTAATCAACCCTTTGGTTTGTCGATTTCTTGGTAGAACTGTCTGAGCCTTGCAGTCCTCCCAGTACTTCTTCATACATGTTGATATTCTTGCCCTTTCTTACTTATACTACAAAGTATAATCATAAGTAATACATAGTCTAACTGTAAAAGTGAGATTTCCTATTCTCAAATGAACAAAGAAGAGAAACATCTCACCTCCTTTACTCTCACATATATTGTTGACTGTTAATTGGGTGTGAACCCTTTTAAACAATTCACTTAATAATTCGCAGTATAAGGTGAGATAGTTTGACATGTTTGACGTCCAGCTTGAAAGTGGCAAACACGCGTAAAGCAACATTCATATGAACAGATACCCAACATCTGTTGAAAAGGATGTGCATTGGGTGCATGTTTCAATGCTTGTGTGTCCTGGCTTTATATTTGCATGGCCTGAGAGTCTCATTTTAACGCCCTTCATAGGCCTTGCCTTTTTTTTTTTTAATTGCCAAGACCTTTATTCATTGAACAGTCGAAAGAAACTCTTCCAGTTTTTCATCTGATTCATGTAAGAGGGGATGGTTTCCAAGTTGCACTTCCCTTAAAACAGTTATCACCACCACCACCAAATAGAACAATTGCATACAAATGTTCAGTTGTATACTTATCAAAATGTATATGAATATTGTTAAAATCCCAGTTACAAATATTTCAAGGTAAAATATATCATTTTTCTAAGTACAATATTTACAATGAACTGTATGGAATTGTATTGAATTTGAGCAGGATGTTGGAAAGTGAAATATTACCAGTGCTTAAAATGTTGCACAAAAACCTGTACTTTGGTATTAGTTATTTTAATTTTCATGTCTGCAGTAAAAGGTGCTGCATATCTCGTGCTTCTTATCAGTAATGTGATTGCATATTCTGTTGCAGGGAGAGAATATTAACAAAAGGTGATATACCACCCAGAAATTCTGGCTCCTGTGCAGTTTTACTAGAAGATAATTTATATGTTTTTGGAGGTCAGTTTCTAATCAAATACACATTTAACATAATTTAATCAGTCATGCAAAAAAAATTTTAAAAGTGAATAGTTATGTTCATGCACAGTGTGTACCTGAAAACTTTCATTTATAACATTTTATTATCCAACTTGCTTCTTTATAGAGGAATTTTCACTTATCAGCTTCCAAGAATTAAGATTGGATGTTATTTTATTTTATTTTTTAAAAATTTGCACTACAAAGAGAATTGAATGTCAGGCTGGGAATGCAAAACTGGAACCGGTAGATCATTTCAAGTACCGTATTTAGGATGGTAGTATAGTGAGATAGAATCAAGGTGTAGCAACACTAATGCAGTGAGTTTGCAGTTGCTATCAACACTATTCAGTAAGAAAGAAGTCAGCTCCTGGACGAAACTACTTTTACACTGGTCTGTTTTCAGACCAACTTTGCTTTACTGGGTGGACTCAGGATATCTTATTAATAATTTACAAGTAACAGACATGAAAATAGCGAGAATGATCGCTGGTACAAACAGGTAGGAGCAATGGCAGGAAGGTACTTGGAATGAGGAGATAAAGACTAAGTTAGAAATTAACTCATTCGATGAACCAGAGCAAGTTGGCCGTGCGATTAGGGTCACGTATCTGTGAGCTTGCATTTGGGAGATAGTGAGTTCAAACCCCACTGTAGGGAACGCTAAAGATGATTTCCCATGGTTTCCCATTTTGACACCAGGCAAATGCTAGGGAAGACCACGGTCGCTTCCTTCCCACTCCTAGCCCTTTCCTATCCCATCGTCACCATAAGATCTATCTTTGGTAGTGCGACGTAAAGCAAATTGTAAAAGAACATTTAAAAAATTTAATTGACTTATGCATAAACTGGCTTCGGTGGTGGGAGCATGTTGGCCACCAGGCCACAATACATTTCCAATCCTTTCCTCAGTGAATGCTGTGATGAATCTGGGAAGCAGAAATGCACTTGTTGAGGGCTGGCTGAAGAGAAATTAATGAAAGAGAATTGAGATTGATGAGGGAAGAGTAAGTCTATTTGATGATGTGGAGATTGTCCTTTTGTAAAAAGCAGGCAAGCAAGCTTATAGTTCTATGCAACTGTTGATATCGAGATCATAGCAACGGGATCTTCAGTTTTATGTGCAATCCGAATGACAGGGATGGGACTTTCTACTTAAAAAGTCTCGCATGCATTCTGTGGGATTTGAACTGTTGCTGCCTTGGTGAAAAGCCACTCACCTATTGTGCCTCTACTTTTCTTTTTATGTTTTCATATATATCCTTTATCGCCTTTTCTGCTGTCTATCCTCCAGTGCTGACCTGTTTATTCTATTAGACGTTCCTGTTCATGTTCCTGCAGATGGTTGTCCAATTCTACTTCCTCTTAACACATTGACGACAGGCCCGGAACGGAGGCCGCTACCCCATGTAGACTGGAGAGTTCAATCGTCCAAGAAAGAAATGACACTGCTGCACTCAAACTACTGTAATTCTAAAAGTGTTCAAGATATCGACCTCAGACTTGTAACATTTGCTCACTAGGTTGCTTAGTAGTCTGTACTGTGTGATAACCTTTCAAAGCTGTACCGTTTGTGGCTCCATTTAATAGTCTGTCTAAGAATATTGTAGCAGGAATATCTTATTTGTGCTTTTCATGTACGGTACGCTGTTGTCAATGATCAACGAAATACGAGGTGTATAAAAGCGAAAATCCTTATAGCCCATCATATACTGTTGGCTGTCACATACTGTCAACTGAGAAACTACGAGAATCCTCAGGGCTATCACCCATATGGCACATCAGATAATGAATCTGCGTATAAATGTTGAAACGTTTTGTTGTCAGACAAGCAGGGGCGTATTCTCTTTGAATGCAAGGCATTCGTTGCATGCGTTATGATAACACAAAGAACTGTCTGATGTACGATTTTAGGTTGTTTCAAGTCAAATATTAACGATTTCATCTCTCAGAAGTTCAAAAGGTCCGCGCAACTCTACTAGTTCCGTTGCTTGACTACGTGTGGTGCTGGTGTAGTCTCGCCGTCTACTCCATTCTAGGAAGAAAGAGGCAGCAAATGGAGGAGTTAAGGATGTAAGGCATTCAATCTTAAAATTGCATTCAGTGGCAGACATAGTTCTGAAACACTCCGAACGATGTCGCTGCAATTGAAACTTGGTCAGAATTTGTCACCCCATACCCGTGCTACCCTCTGCTATCTTTTAGCAACTTGGAGAAAGTCGGCATGTTTACAGCGAACGGGACCCACAGATTACCCCCCAGCAAGAACCCAACATGACGAAACTGACCAGTGCCACTGGGGTGACTTACCTCCCGTGCTTGAGTTGTGGCTAACTAATGAGTTAATTCATTGTGTGTTTTGCTGATTAGTGAGTTCATTCTGTGTGTGCTGTTCCTGTGCTATTCGTCCTTTTCGGTGTTTTATTATATTTTGCGCAAATGTGGTATTAACGATGGATGAGTCTAAAACGGATATAATTGTAAATCAGTTTGAAAAGCCATTTACTGACCGTTCGTTTGATGAAAAGTTTCAAATAGTTAAAGCCGGGAGACCTCTACCTTCCCTCATAAATATCTTATTCTTCTTCTTCTCCTTCTTCTTCTTAATCTGCTTACCCTCCAGGGTTGGTTTTTCCCTCGGACTCAGCGAGGGATCCCACCTCTACCGCCTCAAGGGCAGTGTCCTGGAGCTTCAGACTCTGGGTCGGGGATACCACTGGGGAGGATGACCAGTACCTCGCCCAGGCTGCCTCACCTGCTATGCTGAACAGGGGCCTTGTGGAGGGATGGGAAGATTGGAAGGGATAGACAAGGAAGAGGGAAGGAAGCGGCCGTGGCCTGAAGTTAGGCACCATCCCGGCATTTGCCTGGAGGATAAGTGGGAAACCAGGGAAAACCACTTCGAGGATGGCTGAGGTGGGAATCGAACCCACCTCTACTCAGTTGACCTCCCGAGGCTGAGTGGACCCCGTTTCAGCCCTCGTACCACTTTTCAAATTTCGTGGCAGAGCCGGGAAGCGAACCCGGGCCTCCGGGGGTGGCAGCTAATCACACTAACCACTACACCACAGAGGCAGACCCTCATAAATTTAAAAACAGGAAAGAAGAATTGTGTACGCACGTTCAATCCAGAAACTTACCGTAAAACTGTTTGGCTCGAGTTCACCTACATGTAATTAGGGTGAGTAGAATTGAAATTTACTTAAAATACATTGTGTTAACTGCATGGTTACTAGTTGCATGCCTCAGTGGAGATTCCAGGATACGCCACTGCACACAAGGCATGTTGCCATGGGTGCATGCCATCGTGACAATTGCCTCTAGGCTTCCATATACCGTATTTTATCGCATAAGCTCCCCCTCACATATTTCCCTCCCCTACGATTTTTCATCATTAAAAATTATTTTATTAAATATCGCGCATAATTCCCTCTCCCGGTTTGTTCTTATTGGAGCGGCCTTCGAATGACTTCATAATGGACAACAATGAACACATTAACTGAATTGCTACGATATGAATCAATGTTAATTTTTTGCCTGTGTTCAATGTATTAGTTCTTTTAAGATCTTTATATCTTGCCCTATTTTACTATTTGGCTGATGATGACACTTGTAATGTGTCGAAACCGGTTCCAATAAACAAGTTGTGACTTCTTTTTAGTTCAACTTACAACGGAGTATTGAAAGGTGGATCCTTCTAATATTGTACATCTTCTTAATGAACACAGAGGTGCTTGACATAAAAATGTTTCCATTGTCACAACATACTGTAAATTTGAACAGCGAAGTTGCAGACGTGTTTCTAGGTCAGCTTGTTACAAGTCGTCATAATGTCGAAATATTCAAACTACACGGCAAAATTTAAATTAAATGTGTTATCTTACGCCGATACAAATGGAGTGAAAGCTGCAGGAAGACATTTCTCCGTTGATCCTAATTCAATACGGTATTGGCGGAGACAAAAAGATAAACTTATGACTGCAAAGGCAAGCTCAAAATCTTTCCGTGGGCCTAAAACAGGGAAATATCCCAAAACTGATAATGGTGTAATTGCTTATGTCAATGAACTTCGGAATGATGGTTGTGCTGTTTCTTACGAAATGATTCAGAACAAAGCTCGCGAGATAGCTGCCATGCTCAACATTGACAGAAAGGATTTTAAAGCAAGCATTGGTTGGGTGATTCGTTTTATGAGATGGCAAAATCTCAGTTTATGGAGGAGAACATCTTTGTGCCAGCGTTTACCTCGAGACTACACGGATAAGGTAATAGAGTTCCATCGTTACGTAATAAAAGTGCGACAGCAATATGACTATTTACTCTCTCAGGTTGGTAACGCTAACCAGGCGCCAGTGTTTTTTGATATGCCGCACAACACTGCTGTTGCTCCAACTGGCTCAAAAAGTGTCCTTGTGAAGATGACTGGAGCAGAGAGTCTAAGATGCACAGTGATGTTGTGCATTACAGCAGACGGCAATAAACTTCCACCGCATGTCATCTTTAAAAGGAAGACATTACCAAAGGAGAGTACGCCACATGGAATTCATGTACGAGTTCAAGAAAAGGGCTGGATGACAGCAGATTTGATGGTGGACTGGTTGGAGAAAGTCTGGGGAAGACGACAGGGGCATTATTACAAAAGAAGTCCCTTCTTGTCCTAGACAGTTTCTGGGGTCACCTTGTGGAAGCTGTAAAAGAGAAAATGAAACTGATGAAGTCCCATCCTGTCATCATCCCTGGAGGTTTAACGTCCATTCTTCAACCTTTAGATGTCAGCGTCAACAAACCTTTCAAAGAACATCTTCGACGCCTGTATTCAGAATGGATGGCGGCGGGATCTCATCAGCTGACTCCAGGAGGCAAGATAAGGAAGCCATCAATATCGACGATGTGCGAGTGGATAATCCGGGCGTGGGAGAAAATTAGTGTCGATATTATTAAGAAGAGTTTTAAAAAAGCTGGAATTTCTTGTGCCATTGACGGTTCCGAGGACGACATGTTGTGGAATAGTGAAAGTGAAGATGATGATGTGTTACCTGAGCCTGAAAATAGTGATGATAGTGACGAAAGTGAGGCCGCAGAGTGGTGAGAGAAAAGAAACAATGAAACAATGCATTCATGCTCTTCATTGTAGCCTAATGAATCCGTGGTATTCTTTTGTGTTAATTGAAAATAAATACCGGTAGGTACCACTTTTTTCACATATCGGTATTACCGTAAATATAACTTTTTCCTAATACATCGTTTCCCTTCCTTTCTGAATGCCTAGAAGCACCACTCGCATAATTCCCTCCCTAGTGTTTTCAAGAAAATTTTTCGAGAAGAAAAAGTTGGAATTACGCGATAAAATACAGTAAGATAACCCGTGTATATACGTTCCTTTCATGGTTTGAGTGATTTTAAAAGTGGAAAGTATTGTCGGCATCGGGCGAGTTGGCCGTGCGGTTAGGACCGCACAGCTGTGAGCTTGCACCCGGGAGAGAGTGAGTTCGAACTCCAGTGTTGGCAGCCCTGAAGATGGTTTTCTGTGGTTTTCCATTTTTACACCAAGCAAATGTTGGGGCTGCACCTTAATTAAGGCCACAGCCACTTACATCCCACTCTTAAGGCCTTTCCTCTCGCACCATCACCATAAGACCTATCTGTGTCGGTGCAACGTAAAGCAAAATTTTAAAAAAGTATATTTAAAATAAATTGTCAGCGCTAAAATCAATGATCCCACTACTCCATGACATGATGGCAAATAGTTCAAACTTTAGCTAACAGACAGAGCAACAAGCTGAAAACAAAGCCAGTACGTAAAAACAGAGATTTCCGGAGCCTGTCCACAACCGTGGTTGCGGTAATACGGAGATCTCCAGGGCCGGTCTTCAATATGTTAAAACAATAATCACCACCACCACCACCTTTCACTGAGGATTGTTGTCTAGTTGTACTTTTAAATAAATAAATATTGTTATCACCACTCACTGAGGTTCACTATCTTGTACTTCCTCTTAAAACCACCACCACTGGTTTTCCTAGTAAATTTTAAGGTTAGTAATAATAGACAAACCTCGCCTGTTTAAAGAAAGATATATTTCGTCAATCGTTCTTGTTAAGTGATCAGTGTAAATTCTCTTCTCCAGGTTACCATGGTGAGAGCGATCCTGGGTCCATGGAAGGGAACAGCAACCAGTTGTATCGACTTGACCTGACCACTATGACCTGGGAGTGGCTCCATCCACCGGGACCATTACCTGCTGCCTGTGATAAACTAGTGGGATGGACATATCAACGAAAGTAAGGAAGCTCTTTGCTGTAGTTTTTGATCAGTTCCAACTAGGAGGCATCTCCCTTATAATGAGGGAATACTGCTGGTCTGCTGCAGCTGGAAGTAATTTACAGTAAACCAAAACAGTTTTTAAATACAGTCCTCCTTCCTTGCTTTTCAAGTTGTTGGAGCATCTCCCTGTTTTAATACCCTCTCAGTGTAAAACAGCATGGGACAAGTGGTGATTGATGCCTGCTGTTAAAGTCTACACCTCTGTTTATGTTGATAATTAAAAATCTCTTTTATCTGTTTCAGATTATATTTCTTTGGAGGCTTTGGTCCACCACCTAATGTGCAAGATCTTGTAGCTCCGATTCCCTTCCTTCACATTCTGGACCCATCAACCCAGCCGTCGGGTTGGCCACGGGGATGGAACAATCAGCTGGTGCGGTATGATCCGGAGAGCAACCGATGGGACTGGCCCAAATCGCATGGACAGATCCCTTCACCGCGCGCAGCTCATGCAGCCGACCTGACTGGCGACAAGGTGTATGTCTTCGGTGGACGTTTATTAAACCGACGAACCAATGACCTGCACTGTCTGGATCTCAAGACAATGGAATGGAGTGGCAGGTATGTGAGTGAACATCATCTTGCATCTTCTCCATTATTTCTGCATTCCAGATTACCTCTGGGTAGAATAGTGCACCGAAGCACTCCACTCTATTTTCCATTTACCATGATTTTTGTTCATTGAAGCTCAGTTCTCTGTTTTTAAACTTTCACTTCTGCCAACACGGGAACAGTATGAAGTCCGTGGAAAATTTTATTTTTAATTTTTTTGACGTATGAAAGTATTTTTTTAAGCTCCGTTGTGTTGGGTGGGGATATAATTTTTTTGTTAGACCTTTTTAAGTGATGATTTCGGAGCTGTGAGTTCATGGTGCACCCGAATAGTACAGTACTTGCCAGTGGCCGTCTTACTTCACCTTCCCGCTCCCCACGTTCCGTTCTCCACCGTGCATGGCTACTTACGATACGGCCGATATGGACCATGAAGCTGATTTTATGTAGTACCAGTATAGATGCGGGGCTCCCACATTAGTCTCTTATCAAAATGGAAACCCAGAAACCTGCAGGTGTCTACCACTGGTATGGCACTGCTTCACAAGTGCCATTCAGGAGGCTTTTCTTCAGAAGGAGTACTTAGTTGCCGTGTTTTCTGACCTGGAAAAAGCTTACAAAAGTACCTCGTGGTATGGGACATCGTCTTGTACATCCATAAGTTGAATGAAATCACTTTCTCATGTGGACCAACTCTTTTAGTTCTTTGCAGTCTATTGATACACGTTTCCTGCAATATCTACTGGTGAGCACATTCATGACTTTCTATCCAGGTTGTGTAATGCTGGCACAAGAATCACCTTTGTGTGGCTTCCAGGCCACTTTGTGGTTGAAGGAAATGAACTTAGGAATCAAGCTCCGAAAAAAGCGTTTCTTTTACCACCTAGACCTATGAACGTACCTGCTGGTGATATTTCTAAGCTACGTTGAACCATCTTGGCATCCTGGGCTAGCTCTCCGAACTCCTGACAAGTTGAGAGGAATTGAGAAGACAACTGCCATATGGCTGTCCTCTTTCTGACATTCACGGAGAGAGGCCATAGTTTGTGTAGGCTGAGAGTAGGTCGTGGATTATCTATGCACTCTTACCCTCTAAAGAGGGAAGATCCCTCCAGTATGTTCTACTAGTGCGGAATATACGACGACCCACATCCTCATTGAATGCGGTGATCTCTTGGCCTAAGATGAAACTTCGGCCTGCAGGAGACACTTGAACTCACATTAGCCAATATCGAGAAGCCTGCTGATCTTGTCATTTGGTTTATGTGAGAGAGTGGATTATTCAAGAGCATATAAATTTCAAATGTTCTGTTACTAAGGGAACCTCTATTACCTTGTGTCCTTTTTGGTTGCATAAAATTATTTATTATTTTTAATGCAGTTCAAGTTTCCTGGTTTAATCAATTATTTGATTTTAATTTTTGTTTCCACTTAATTTGTTCTGAGAGGATGGTTACCTAGGTGTCCTTCCTCTTAAAACGAAATTCACCACCACCACCACCACCACTACTCTCTGTTGGGTGAGGCTGAGTTTTAATTAAGTTTTGTCGGGTAGAAACCGAATGTGTCATCAGACATCTTACGAAGTGGTGTTCCAAATTGACTTTTGTTCACCCTCCAAAGACCTACAGAAATATGCAAAAATTAAAAAGTCCACCTTAGTTCAGTACACAAAATTTAATTATAAAGTACAATTAGCAATATATATTTTGGTCCTTTTGGGCACTCTTCAGTCTTCAAAAGAATATCAGTTTTGTAGAATTAAGGGAAAAAGGCCCAAAAGAGCCGAAACGTGTCGTTAATTGTGTTTTCTAATTAACATTTTGTGTATTGACTAAGTAAGACTTTTAATTTTACATATTTCTGTACTGTGAAGTGCGTACGGATCAATTATGAGATTCTTAAATTACACTCCAAAGACCTGACTATCTCTGCATGGTTTGAACATATGATCCTGGGATCCAAAGGCCAACACTCGCTGTCATTGAACCACAGAAGGAGGTTGCATTTGACAAACACCTATGATGATTGAAATTACCGTATAATCTTGAATACCAACCGCCAGCGAATAATACCTGCACCCTTATTTTGAAAGAACAAAATTTAAAAAAAGAGAGAAGTCAAAATTATTTACAATCTTTACTAACACACATCAAATGATTAGGAAATACAAATAAAAGTAAACAAACATTTCCAGAACGATATCCAACGAGTTCACTCATCATCATCATCATCATCATTATCAGTACCAACTTCGGAACTTTCATCACCTTCACCTTTCCACAAAATGTCGTCATCGCTGCCATCCATAACATTAGAAATGCTACACTGACTGAGCAAATGTCATGGGATAGTGGAGCACTGATGCGCAGGTGTGTTGTCTGTGCACCACATGCCCCCTGTGCCAGCGGCAGTTGTATAGGAGATCTTGTGAGCAGTGTTTGTGCATGTGGCAGGTGTAACATGGAACGTAGTCGTGAGCTGACACCATGGTGGTCGGTGCCCAATGGATGGGAAGTGCGATTTCGGAAGTAGTGCGGGAATTCGACTTCACACGATCAACCGTGTCCAGGGTTTATCGTGAATGGTTGAATGGGGTGTCACCGTCCACAACAGACGAATGACCGGCCGTCCAGCCACCCTTGATGACCGTGACTGGCGACATCCGAGACGGATTGTCAGTAGTGACAGACGGGCAACCGTGCAACAAATCACAGCTCAATTCAACACAGGCCATGCTAGACACGTCTCCCAGTGGACAGTCGGTAGGAGCATGGGTTCTATGGGGTATGGGAGCCGGCGCCTCACACGGGTTCCACTGTTAACCCACCGTCATCGGGCTCGACGACGTGCATTTGACGCCAGTCACCAGGGATGGACACTGGAACAATGGCATAACGTGATATGGTCAGACGAATCACGATTTCAGCAGTACCATGCCGATGGGAGGCATCATGTATGCGCAGACCACATGAAGCGATGGATCCCGCCTGCCTCGAAGGTGTGGTCCAGGGCGCTGGTGTCTCTGTTATGGTCTGGGGTGTATTTTTCTGGTATGGAATGGGCCCCCTAGTTATTCTGGAAGAGACTTTGAATGGTACGCGGTATGTTGAGCTGCTCGGAGACCATCTCCACCCATTTGTGGCCTTCCACCGCCCAGACAGTTCTGTGGTGTTTCGAGATGATAACGCTCCGCCACATTGCTCCCACGTCGCCTGGGAATGGTTCCAGGAACATGCAACGGAGGTCCAACGACTGCCATGGCCAACCAGGAGCCCCGATATGAACCCTATCGAGCATATCTGGGATGTTCTGGAATGCAGGCTCCGTGCCATGGATCCTGCACCCATGGACAGACCAGCATTGGCAGCCGCTCTGCAAACGATTTGGTGTCAGCTGCGTCCAGAGAACTACCAGGGACTTGTCGACTCACTTCCACGGCGTCTCACTGCAGTTCGCAGGGCCAGAGGAGGCCCCACACGCTATTAGGTGACTATCCCGTGACATTTGCTAAGTCAGTGTACATTTCCTGAAGCTGTTCCGTATGAGGTCTCCAGGCATACGATTCCATGCCGTCAGAATCCACGAATACAGCAGCTGAACTTCTGGACATTGAATGCGACCAGTTGGCGCCAGTGTGTGATTATCAGCCGCCATCCATTCTGTATAGAGCTGTTTCAAGGCTGCTTTAAATGGATGGTTCACGCAGACATCCAGCGGCTGTATCATAGACGTCATTCCGCCCGGAATGACTGCTAGGTCAGTTTTCCCATCCTTATATGTTTCTTCACAGCGTCTGTTGTGTGACCCCGGTAACTGTCGAGAACAGTAATGCACCAGGGTGATGTTGCCAGACACACTTTACCCAGTCTTCCACAATTGAACTGTCCATCCAGCTGGAGTTCTGAGATCTGACGATAACACCAGCGGATAGATTTTTAGGAAGCGACTTTCGCTTGAGAACAATGTACGGCGGCAAATTGGTTCCATTGGCGAGAATACACATTACCATACACCGTTGTTTTTCATTACCACCTGTTCTAATGGTAACACTTTTTGCACCCTTAACATTCACAGTCCTGTCCACTGGCATTTCAAAGTAGACTGGCGTCTTGATCTGCATGCCAATTTGGGAAAGCAAATATGCATTTTCCTTCCGCAACTGAATTATGTGACGCTGAAATAACTTCTCATTGTAGGCACCAGGAAGATGCTGTGAAATTGAGGTACGCCTTCGTACGCTCAACCCATTTCTTTTATAAAAATTACAAACCCATCCTCGGCTTAAACCCTTCCAATGAAAGTTCGTTTGCGATCTCTAATGCCTTTAGCTGACACACATTTCGGTTGTCACGCCATATTCCAATTCCTGCCTTTCTGTCACATATTTATAAAGATTTTCTTTCAGTTTCTGGAAACTGTACACTCAGTCTACGAAAAGCTCTATGATCGCCACTACATGTTAATAGCCCATTTTTCTTCTTTCTCCAATCATGAATACATGACTCGTCAATATCGTATTTCCTACCGGCGGCATGATTTCCAATAATTTTGGCTTCCCGAACTACTTTAAGTTTCTCACTCGCAGTAAAAGATGGTAAACGCTTTGTGGAATTCATGTCGATATTCCGAAAACATGCATGAGACTGTCACCAAGTGCGGAAGTAGCGTACACCGAGAGCAAAGAGAGCATTGTTACCAAGTGGTGATGCCCGATTTATGCGCATTTGAAAAGATAAATTTCCCAAAATTTTAAATAAGACCCGCACCGAATTTTGGAAGGGACATTTTCGAAAAAAGAGTGCGGGTGGTATTCGGGGTTATACGGTAATATTTTATAGCATTTACAATCTCCCCACCCATCTTTGATTAATGGTCATTTTTCAAATTGCAAAAAGATATGAAATTGAGAATATGTATCGGGAAAGAATATCCTTACTTAAGATGGAGAGATGTAGAAAAATTTTGTTTGTGGCAGTTAATTGTACATTTCAGAAATATCTTAGGAAAAGTTACAGTGTTTATGTTTGTAATTCTGAGCAGTTGCTTTTCTATTTACAGTTTAGTGAAGCCACTTGATCAGCAACCGGAAGGCAGATCTTGGCACAGTTTCACCTTTATCTCGCCAAACCGTGCTGTATTATACGGTGGACTGAACCAGTTCAATACTGTCCTCAGTAAGTAATTTTCTTCAGATATCAGTTCCTGGTAAATAATAGGCAAAATATTTGAAGATGCAAATGCTTTGCTTGACATGTCTGAATATTTGTACTGCAATATTTATGCAAAATGTTAATATACTTTAATGTGTTTTTGCAATTCATTTTATAAATACAATCAGAAGTAGAATTGGCAAGGCAATGTCTTGGAACAACAGGGAGTAAAGGGCAAAAAACATGTCCTGGTAGCCTGGTGAAGCTGGGACAGGTTGTAAACTTAAAAAGAGGGCATATCAAGAATAACCCAAAACAAGAACTGATGGAGTTGGGGGCAATGCATAAAGGAAAGGGATGTAGTTTTATTCTCTAATAATAATAATAATAATAATAATAATAATAATAATAATATTTAGTTTTGTCCCACAAACTACTTAATAGGGTGCTAGAATTTTGACCTGCAGAATTTGCTTACATGCTGGTAAATATACCAACAACTAACGCATTTCAGCACCTTCAAATACCACCAGGCTGTGGCCAACTTGGGTTCAGAAGGCCAGCACTTCTATTATCTGAACCACTCAGCCTAGTATTTGAGTCATCAGAGTGATTTAAATCTATTTTTTATAATAAAAATTGATAATTTAAATCTGTTTATTTTTATAATAAATATCTATTATTAAAATCAGTTGGACCGGGCGAGTTGGCCGTGTGGTTAGAGGCGCGTGGCTATGAGTTTGCATCCGGGAGATAGTGGGTTCAAATCCCACTGTCGGCAGCTCTGAAGATGGTTTTCCGTGGTTTCGCATTTTCACACCAGGCAAATGCTGGCTGGGGCTGTACCTTAATTAAGGCCATGGCTGCTTCCTTCCAACTCCTATTCCTTCCCTATCCCATCGTCGCCATAAGACCTATCTGTGTCAGTGCAACGTAAAGCCAATAGCAAAAAAAAATTTTTAAAAAATCAGTTGGCTTACTAATTACCTGCTGTCCATTGTTCAAATTCAACAACTACTTAAAGTCACTTTGCTTTCTTGCAGTTGTCTTATTGCTAGTGTATTGGGTGGTGCTTCTGCCTTGCCCAGCATTGGGATCCATACATAAGGGCATTTCTGGTGACCCTCTTGAAAACTTCTCCTGTAAGCTTTATGGGCCAACATTGACACAGTGCACAACTTCGTCGATTATGATATTGTTGGTAATGACCTGAACCTGTTTGGTCCATCACCATTGATTCACTGGCTAGGAAGACAGTATTGTGCAGACCAAACAGCTCTGGCTTCGCAAAGTTGCAGAACATGTGTTCTGTCTTCTTGTAACAGATCCTGAGTTAGTTTCTCTCCAGTGATGTTCTCCATCACTTCACACATTTTGCTGACCATAATGATAACATCTGCATATAGCTGGGTTATTGGTAGTACTGGCATCAGCTGCTCTTTCAAGTAGTTAATGACAGTGTTGAACATGTTTGGATTCAGAGTTGTTCCCCAATGCTCAATGACTTCAACAGGAAAATTTTACACACACCTAAACCAGCTTTCGCTTTGGTAGAAGAACAAGCATACGTATCTTGACATACCTATATACTCTTTAGGGATGTTTTGGTGTTGTAAATCGATCTAGAAGAAATATGGAAATATGGTCAAAGGCATCAATTTTTAGTGATGAGACAAAGTCTCTTAGTGCATTGGCACTGCCGGTGGCTCCAGTTAGCCTACGCAGTGGCCTCCACGGTATGCACTAGCCAGCGTATTGGTAGGTGTGCTAGGTACCAACTGATGAGCCCACCCTAGCACACGAGGGCGAAACGCTGGCAACCAAGAATGAGCTAGCTGGAAAATTTATAATGTCCAATAACGGACCATTTATATTGGTGTTATAAATTTGCTCATTCAAGACAAATATTTCAGATTCCCTATGGGAATCAACATCTATATCATCTGATGGCCAAGCAGGCATCAATTTTTAGTGATGAGACAAAGTCTCTTAGTGCATTGGCACTGCCGGTGGCTCCAGTTAGCCTACGCAGTGGCCTCCACGGTATGCACTAGCCAGCGTATTGGTAGGTGTGCTAGGTACCAACTGATGAGCTCACCCTAGCACACGAGGGCGAAACGCTGGCAACCAAGAATGAGCTAGCTGGAAAATTTATAATGTCCAATAATGGACCATTTATATTGGTATTATGGAGGATAACCTGTCGAATTGGTTGGTCTCTTCTTTTGCGATGATATGCAACCCTCGCCTTGTTCAACAGGTCGCAGTAGTAACCAGCATTGATTGTACATCGCTCTTGCAAAAAATCAATTAGCAAAATGCCTCGTGTGTAATGCTGGTCCGAGGACGGTGATCGTATTGCTGATTTTCCACTCGTTCTCGTCCTACCTTGAACTTTTTATGCCAGGCAAACACACGCGTCCTTGACAATGTTTGATCACCAAACTGTGCAGTCAATCTCTGGCAAATTTCCGCAGCTGTAACTCCTTCACGAGCAAGAAATTTTATAATTATATTTTGCGCAGTGGAGGGGTGGACCTGTTGCTCCGACATGTGAGCATTACTCGTGAAACGGCAGGAAATATCTAACAGCACGTTGACTCCTAAGGGTTCGTCTAAGCATAGCAGAAATACGGGGCCAGTCCTACCAGCTGTTGATGTTCAGGAACAAAAATCCCATTTATATTTGATTGACCTTCGTACAAGAATAATGTAAATGCATGTACCAATTAGATATACAGTATGCCTTCAAGTAAATACCCTAATTGTTGTTATTCTCGGTAAGCATGATTGGGCCAGGCTGAGTGACTTGGATGGTTAAGGCGCTGGCCTTCTGACCCCAGCTTGGCAGTTTTGATCCTGGCTCAATCCGGTGGTATTTGAAGATGCTCATAGACGTCAGACTCGTGTCGGTAGATTTACTGGCACGTAAAAGAACTGCTAAGAGACTAACAACCGGTGCTTCGGTGTCTTCGAAAACCATAAAAGTAGTTAGTGGGACATAAAGCCGATGGATAACATTATTATTACAGTAGAACCTCGATAATTCGAAATCTGTTCATTCAAAATCTCGCCTAATTCGAAGAAGCTCTTGTTTCTGGAAACATGAGGTGCGGTTTTGCATGTTATTTAAATTATTTATTTTGAAATACGGATAATTCGTAATTCGAAGAACATTGTCGGTCCCATTACCGAAATTCAGACTTTTAATTCAAAACTGCCTTTACATTTTAAAAAATAGTATTTTACAGAGTAATTTAAATTCAAAATTTATCTGCATCATGAAAGAACGTGTCTTCTGGAACGTGCAGGGGTAGCTTTCCACACTTTCACTGACTTTGGTGTGTCTACAATGTGCTCCATATGTGCTAAGTTTGAGTGAAATTGTAATTCTTTTATATTCAGCGTTCTAAGGAACGCCACAATATCACGTAGCAGGCAGTGTGCGGAGAAACATAATCCGCGAATACTGGCGATGCCGACAGTTGGCGAAAAAGCGTGGCTCATATAATCGATTTGTATGCACCGAAGAGTATTGTTGGTGATAAAAGTAAGAAATTTATTTCTCTTCCACCTATTCAATACCTATTCTACCATCTGCTGGTGAAGTGGCTGGCAGCTGCCCGGGAGGTAAACTACCTGGGAGTAGGTTCAATATTACGAAAAATGGCACAGTGTTGGAATGCATTATCTTATTAGTTTTTAAAATAATTTGTATACTATGTACTCAATTTTGTAGTAGATTTTAGATCAATTTTTCCTTGCATGCAGCCACCTCCGTGCAAGCGCTGGGTTTGCTACCCGAAACTAGACACCGATATACGGAGTTGGGTAGACTGATTTTCAGCGACTTCTCGCTTTCGAGTGTGGTGCTATCTATCATCAGATGTATGAAGCTCATTTCGATTGTCTTATTTTCCTGTTCTTGCATCTGTTGATTATCATCAAAAAGCCTAATAAGGGGAGTCTTTAAGGGATATGGACAACGATTTATGTCAAACTTTCGTGATTGTAATCTATGAGCTTCAAAATCAATACCCAATTGGGATTAAAATCTCGAGATTACATTTTCTTAGGCCAGTTATAACATGTCATGTAAGGCAGCGTTTTTGGAAAGTATTCTCGTAGTAGATTGGTCAAGTCACTCGCTCCGTAATAGAAGGTACGCAGGTTTTCATTTAAAAATTTATTTTCGTTCCCTGCCATTGTTCTTAACACTTGTTTATGCGCTTCCATATACGTATATACACCCACATCTTCCTTACGGACTTATTGCCTTTGAGCATTCTATCTGCAGGCTTCTGTGAATTGATTAAGTATTTCCATGATGCTCTATTTGCAACTAGCTCTGTGACCTTGTTTAGTTCTACATGCTTCCATTTATTGATAATGCATTTCATTCTAATGTTTAACTTTATGAAGATAAAGTTGGAAGGTACTGTTGATGAACTAATCAGGGTAAATATCCATACATAGGAAGAGGAATTCGGGAATGGAATAGTTTCCAATTTCTTCAAAATTATTTTCAAGAAGACTACCTAAACAACTGATAGGGAATCTGCTACCTGGCCCACAGTCCTATGTGCTATATTAATCGTAACATCACTTTCTATAAGTAACACACATAAAGCATTTTCGTAGTGAACATAATATTGTGATTAAACATTTCAATGAAATATATTATTAACAAAAGAACGTATGAAAAGTGGCAAACAGATTAATAGAATGCTGATAATGAAAATTAAAAAAGATTCGTCATAAGGAAGACTCGAACCTGCAAACCTCGTATTATGAACTGCGCGTGTTAGTCATTATGCTACGGGGAAGCTTGGGGTAATTGGGATACATTCACTAACTTATACCCGGTGTCTGAAAACTGAAAAGTAGAAAATTAAATCCCATTTGAAATTATTTCCAAATAGGTTTTAATTTTACATCCTTTTAGAGTTTCTTTGCGAAAGCTTGATGTATAAAATGTGTTCCCTACGCTACCAATGCAAGAGGCTGGTGTGACCGTTGCAAATCAAGGGAAGCATTAATGGTCAAAATCCTGCAATACAATTTCGATCACTGTTACAGTATAATGCTTTTTTTCAGTATACTAAGCTAATTTGAGTTGTATGTCACCAGAAATACAGCTAATAATGTTCAGCTCTCAAAACTTGCCCGGCAGGTAAAGTCTTATCAGATGCAAGGCTTTCCAGGCGTTTGCTCTATTAACCAGCGCCTCGTCTTAGGTCTGACACTAGACTCATCAGAGTGGGATATGTCGGACCCTACCCACCGACGCTGGGGTGTATGCCGGTGAACCCATTAGAAGCCCCTACAAGAGGCACAGTCTGATAACTGCATACGGGAGACAAATCTCCAAAATGGAATTATTGCCCGCCTAACAATTCTGAATGGAAAATTCCAAATTCCCATGGAGGGAATTAGATATTTTTCACCAATAGAGCCTGTCAAAAATATATCAGATGCAAGGCTTTTCAGGCGTTTGCTCTATTAACCAGCGCCTTGTCTTAGGTCGACACTAGACTCATGCGTGAGACTGATGCCAAGCGCGGAAGTAGCGTATACTGAGAGCGGAGAGAGCATCGTTGCCAAGGCGCGTCGGCGGTGATGCCCGATTTACACGCATTCAGAAAGATAAATTTCCCAAAATTTTAAATAAGACCCGCACCCAATTTTGGAAGTAATATTTTTGAAAAACCATTGTGGGTGGTATTCGAGATTATACGGTATATCAGATACACATGTCAAGGTCCAATATTACGAAAAATGGCACAGTGTTGGAATGCATTTCCTTATTAGTTTTTATATAATAATTTGTAGAGAAAAAGGTGGTCTAATGACATTTCAACAGCCTCATTAAGTTGTTCTCTAATAAATTGTTCAACATAGGTGCTCAATTAGAACTACAACATAAATATAATGTCTTTCTGGGCTACTAAAAAACTAGAACTTATTCGCTACTTTTGAATAAGAATATATCTGTGGCTTGGTTCTAAAAGGGCCAATGTCAAAAAAATTGTTTTTGAGCTATGAGTATTTGAAGTTTTGCTTATAGTTTTCTCAATTATTGTTTTCGACAACTAACTTTAAATAACTTTATACTTGCTTTGTGGAAGTCACCTTATTAAACGCTAATTTTTTCTATCGTATTCTTCAAAAATTGCCAGGTCTCTAATCTTTTTTGGTAATCTAACATTATTGACAAGGGCTTATTTAATTAAACGTTAACGGTTCGTTTAGTACTTAACAGAGACATTGGCTCTTTTAACATGTTGCAAGCCAGGATAAAACTCGTTTGTATCAGTTAATATCTCAATTTCGATAAAAAATGACATTGGCCCTTTTAGAACCAAGCCACAGATATATCAAGTACACATGCCAAGGTCCAATATTACAAAAAATGACACAGTGTTGGAATTGCATTTCCTTTTCATTTTGTATATAATCATTTGCATTGTTCTATACTCACTTTCGTCATTTTGTACAATATTTTTAAACTTTCATTCATATTCAACATTGACCATGGCTGAAGGCCATCAATATTGTTAATTTTTCACTTGTACCATACAACGATGGCTTTTTAAGTTAATGTATTCAATTTTGTAGTAGATTTTAGATCAGTTTTTAACCAGGTACCTGATATGATTTAAGGTAATGATACGGCTGATTATGCCTCATGGGAAAGGGCGAAACATGTCCCAATTCTTATTTTAATGTGGATTTAACTCTAACTTATTGAATTGTATTGAATAGGTGGAAGAGAAATAAATTTCTTACTTTTATCATAAGATTACTTTCAGTATGGATTCGGAATGATTTTCATTACTTGTAATATTGTCAGTGCTGATGTTACGGAATTTTTTATTTTTTAATGCTGAACCCAAACGAACTTTCGGTGTTAGAGGAAAAAAGTGCCAGCCGGGAAATCGTACAAGGGTTGGGGTCACTGTACTGTGTTGCAATGGACATGGAAGCGAGAGAATTCCTTCTCTCATCATATAAAAGTTCGAAAAGCCACGATGTTTTAAGGGCGTCAGGCACTTTCCGTGCAAGTACCAGGAATCTATAAATGCAAATGGCACGGTAATCCAACAGATAAAGCATTTGCACAGGAGAACCAGCAAAATTTGTCCTCATCTTTGAATTTTTTTTCTTTCGTTGCATGACGTTATGTTTGCCAGTGTTTTATCCAAGTGCATTATTGAATAATGTAAATGCTCCTTGTTGGATACGTTTCGGAAATAGATTTCTATGGCATTTGAAAGGTTTAAACTGATAATCGAGGTGATTGCATGCATAATGGGTCTTAGAATACTTTGTGACTCAACAAGAGTTGGCATTTTGAATTACGAGACAAGGCTGCCATGGTTAAGTGCCATGGCAGGAAATTGTACAACGATAATCACTGTACTGTGTTGCAATGCAGATGGGAGAGACTTTCTCCCCTTTTCATAGGAAAGTTCGATAAGCCACGATGTGTTAAGGGCATTGGGTACTTTCCGTGTAAGTATAAGGCATCTAAAATGCATACAGTACAGTAATCCGAAGAATAAAGCACTTACACAGGGGGGCCAGTATAGATTTTTCCTCGTCTTTGAATCATTTTTTCTTTTTCTTTAAATTTCATTGCGTGATGTTATGTTGGATGGATACATTTTGGATTTTTTTTTTCCATGGCATTTAAAAGGTTGAAACTATAAATCAAGGTTAATACTTTGTGACGCCGCGAGGGTTGGCATTTTTGAATTATGATTTGGTGGTTAGTTCGAAATCACGTAATTGGAAGTCCGACTTTTGCGTCCCAACGATTTCGAATTAAGGAGATCTTACTGTATTTATAAGCGTGATCGGATTGTTGGTGAGTGAGTGAAACAGATAATTTAAATCCAAGCAACCGCAAGCCACAATTTATCGACCTTAATTGTGTATTGTATTAGAAGTGTTTCTAAAGCCCTCCTGAAATATAATATTGAACATCATAATTCGTTACGTACAGTACAAACATATTTGAGGTTCTTGGCCTAGCTCTTTATTGTATTTGGTCAAAATATATAAAGTGCAATGAACATAACTAAGTTATTTCTTACAGCGTAAATTGAAAATGACTTGGATTTACGCCCTCTTTCTTTCATTATTTTCTGCCTCCATTTCAAACTCGGGTATTGCCACAGTGATCTAGAGAGAGACACTGGAGGAACTTCGCCTAACTTCATGGCCTGTGACGTTACGACAATGTCACTGTGGCTGAATAGCATATCGTCCCTTAAGAATTGATACCAGTATCTGACAAGGCTCTTCCTATCCATTATGTTCCTTAGGACTGTTCGCGCCTCCCAGCCACTTGTGGATATGTAGGCCATCAGAGCAGTTTACGTTGTGTTCATTTTCCTATGCTGTAGTATAAAGGAAACTGAGCCTTGTCTACATTATACTGTAGTACTGTTCATATACGTCATACAAATATACAGTTCGGTACGGTAATGTTCATTTTCCTTTACACGACGGTGTAGGAAAATGAACATAACATAAATTGTTCTGATGGACTGCATGTCTGGATGTGACTGGGAGACATGACTAGTCTTAAGGAACATAATGGATAGGGAGAACATTGTCAGATATGCGGTATCAATTCTTAAGGGACGATATGCTAATCGCCTACCTGCCCGCCCGCTTACAGTGCCCGTGGGACGAAATGCCCACCATGAGCACTTCTGGTGTAGAGTACTAGACGGATGAAGTGGTATACATAAACCAACTTTGGTGGTGGGATCATGTGAAATGAATGGGGGGAGGGTAGATTACCTGGGAGTATAATGGTCTTGGTCATGGAGGATAGAGAAGTAGAGAGAGACAGATGACAGAGGTAAGACAGAGTTTCTAATGATCTAAAGATAAGACGCATGGGACTACATGAAGCCATAGAGCTAGCAACAGAGAGAGGAATGTGGAGACATTTAGTTAATTCATGGAAGTTTGCAGACTGAATGCTGAAAAGCAGTATACTGTAATTATTAATAATAATAATAATAATAATAATTGCTTAATGTTCATTTAATTGTGAGGTGTTGTAATTTTGCAATTTAGGAATTCTTTACCAAGGGAGTTGGCTGTGAGGTTAGGGGTGCACTTCTGTGAGCTTGCATTCTGGAGGTGGTGGCTTTGAACCCCATTGTCGGCAGCCCTGAAGATGGTTTTCTGTGGTTTCCCATTTTCACAGCCATTTCCTTCCCACTCCTAGACCTATCCTATCGTTAGAGCCCTGTGCGGATATTCAAAATAACATCCGCATCTGTGGATGGTTATCCGCGGATATTATAAATATTTACCTACAATATATTACACCCAACTGGTCTAGAGAGCCAAGAATAATGGCCATGAGGATTCGTTGTGCTGACCATACGACACCACCTAATCTGCAGGCCTTCAGGCTGAGCAGCGGTCGCTTGGTAGGCCAAGGCCTTTCGGGGCTCTTGAGCCATGGGGTTTGATTTATATTACACCCAAGCTATTGAAACGGATAGATCTGTTAACATAATACAATAGGCCTGATACCTGGCACCAGAATTCCTACAGTCACGGGTTTATGAGGGATTTTCTCTTGCGATAACTACCGACATATTGACCTTTGTTCCTTCCTTCCATTAATTGCAGGCAGGAGCCAGTTAGGCTTAGGTCTGATTTATGGCTTTATGATCTCAAGGCTCTGTATATCACCATTCTCCCATACCAGTGTCAAGGGTGGCCTAACTGCAAGCAAAAGTAAGAGTATACCTGAGTGAAAATCAAAAAACATCATTATTTAGAAATTATCAACAAAATTATCCGCACTGGCGTACATTTTGTATCCACCAAGACAGTAACTTCACGCGGATATCTGCATCCGTGCAGGGCTCTACCCATCATCGCTATAAGACCTAGCTGTGTTGGTGTGACATAAAGCAAACTGTATTTTTAAAAAAAAAAAAAAGAGTTCTTTAATGCACCAGAAGTGAACGTCATGGAGTTGTCGCATACAAACATCCTGAAATGCTACATACCTCAGACAGGATTGAACATGCTATCTTGGAAGCAGGAGGCCAATGACCGAGGACAACAATAACAGAACGTACATCAAGGACAATTCGCCAAATTGACCTGCGAACTCAAAGATTGTTTCTATTTTCTGTCCTCATCTGTTTTTGTCATTTTTCGTTGATTTCTTTTCATCTCTTGAGGAAGTCTTTTCTGCTTCGTATCTTTGTTAAAGCACTAGGCGTCAACACACAAAGGTGCCATTGTCGAAAGTGAAATGCATCTATGAGGTGGGACATGAGGGAGATGGACAGTCGCAGGGAGGGCTGTGAAGATGTTATTTCGCCCTGATAAAACTGATAAGCATGAATGAGCTTATTCAGGACTTAAGAAAGTATAGGAGAACTGGGATTCATAAGGAGAGGTTCTATCTCTGAATATGCAGAGTTTGAAATTTTAGATTACAATCTTTGGGACAACTGAAGCAAGTGATCTCATCATAGTAGGAGGGCACTGCAACAACATTTTCATTCAATCACTTTGTAGGATCCTTGCATGGTTGTAAAAGAGTATGAGAATGTTTGTTGTATCACAGCACACACAATGAATTATCATTTTATTTGTATCTGTAATTTTGATTGTTTTTAATGTTGTCATTTATAGGAAAGAGAATTCTTTGACATTGTGTACTAATGCTGTAGGAGGGTGGAGTTTGGTGAGTGGTAATATCCATGTTTTTAACTTGTGGTGCATGTGATGCAATGCAGGCGACTGTTGGTTCTTGGAGCTGCCAGGGTGCCGATGGGTGAAGTTTACCAAGGGTCCGAACACACCCCGTCTGTGGCACAAGGCTCCTTTTCTCCCTCCAGGCGATCTCATCATAGTAGGAGGGCACCGCAACAACATTCTCGTCCCTGTGATAAACAAAGTACATCCAGTGAGTACTCCACACAATCACTTAATTGGCTTATCAGTCATTGTGCGATAGAGGAAGGACTGATTTGTTTGGTTCTCATACAGATTTTAAATTTAAAAATGAAATAATCATAGATCTTACCTTGGGATTTTTTGGCATTTCAGTAGTTTTTTGTAGCATGGAAAATTCTGGATCAGTCAGGGATGTGCAGAGCTACAAGACATTTAACACATTCGTATTGGTTAGAGAAGAGGATTTTATGAGTAATATTGGACCTATACTATTAATCGAGTATTAATCCACTGTTCGTTTATCGGGTTTTTACTTTAACCCAGCCATTTAACATCACATTCATCTCCTCCAGAATTTTCTGAATTATTGTCACTTTTATCCCTACCACTGTGCAATTCTTCACTTTTCTGACTCGCTGTCGCTCTTGCTCTTGTTCAGAATCAGAAATATCACTGCTTGCTAACAACTGCCTGCTACATGTTCTGACTAATACTACTGGCCTTGGGTTGGGTGGAGGCAGGTGCATTGAGATTTACACTCAATTTCAGATAGAACGGAAACTAGTTGAGCTAATCAAATGCAGTTTCTCTTGCCAGAAATGGCAATTCTTCCTCTTTCGAATTGTTCATAACAAGTCATGCCATCTCTTGGTGGTCATTTGACTTACATGCTCAAATCTGATTGCATATGTTTATTCTGTGAGCTATCGCACGGTTGTGAGGCATGAGGGTATGCCAGTGAGTTAAGGAAGCTGTCTCAATGATAAATGTACATTACCTTTGGAATGGCTCATGTTACATAATAATATTAATGAGCAGGTAAACTAGGTCTCTAGTCCTTTAAAGTGAAAAGACCAAAATACTTAACATTCAGGTGGGGTAATTCAGACCATGAAATGTTTCTGTCCATCTCCCTTTTCACCCTTAGAATACGTACGAAAAAGTAATTTAGTAGGCTTTTTTATGTATCATTATGTGCTTTACAGGAAATGAAAATAAATAAACTTATTGGTATACACTGATGAACAGTTGAGTCAGAGAGAGAGGAAGGAGAATAAGATAGCAACACATATAATAGGATGAACACAATGGCAGGTCAGTGTGGGAAGAGAGAGCAACAGAAATAGGAGATGAGGTTAAACATGGAAACACAAAAAGACAAGGACTATCCTCTCATCTTCATACACTCCATTTTCAAATAGATAGGCTCTCTCGTTATCGATCCCAGTTCTTTTACATCCATCCCTTCTCTGCCTCTGCTGAGCTCGTTTCTGCTTCCCAGCTTCATCAGGAGAGGAACCCGCGAAGTGTAACAACCCATTTTTCCAGGCTCTTCGCTCGGTGAAGGAATGGTCGAAATAAGCAAACATGTTTTGGCACTTGACCGTTTCCGAGAAAATGACAGTCGAAGTTTCCGACATGCTTTACTTGCCTATTAGTGCTTAGAAAAACTGCAAAGACTATTTGATGCCCGTGACCTGCAAAACTTCTATGATATAATGGAGAAATTTTAGTGTGTTGGAAGGAACATTTCTCTGCGCTTCTAAATCATGTCTCCAATGTCACTGAAGACTTTCTTTTTAATGCCCTCAGCAGCCCCAACAATCATGGATGGCAGTTCCACCCACATACAGAGACTTCACCAGAGCACTCAATCAGCTAAAACCAAGAAAGGCTCCTGGTAGTGATAACATCCCTCTGGAACTGATACAAAATGGAGGTATACCTTTGAAGACTAGACTTTTCACACTCGTACTATTGATTTGGGAAACTCGAGAACTACCTGACGACTTGAAGAATGCTGCAATCATCACTATCTTCAAGAAAGGCGATCGTAGTGTATGTGGGAACTACCGTGGTATATCGCTTTTGTCAACTGTAGGTAAAATTCCCGCGAGGATTCCATTAAACCGGCTCCCGTGTTATCTCAGAGAGGATTTTGCCTGAGTCTCAGTGTGGTTTCCGAACCTTCAGAGGGATAATAGATATAATCTTCTGTGCTAGACAACTCCAGGAAAAATGCAGCCTCTGTATTTAGTTTTCTGTGATCTGGAAAAAGCCTTTGATTCAGTACCTAGATCTGCTATATGGAAAGTATTGAGACATTTTGAATGTTATGAATGTTTTGTGGAATTGGTTCAAGCTCTTCATGATGGCATGTCTGAACAGGTTCTGCACAGTAACTCGGTATCAGATTCGTTCCCAATCACTCATGGATTGAAACAAGGCTGTGTGCTTGTTCCTAGACTCTTTGCTCTGTACATGGCTGCCATGCTGCATAAATCATCTGCAAACAACTTTAGATTAAATTTTGTTTTGATGGAGGCCTTTTCAATCTGGCAAGACCGCTCACAAAGACGTACTCTGGTTAGCCGGGTGACAGAACTGCAGTATGCTGATAACACCGTATCTCCTGCTCTAACACCTGCAGAACTACAACAGTCAGTCAACTGCTTTAAAACTGCATGTGATTGCCTCATGGAGCTTCACTTAAGCATTTTAAGGACCAGTTGAAACACATCACGAAGAAAACTGGTATTAATATATAGACATGGGAAGAATGTGATGTGGACTGTTCACTGTGGCGGAACACTACATCCACCGCTGTCAACTTGTTTGAAAGAGAATGCCATAGACATCAAGAGACCAAGCGACAAGCAAGAAAACTCCATCAATTACAATCCCGCCCTCCAGCATCCATTCAGTGTGATTTGCGTGGGCGTATGTGTTATACCAGGATCGGTCTGTTTAGTCATTGCAAACACATCCATAAACTGAGTTGAACTGGTCAATGTATGCGGGAAGAAGTTATATATACTTTGATTAAAGTTACAGCCGATGACGAGTGCGTAGCAAGTGGTGCAGTTGGTTGTTCGTGGCTTCACACTATTGTGCCCTGTGTTCAAATTCCGATGAATTGTGTTGTTTTAAACATTTATTTACCTTTGTCCATTGAGAATTACTACATAAATGGTTTTGTTCAATATTTTGAAATATCATTGTCCTTTTTCGTCTGTTAATGTTATGCCTGGTAAACAAATTTTAAAACGTCAATTGTCCTACACATTGCACAACAAAGGAATATCATGACTAGACATGATGCATTAAGAATCCACACATTGATTCATAATCATTTGCAAGCGCCATTTTTGGAAAAATGATGCGTTATGTGTGATTTGTCGGAAATTTTCCAACACATGAAATCTTCAGTAATGTTAACGATATTTCTTTCCTGAGTGATATTCCTACTCAGATGTGTGAATGTGGCAAATCGGCCTTCAAGCGATGCTTATGGTATGAAAAATGTCTATGTTTCAAATGTTTCTATGATCGGTATCATCCAAGGGAATGCACCGTATCTCCCTAAAGCGTTACTAAAAGAATGAACTTACAAAACATTGAAATCCCTGAAAAATACAATAGGCCTATATAGGCTATTCAGTGGAACCTCGATTCTCAGTTTTTGGAGGGACCATGGGAGAAAAGCTTGTAATGCAGGGAAATGGAAAATCCGGGAATGAATGAAAACCATCAACAATTGGGCTAAACATCACAAAAATGTTATATGTATAATTATAATGTTACAAACACTTCTAAACCAAACCAACGCCCCAGTGGGCCTTCTGTGTAGCAAGTGACTGCTGCTCAGCCCGAATGCCTGCAGATTATGAGGTGGCACATGGTTAGTGTAACGAATCCTCTTGGCCATTATTCCTGGCACCCTAGACCGGGGTCGCTGTCTCACCATTAAATAGCTCCTCCGTTAAAGGTAATCACGTAGGCTGAGTGGACCTGGAACCAGTCCTTATATTCAGGTAAAAATGCCTGACGAACCCGGGCCCTTCAGGTGAGAGGCAGGTAAGTTAGACTGCAGAGCCAGCTTCAAACATTAATTACTGGTATGCGAGTTAAAAATCTTGATACTTAACATTCAGTTTTACCGGGGAAACTTTTTCAGTTTCCTGTGAGAACTTCTTTCATTTCATCGACTTTGATCAGCCAAACACTTCGAAAATTCTAATAACGCAAAACCAAATGACAATGGACTACAAGTAGTTTTTAATACTTTAATCTAATAAAATAAAGCAGATTAGATACAAAAAAGCCCAACATGGTGGCAAAATTCCTTCATTTTTAAATCTTCTGTTGTAATTTGGTCACTGGTACACTGTTCAGTTTCTGGAAATTTTGTACTGCGTAAATTAGGCCTTCATAAGCTTTTAAATTTTATGTTGAACTCTGAGAATAGGCTTTCAAATGTATCGATTCTATAAAGTTCTCAAATGCATTATATTCAATTCTGCCCATCACTAATCACAGTTGAATTGGAAAGGGAAAGAAATATCATCAGAACTTAAGAAATTACGATTATTCGTTGCCTTGAGCTCAGCTGGAAAGCGCGCTCGCTGCACAAGTCAGTACGAGTGGGAAATTATACAAACATTTCACATGTAATGTTGCACAAATAAAATAACTGCGGTTATGACATTTTAGCACAGTAACGTAAAATTCCCAGTAGTATGTTAAGGATCAAAAACTGTAAAAGGCAATCCCAAGACTTACGATGGCTTTATATGCTGTATGTATGGTGCAATGCGATAATATTAAAATACTAGATTTGTGTTAAGAAGGAACAGTTTCAGTTCCTGCCTGAAAGCCCAGTGACTATACAGTGCTCTGAGGCAAGTGCCGAAAACCTCTTCGGTGATACAATTTAAAAAAAAAGTAAAAATTAAACATCTATCCCTGAATGTAATGTAGACATTTCACAAATACGAACATTTGATGAAACTTTTTCTGTCTTCAAGTACAGTGTATAGTAAATGTAAGAAATTTATTTCTCTTCCACTTATTTAATACAATTTAAAATGTTGAAGTTTGACTTAAAACATTATTAAAATGAGAGTTGGGACATGTTTCCCCCTTTCCTATGGGGCATCATCAGCCGTATCAATACCTCAAACTCTACCAGTTACCTGGTTAAAAATTGTTCTAAAATCTGCTGCGAAATTGAATACATAAAAAAACTTTTAAAAAATTACAAACCATATTGTTACCTTGCACAAAATTAATCAAAGATCTACTACACTAGTGAATACATTGAGCAAACTTCACTTAAAAATGCTGACATATAAGTAAAATTTAACAATATTGATGGCCTGGGGCCATGGTCGATGCTGAATATTAGGGAAAGTTTAAAAAAATATTATTACAAAATGGTGGAAATGAGTGTAGGACAATGCAAATATTTATGTACGAAGTGATGAGGAAACTAAAAAACAAAAAAAAATTACAACTTGTTCGCTATTTTTTAATAGATTACATCAAGTACGGTGTGCCAAGGTCGAACATTAAAGATATTGGCACAGTATTGAAATACTTTTCCCCATCATTTCGTACATAAATATTTGCATTGATCTACACTCATTTCCACCATTTGGTAATAATATTTTTTAAACTTTCATTAATATTCAGCATCGATCATGACCACAGGCCATCAATATTGTTTACTTATATGATGGCTTTCTTAAGTGAATTTTGTTCAGTGTATTCACTAGTGCAGTAGATCTTTGATCAATTTTATACAAGGTAACAATATGGTTTGTAAGTTTTTTTATGTATTCAATTTCGCAGAAGATTTTAGAGCAATTTTTAACCAGGTACCTGGTAGGGTTTGAGGTATTGATACGGCTGATGGTGCCCCATAGGAAAGGGCGAAACATGTCCCATCATTTTAATAATGTTTTAACTCAAACCTTAACATTTTGAATTGTATTGATTATAAGATACTTTCAGTACGGATTTGCAATGATTTTCATTACTTGTAATTCAAGTACAGCTTTCGAAATGCGCGCTGTCTCCTTCCAGTCATCATGGCCACTTTCTGTTTTATGTTTTCTGAGGATTCTCGAAACAATACCACCTGAATGCGATGCTAAGATGGTTCCTTATGCTACTTCACCGATCGATTTTCCAATACAGTAACAGTACTTGTTCTAAGTATCGCAATGACGGGTCGTTAACACCAAGATCCATAGTATGTCATAGCCATCCTTTTGTGAGATACAGTTTATTGAAAAATGCTTGATCGAGGATTTAGTGTTGATAAGATTGAAATTTCTGGATGGTTGATCCGGGAAATCGTTTCTTCGAGGAATGGATAATAGAGGATTTTCACAACATGATTTAATTAAGATGCTTGTGGGACCGCGTAATTTGAACGAATAATCTGGGAAAACATAGTTTTCAGGAATGGATAATCAAGTTTTCACTGTATAATAAATACATAACACTTATTGTGAAACGCAATTGAAACTTTTACAATTAACATAACATCCTTTTATCCATTAACTTGATTAAAAACGTTCATGTAGTAACCTTGAATGGACGTAAGTAGATAAATGAAACAACAACAAAATAATCATCGGGATTTGAACACGGGTTGTAAAAGTGTGAAGCCACGGCAGTAGCTGCTGCACCACTGTGTCAGTTGAACTTGTTACACTCTAAAAGGCGCGTAAAGCACGACGTGAAGTTTGACCATCATTATCTCTTTAAGTGTCAAGTGTCTACGGATATGCCAAAAAAATGTGTTAGTTATTTCTACCCCTCTTTCACTGGGTGAAGTTCCAGGGTAATCAGGTTGTTACTCTTGGCAGGTTCCGCTCATCACTGAGGGACCATCTTGACAGATCTTCAATCTTGATGTGGGATAAGAAGAAAGCTAGATAAGTATAGGAAAAGGGAAGAAACATAGACAAAGATAAATACAGGTGGTAAAAGAACAGGAACATAGGACAAACACAAAAGAAGATGACGGAAAGTTGAATTAGAGATGTCTTGCCGTACGGGGAAAATGGCACTGTTGTAAACTCGTTAAATGTATTAATACGGCGTAGCACAAGATAGCGACATTTTTGGGCCCTTGTACTGGCCACGTGAATAACGGTTGACTACAAGATGGGCAAGACAAGAGATCTCTGCGCATTTGATTGGAGCCTGATTATCGATGCCAGACATATGGGTCATTCCATCTCCGAAGTTGTGCAGGCACTGGGCTTTTCATGGGCCAGCATGCCAGGAGTGTTCCACAAGTATGTGGATTCGGAGAATACTACCACCACCGTCCAGGGTCAACTACCGTGTTGTACAGCGTGTTGATGATGAAGGTAACCATCGGCTAGCTCATATGGTAAGAGGTAATAGACGGGGCTAGAGTGCAGCAGATCACTTGCAAATTTAGTGCTGGACAACGACGAAGTGTGAGCAGCTATGCCATCCAGAGCCATTTCCTAGCAATAGCATATAGCAGTCACCATTGTACTGTGGTACCTCTGCTTACTGCACATCAGAGGGCACAATGACTGACATGAGCAGAGGAACACCAATTTCGGATTTTCGAAGTATGGAAGAAGGTTGCCTGGTCAGATGAGTAGAGGTGCCAGCTGGTACACGACAATGGCAGGGTACGAGTGCATCACCTAGCACGAGGCAATAGGTTTCTCTTGGCAGTTTGTTATAGCTCAGCTGGTGGTGGCAGTATCCACATATGAGGACTGTTCATGTGGAATGAAATGGAACTCCTGGTATATCTGCCAATGTTCCTATCCGGCGAATGTTACGGGAACCTGCTGTCCACCCATTTATTCGCCTCTAGCATCCTGCAGGATTCCAAGACAATGCACCATCCCATCGCTCCGAATTATGGCCGATTGGTTCTATGGACACAGACATGAGGATGCTATTTTAGTCTTGAAGGTCATCTGACCTCAGTCCTTTTGAGCACCTCTGAGATGTTATTAATAGGAATCTGGATGCCCTGGACCTTGCTCCGTCCATTCACTGTGTATTGTGGGAGGTTGTGCAGCTGTTGTGGATTAGTATGGCTCCCTAAAGTCTTCGATACCTCGTGGAGTCCATATCACAACATGTCACCACCATCATCTCAGTGAAATGGGGTGCTAAATTCTATTGTCCAGGTATCTTAATTCTGTTGCTCATCAGTGTACATTGTAAGGGGGAAAAGGCAGGCAGACAGAAATATCTCACCTGACCTTACATTTTTTATCCCCGAAACAGTATTTAACATTTGTATTTTAAGTGTCAGTACACTTAGGGTAAGGTTTCATTGTACTGAAAAAAATATGTGTTAATTTAATTGTATAAAATACGTGTTAAGCTAATTGTTATTCAGGAAAAAATTATATATTCGCACACGAGTTACTGCTGCCAATTGTTGGTTCTTGCATATCGAAGATACATAAGGACAGATATATTTCAGATAGGTACTAATTGAATCAGTCATTTTAGAAAGGGCACATGTCCAAATTGTCGTTTTTTGTTTCTTTGCAGATTTATGTTCTTTTCATCCTTGCGCACCTTGTCACAAAAGAAAGGTCACTTATCCAGCCAGTAACATGCTGATATTTAAGGTTCATTTGGGTGTTCTTTGGAAGGCATTTAAGAAAGGGTACATATCCCTAGATATGTGCCCTTTCTTGCATGACTTCTTTGCTTACTGGAAGGAACATCTGCCTGTTCTGCCTGAAGAAAACTACATTAGAATGCAAGAGTAATCCCGAAATACTAGGACTGTGTTTTGATTATTGTCAGAACCTTCCCCTGCCAAAAATACCAGTGCAGGACATATTCTACATGCGAAAGCTTTGGGTGAACACGTTTGGCATTCACAATATGCAAACAAATTCGTCAGTGCTTTATGTTTACTGCAAAGGTACAGGTGCCAATGAAATGTATAGCTTTTTGTTACGCTATATCCAAACATGTGTACCAAAGAGTGTAAAATAGCTTCGAATGTTCCCTAATGGCGCTGTAGGGCAGAAAAAAATTCATACAGTGATCAGATTATGTGCAGCACTTGTTGACATGAAGCGATTTGAAACCATTCACCATTACTTCTCTATGCGAGGGCAATCATTCAATGCCTGTGATAGAGCTTTTGCTATCATTAAACAAACTGTTAAAAAATTAATCGAATTTATGATGTGAAACAATATTGTGAAATCATCTTACGGGCACCTATTCGTCATGACAAGTTCACCATCATTCTGGTGGAGACGAGTAATATTCTTAACTTTACTGCATGATGGCCGAAATTTGATAAGAGGGGAGGGTTGTCAGTTGAATTTCGAGGAAGAGGAGTGCCTACCAACTTGAAAATTCGTTTCCAGCCAGCATCATCTTTGCACTTTCTTTACCCTGCCAATGATCCCGGAACCGTACGGACAAAACAGTTCATCAATGGCCTTACTGAACACTTCTTCCGTTTGCATCTAGACAGAAACGTTCAACTTCCTAACGAACTAGCCTACGACGAACCAATTCCTATTGACAGGAATAAGATGAATGACCTAAAACGTCTAGAAGTGTACATTCAGGGGCAGTACAAAGACTTTTACAACGAAATACTTGCATGACTAACTGTTCGTGTGACTGACAATGATTGTGATTAACTGTCATCATTCAAATGATTATTGTTGTAGAACAACGACACAGTGTGTCTAAGTTATTTGAATAAACAAAGCGTTTTTGCTCCAAAACTGATTTTTATTCAGCTATCATTGTAGAAAGGGCATATATCCAATTTTTTTATCTGTCAATTACCATAAAGTCCTTCATCTTTATCCCATATTTTATAACGTAACCTATCCACAATCGTTAACACTAACGGACAAAATACATACATTTAACGTAACTAGCAAGACTGGCTTTTAAATCAGTTTTTTGCTCCTCCTGAAAAGTTGCGTTTCTGGACATGTGCCCTTTCTTAAATGACTGATTCAATTTTTTCTAAGTGTATATAGGTATTTAGTTCTGTTTAATATAAGGTTTCGGAGCTTTCTCTTTTCCAATTTCTAGTGCTCTTTATTTCACTAAAAGCATACTTTTTCACAAGTTTTATTTTCATGATTTGTAATTATTTGTAATGTGGAAAATGGACTTTAACTAGTTGTGACCTCGTGTCATGTTTTTACATGTGGTGCTTGGGCTGTTGTGCCGCATCCCCGGTTGGTGAGGGCTGCCGTTTCTCCATCCGTCCAGTTGTCTTTGTCAAGGCTAATTGATAGCGGTCCGAGCTCGATAGCTGCAGTCGCTTAAGTGCGACCAGTATCCAGTATTTGGGAGATAGTAGGTTCGAACCCCACTGTCGGCAGCCCTGAAAATGGTTTTCCGTGGTTTCCCATTTTCACACCAGGCGAATGCTGGGGCTGTACCTTAATTAAGGCCACGGCCGCTTCCTTCACACTCCTAGCCCTTTTCTGTCCCGTCGTCGCCATAAGACCTATCTGTGTCGGTGTGACGTAAAGCAACTAGCAAAAAAAAAAAAAAAAAATGATAGCGAAGAAGAAAGGCATCAATGTTTATACTCGGCAGTGTCAGACTGTGCAGTGAAATTGCTGCCTTTTGAGGTTTCTTTTCAATTTAAGGCTTGTGATCTATTGTTGCTCGGCTTGGTGTTATTGTGTTAATTCATTCAATTTTGGTCACTATTCCAGTCATGTTGGATTATGTGGAAAGGAGAATGTCTTCAGTTCAGTTAAATAAAAGGGAGAGAAGTTTTGATAGAAGCTTCAAAATATGGGCTTTACAGGAGGAAAAACAGTAATACTGTAAAGGCTGTGAAAAAGTTGTTTTGAAAAAAAAACTAATTGCTTTTCATTGCACCAACACAGATAGGTCTTATAGTTTCTGAATGTAATGTATAAGGTTGGTGGAAAGATGAAGTAAAGTCTAGAAATTCAGCAGATCAGAAGGAGCATTCAAATGCCCAAAGACAGCTAAATTACAAGAAATCGAAAGGTGTTTTACTGAATTTGTGTAGGAGAAATACAAGTGGGGTTATCCATTAAGTCGCCAAGTTATTAGAATGGAGGCATTGGCAGTGGTACATGACTTAAAAGTTATGGTAACTGGATTTGAGCAAACTGCGGGGGGTGGGTAAATGAACAATTCAGCATTTGGGACTGTGTTAATGTCATTGCACTACTATGTGCAGTGCCTACCAGCAGATGAAATGAAATGTCATATGGCTTTTAGTGCCAGGATATCCCGGGACGGGTTCGGCTCGCCAGGTGCAGGTCTTTCTATTTGACACCCGTAGGCAACCTGCGCTTCGTGGTGAGGATGAAATGATGATGAAGACAACACATACACCCAGCCTCCGTGCCATTGGAATGAACCAGTTAAGGTTAAAATCCCCGACCGGGCGGGAATCGAACCCGGGACCCTCTGAACCAAAGACCAGTAGGCTGACCATTCAGCCAACGAGTCAGACACCAGCAGATTATACTGATAAATTGTTCACTGAGTGCTGTGAGCCTCAGTCCACACCTCTTCTCACAACACACAAGTATGCTGAACAAGGCTTCATTATCTATATTGAGCTGAGACAACTTTAATTTAAATTCAACCTCATTCAACTGCCCAACATAAGGTGTACCAGCTGAAAACAAATATCAGATGGCCTTGCCAACCATACATTATACTGGACCTTGATTTATATCTCCATTGATATTAACAGAAATGTAGACATTAATTTTATTCCATCATGATATTACATCAAGATTTTTACTCTCTCTCACCAACTTTTATTATACAACATTAATGTATCATACTAGACTATAACGCCTGTAATGCGGTACATCTGCACCATTCCCGCGTCCAGGTCGAGTCGCGAAAAGATCCAGACTAGCTCGAAACTATCGTTGATCTTCAGTTCAGTGTCGATTAGGTGTCATGAGTTCTGATAGAGAGTCGCCGAATGAGGTAAACAGATGAACTTGTATTATATCTATGCGTTGGACGTCTCCATTTCGCTATTCGATTCATTTCATCATAAATTCCTATGATTCTTAGCCTATGATTACTTATAAACACATACTTAACCTAAGTAGCCATTGAAAGAATAAATAAATTTATCTAATATATCTTTATTAAATTAAAAAGATCTTGAAAATGATTTGAAAACTGAATATCTTGAAGAAAATCTATCTATCTCATCATCTAACCAACCTGCCTAATATTTATAGAACATTTAAAGGCCTTTAATCTCAAGTGAAAAACATGAATTCTTGCTATTTCTGTGGGATATAGAAAATGACTCAGATGTTCATTACTTGTTATAAATTATCAAATAAAAATCACGTTTTATATTCTTTCATTTCCTTTATGCAACCTAATTTCTTAAATTCTCCTAATTTATATACAGTACATTGCAAATCTATTCACAAGTTTTCAGTTTGTTTTGCCTGGATCTATCTGTCACCATTTCATTATCACAATCATCACGCTTGTTAACCTTCATATAAGGAAAAGACTCGTTTTCTCATTTATTTTTGTAAATAGAGTATTTCAAAATATACGTCCCTAACATTCGTACACTTCAGGAAGAAAAGATAAGACAAGTCATTGAATCATCACTTTGCTCTAAAAATAATCAAAGTTACCATTACTGATTATCAAAGTTGTTCATCAAAAATAAAATAAAAATTTCCAAAATTAATCTAAGTGCCAATATGTTTACAATATGTGATCTGTCATTATGTCACCAGTTACTCCTGACATCTTATTTAATGTTATTTCCGGAAATTCTGTAGTCTGTCATCTAAGAATACTCTACTAATATGTTAACATCCTTCAGTTACAGAGAACCTCTTCAGTGATACCATTTAATATGATCAAACAAGCCTCCTAACTCTATTTATTTGAATAAAGATTTTTGTGGTTAGAAATTCAGGATAATCTGGGCTAAGTTCACATTAACTTCCCTATGTGGATTCGTTTTTGATGATCTACAGGTATTTAACCAACATATGCACGTTACATGGATCATATTTAGTGTTATATATGGAATACTGAAGGACTAATATGCGTTATGGAATCAAATATATCTACTCTCAACCTTAAATTGCATCAACTAACTTGACATCGTCAATAAAATATATCCATCTCTTCATTCTCGATGAAAAAATAATCACCACCATCATTCTTCTTATTACTCAACCATTCTTCACATGTATATCATCTGCTTCATATCTCTCATATTATATCTCACTTTTCATAACAATGACCTCAATAACCTATCTTAACTTGACGCATATGACCTCGCAAATATTATTCATCCACTGATGTATTCCATTTCCTTCTCAATTTTCTTCTGATTCCTTTCATATTCTTCATATGTCTTCCTATGACCTCGATATAACCTACAGTATATATGGAATTACATTAACTCCATTTCGTAGTATAATATTTTAATATTATTATAACACTAACCACATTGTCATATCATATCAACAGCTGAAGTAAGTTAACCTCTTTACTCAATATTGATAGCATTACAAACGCATGACTTGGTTATCACTGGTTAAATATATCCTAACTCAAAGAACTTGTTTTGGTCAGATGACTACCTAATAACCTCCTATGGTGTTAAATCAATTGCCTTTCCACATGCAACTCACTTCTCTTGAATATGAATTCACGACAGCCCTGCACATACATATTTCATACAAATAGAAAATGGCACTTCTCAAAAACATGTTATTTAAATTAGTTACGGTAATGATATTTTAAAAAACTTATCTTTTCTTCCTGTTTTCCCTCGCTGCTGTGTCCAACTGCTTACGACATCTTGTTAATACGACTGTAACATTGTATTAGCCTTCGGGGAACATCTGGGTAGGTCTCTCCTCCGTCATCGGGGAATAGGTTTGTTGGCTTCAAGTCCCCATCTCCAGACAGCCTTGCCTCGGTCTTCTTAGCACATGATGTTGGCCATTTCTTGTGCAGTTAGAACGGAAATATAGATTAAGATGGTCAGTTTCATCATCTTAGTGTACAAAGCCTTCTATGATTTAGAAATATATTGATACTAATGCTTCTTTCAGTTGAATCGTGCCAATGTCTTGCAGATTACTAATATGGTTATAAAGATTTCAATTATACTGTGATTTAATTTTCTATAGTTTGTTTCTAATCGCTGTTGTATTTCTTATTTTCTTGAGAGCAAAAATGATGCTGGGTATTTCCTTCACTCGGTGTTTCGTGACGTAACTGGTTACGCAACGATTCTGACCAGTTGATCTATTTCAGTTTATTAATTTGCAAGTATGCGGTATTCTCGTTGTCTTGCATGATTTCCCTGCTGTATATTTCTATTTGCTCTTCAATTAAAACCTGCTTTTATGATTATAGTCTTCTTTCCGTATTAATCTGCCGTAGTGATCTCGTTGTGTGTTGGTTCCTTCTCGAATGAATTTTTTTAATAATAAATTTTTTAACAATATTCTATCTTTCATTCTTTTTCACTCCCTTCTAGATATTATTTCTCGACTTGTACCTGATAAGAGTATGATCTTCTCGACATTTACAGTTATATTAGCATCTTATTTGTAATGTTGTCGCGGCATAGCGTCCATTTTTGTTCCAGAATATTCACTGCTAACAGTGAAAATGGCACTCATCACTCCATCATATTTTATCCATTGTTTATTTAGTCCTAAATGTAAAATTGTAACCATTTGTACTTTGCATTGCGTGTATGTTGTACACAGTAATATGTTATGTATCCTGCCCATCTTGTAACTTCAAGCCGAAGATGATACTACTGTGCATCGAAACCGGTATTTTAAACTAATAAATAACAAGTTGTAAACATCTTATGACATACTTAGTATTGAATAGGTTGAACTTTTCCTCAATTCAAATTGTGTATCGTCAACGGTGACTAAAAGGGGAGCCAGTGGTTTTCATCTTAGGAGCATGGGATGGCGAATGAGGGGTCCGCTAGCTGAGCCTGTCATTGCTTCCACTTCTGTCAGATCCTCACGCTCATTTTTTCCCTGTCCAACCTCCCCTGGTCAGCTTTTGTTATTTTCTGATCCTGGTGATATTAGGTTTGTGGGGCCTAGGGAGTCTTTTATTTTCATTCCCGTTGTGGTCTTTCCCTTCCTTTTGCCATGCTTTAACTTTGAAGTGTTGGACCTCTTCCATTTTCCTCCTGCTTGGTGTTAATAGAGGATGGTTGCCGAATTGTACTTCCTGTTAAAGCAGGATAAAGTATCACGATACACCATTAAAACAAAGAAAGCAAGTCAGGTTTAGGAAAATGACTACAAGTAAATAATTTAAAATACAGTATATAAATAACTGAATTGAATAAATATGAATTTAAACAGAGGACAGTGAACCTCAGCTCCCTTGGAAGCTGTCCTTAATTGTGTCAGGGTGGGATATTTGGCCTCTTCATTCAATGCCCCGCCCCTAAAATGCTCAGGCTTCCTGACGTTGTGGGATTTTCCTCTTTAATAGTTAGCTATTTGTTGTAGGTGGAGAATTATTTACTACCCTCCCACCTCTCCCCCCTCAAATACACAAAAATGCTGCAGTTCTTGGAAAGTGCCTGCATTGCTCATGCACCACCTTGTGTTGTGTTCATTATGTTCTGAGTCGATGCTGTTCTCTTTAGATGATTGTTGGCTGTTGTTGATCAATGGCGAGGAGTGTGACTGGATCGAGTATACACTTCCCTACGACCACGGGGAGCTCAGGTGCTGGCACGGAGCTTGCAATATCGCTCCCGATGAGGTGGTCATCGTCTCCGGACTCACTCAGCCCTTTTACGAGACAAGACTAAAGTTGAAAGTAAATATGAGCTGGCATGTCTGCTTGTAACATTCTTTCTCTTGTTTCAAATAAATCAGAGGTTCCCAAAGTATGCCTAGAGGCGTAGCATGCATAATTATGGAACACAGAATGAAGGTTGCTTTGTCCACTTTGATTCTACCAATTGAGAAAATATGTTGAACTCAGATCCACCTGCCTCATTAAATACTGTATATGCACGAATAATCCCCGCACCCTAATTTTTAGGAAAGGAAATATTGAAAATTTTTGGTATTGTATTTGTATGGCTTTGTTAAATATTTATATCGAAGACTGTAAATACTACAATATAATGAACTATAAAATATAAATAAATTATCAAATAACTTGTCGCATCATAAACTTCAAAATGTTTTGATGTCTGTACTGTATTACCAATTTGCAAGAGTAAATATGAATTTCTCTGGCGCAAACTGGTAGTAAGTCTGTGGAAATTCACATTATTCTCTTATTAATTGGCTGGAATGCACTGCACACTGCTAGTTGTCCTGCAAAAACTGAGTTCAAAAATACTCATGAGTCATCCACGGCTAGCCTTCATCATCATGTAACCCTTCCAGCTTGCCGGGTAGGGTGGTGTTGAATGAATTCTCACCAGCATTGTTTGTCCATGCAAATCTCTCCCTCCACAATCATTCTCCAGTCCCCTCATCTACTGTCAACATCTATCTTCAGTTCGTCCAAACATCATTTCCTTGGTCATCCAACACCTCTCTTTCCACTGACTGGCTGTTCCATGTATGCAGATGGTGTTCGAGTGCCTGGCATTCCCTTTACATGTCCCAACCATTTAAGCCTTGCAGACCACTATCTGCCTGAATGTGATCTCTGCATATGCGCCTCAGGCTGGCTGTGATGGAATCACAAAACAAAAAATTCTGGGATGACTACGATCTCTAGTGCAGCAGGTGCCACATGAAGAGAACAAGATTGTGTTGGGTGACCTTAATGGTCACGTTGGAAGGACTGGTAAGGCTTATTCCGAATGTCATGGAGGTTTTGGTTACGGAATGAAGAATGACCAGGGTGAAGAGATCCTCCAGTTTGCCTCACGTACAGTCTAACTGTAGTCAACACATACTTTCAGAAGAAGGAAGAGCATCTTATCACATACAGGGTGAAGACCTCATCAATGGTACAAGACCGAGTGGAAGAGAAAGTTGCACGTACACAAATTGACTACATTCTGTGCAACCGTGATCTGCTGAGACATTTTGTTGACTTAAAGGTCATGCCAGGAGAGCCTCCGACATCTCAACATAGGCTTTTGATCGGAGAGGTATTGCTACGGTGTCCGTTAAACAACAGAGTCAGACAAACTACAAAGATTAAGTGGTTCAGGCTGCGAAAACCACTCATTGATGATATTGGGGCGTATATCGCCTGGGACGTGCAGGAGAACGACGACACCCCAGATCAAATGTGGACGAGATTTCAGTAGTACTGTACCACCTTTGGAGTTTCTGGTGGCATACTGAAAATGGGCAAGGAAGCCTAGTGGTGGAAATATAACGTCCACGAGGCACTGAAGAAGAAAAAGACTGCATTTCAAGCATGGTGAAAAGAGAAAGACAACCAGAATGGACAACACCTAAAGGAAGAATGAATATAAGATCATCAAAAAGCAGGCCAAGTGAGACGTACCAATAGCTAAAAGTGAAGCGTAGCAAGGCCTCTATGTCGACTTAGAGGCACCAGAGGGTGTGCAGCAGTTCTACAAGGTCGCTGTTCAGTGCGAAAGACAATCCAGGGATATTGTTGCCACCAAATATATCCATGATGATCGGGGAACAATACTGAATAACTATTAAGCCATTAACAACCGCTGGAAGAAGTATTTTGAAGGGTTACTTAATGAGGAGTTCCACGAGGCAGAGCAGTTTCACAGTGTCCAGTTGAGGGGCCTGTGTCTGAAGTCCCCCCCTTCTAATATTGCAGCAGCTGTGTCAGATGAAGAACAGCAAAGCAGTGGGCTCTTGTGATATTCCAGCTGAACCATGGAAAGTCCTAGGTGCCGAAGGAAATGAGTGGTTGACGAAATTGTTCACCAAAATCCTCACTGGATGTCCGAGAATGTGAGAATTACCAAGGCATCAAACTCACTTCTCACATACTCAAAATCTGGGAGCGCGTCATAGCAGACCGCATCAAAGGTTTGATTAACATCCACCGGAATCAGTGTGGTTTCACATCAGGTATGTTAACAAGTGACGTAGTTCAGACTCTGCGGATCTTGATTGAGAAACACCGTGAGCTATGTAAAGACCTTCATATGGTTTTCATCGATCTGGAGAAAGCCTTCGATTGCGTTCCTAGAGATATTGTTTGAGCAGCACTAGAACATCAAAATGTTCCTGAGGTGTATGTAAAAATGATCCAAGATATGTACCTGCGTCCCTCTACTGTGGTGAAAACCACTGCAGGTGTTTCAGATAGTTTCCGTGTTGATGTTGGTGTACATCAGGGGTCGGCACTGAGCCTGATACTGTTCAACAATGTCATCGACTACCTGACGGAGCAGTTGATGACAGACCTGCCGTGGACCACACTTTATGCAGACGATATTGTTTTGGTTGGTGAGTCATGTCAGGATGTTGAGGCAGTCGTGGAACTATGGCGAGTAATAATAGAGGCAAATGGATTAAGAAAAAGTCGCAAGACGACAGAGTACATGTAATTCAACGTTGCCCAGCCAGGGCAAGGGGGCCCCACACAACACTGTCTTCCTTGCAGGAGAACCACTAATGATGACCAACAAGTTGAAATATCTTGGTTCAGTCATCATAACTGACAGTAATATCGATGCAGATGTCAAGCACCGCATCAGTGTTGTTTGGATGAAATGGCAGTCTCTTACTGGTGTTCTGTGTGATAAGCGGATGGCAGTCAAATTAAAGGGCAAAGTGTACAAAACCACTGTCTGACCTGCCCTCATGTATGGCTCCGAATGTTGGGCAAGACAGAAAAAGCGTGACCACGTCAGAGATGCGGATGTTGCGATGGTCTGCGGGAGTCTCTGTGCATGACAAAATGCGCAATGAGCACGTGCGAGGATCCTTTAAAGTTGTGCCCCTCGGCGACAAGATGAAGGAGAAACTGCTCCGCTGGTATGGTCATGTCAGAAAAAGAAATGAACACCATTTAGTACGGAAAGCTCTTGCCATCAAAGAGCCGAAGAGTAGAAGAGGGCGTCCTAAGGCAACATGGAAACAAACTGCTGATGTTGCTTTAAGGAAAAGTGAAGTGCCATTATATCTAGCACAAGAATGTCGGACATACTCTCTCCGAGTCAGACAAGCCGACCCTAAGTGAGCTCGGGAGTGTCTGTTTCATGAGTACATATATGGCCAGGAAAGAAGGAGGAGGAGACCTTAGTCTTTCTTCCAGGGGGTGTTCCATTCCCAAAGATGATCTGACATCCCCATTTCTCACATGATCGTGCTGGGTTTTCTACATGGCATTCATAAGAAATTCGTTTCACAGGCTTGCAGTTTAGTAAAATCTCTAGTCTACAACATGTGGGTTTCTAGGCCATGTGTGAGCATGGGAATAAGATACGATTTTTACAAGGACATCTTAGTAAGGGGTACTTTCTTGTCCCAGCTACAACTTTTAACCAACACATTTCACTCATGATTGCACAAATTGTCTCTTTTTCAGTCGCACATTTTCATATCCCATTTTTCCTTTCTGGAAACTGTTTTTTGTGCATGAAATGCCGGGCAGTTAGTTTGTGTATTCAAAACAAGCTTTTTTTTTTTTCTTCCAGTCATGTATAATATACCGCATGCTTGTCCATGTTACACTTTCTTCCTGCAGTGTGATGATCAGCTTTCTCTGCCTCATCAATGATATGAAGCTTTTTTTTAGCCATGAATGACTTACAATGAGAACTCACACCAGCCATCCTAAACATTTACTGGTACTTAAAACATTGCCACGTGAATGACATGTTTGTAGCAGGTATTGAGCTGTCAACAGAGTGGGCGAAAAAATGCCTACTTCCAGATTTCTGTATTCAGGAGCACTGTGCCAACCTTCACACAAATAATACCTGCACCCCAACTATCCCAGATTTTGAAAAGACCTGTGGGGATTATTTGCGGATATATGGAATGTTTTGTTGAATGATTGTTCAAAAATTGACTTTCTGTAAACTGTATTTTCTGTTGGTGAATATATGATCAGTACTATACTTTGTTTTGGCATGTTCTTGACCACAAAGTTATGACTGCTTTATACACTCAGTGGCCACAAGTGACATGCTCAAGTTTGGTAGGTAGTCATCCTGAAACTGCTCAAGCTTTATTCATAGACTCACTGCCATGTTAATGTGATAGTAACATACATTTGCCTTTCAGCATTCAGTCTTGCAAGTCCGTGTGAATTAAACATGTGCCTCCACATCCTTCTGTTTGCAAATCTCTCTGAGGACATGATTAGTTCTACACCTCTTATTTTTAAATAATTAAAAACCGAGTCACATCATTAGGGCCTAGATGTTTATGACCTAACATTTACAACAAAATGACCTATAAATTTCTCTTGAAATGATCTGAAACAGAAAAACAAAAACATGCACATTCACCTTTATAAATTTATTTCATAATTAATAATTGTCTGTGAAAAGGAATGATTGTTGATTAGAGTACACAAGAACCTAGTTTATCCAGACTAAGTGGAACCGGAACTGATCGGGATTATCAAAAATCTGGGTAATCCAGAAAAAAGTAAAAAAAATGAAATATGGTACATGTTATATAATCTATTAACATAAGTTGTATAGTAATACCTTTTTTTCAATTGTACAAAGAAGTATAAAACACTTTTCTTGCATTTACGACTCTGTTTTATGCACTAAAATAATGTACGAGTTTTTTCCTGTTGTATAGCGTTTGCATGCAACATGATCACGAAGACGTTTTACTAACATCAGTTCTGCCGGTTTGGTTTCAGTCTGGGATTCTAAATAGGCCATCAGTTTGTCCAGCTGCATTGTTGCCTCTCCATGAGCCATTGTTTCTTCTGATCGGAGCGCCAATTTAATTTTCAAATTCGCTATCAGTGAATTAGTAGTGCGTTGTGTTCAGAAGAATTCCAACTCAGCCGTCCTGGGAATGGTTTTCTACGGTTTTCCATTCTCAGTTCCAGGCAAATGCGGGACGGTACCTTTGATAGACCGTGGCCGAATTACTTCCAATTCCTGTACTTTACTGTCCTTGGCAGAAATACTGTACAAATAAAAATAATTTTTTATTATTTTCAATCAAGATTAATGAGGGCCGGATAAACGAGGTTCTTGTGTAACTGTGTTGTAAAATACACTTTTTCATAGAATTAGTGTTTTACTGCAAAATTAATCATTATTACTAGGTCATTTTCATTCCCATTAAAATCATTTGAAAACTTACTATTAGTATTATTCTTCATTATTATCATCATCCTTCTCTTCCTCTTTTTCCCTTATCCAGCTCCTGCCAAGTTGAGGCATTTATGACACTTCTCCACCTTCCCCTCTCCTTTCACCATCCCTCTTCCATCATTTTGTCCCCGTCCAGGTTGCTGCTTCTTGCTCTCCTCTATTGAATCAGTATACCTTGTTCTATGTCTTTCTCTCGCTCACTTTCCCTCACTGTTAGTATTATTATTTGTTTTATGTTGCACTGACACAAACAGGTCTTATGGTGACGATGGTATATGAACTTAGTGACCGTGACATTTGCCTTAATTAAGGTACAGCTCCAACATTTGTCTTGTGTGAAAATGGGAAACCACAGAAAACCATCTTCAGGGCTACCAACAGTGGGGCTCAAACCTGCTATCTCACGAATGAAAAGTAACAACTGCAAACTTCGTAGTCACTCGCTTGGTAATATGAAACATTACTAACCACACCTACCTTAAGGCTGGTTTAAATGGGGAGAGTAATGAGGTCAGTACTCGATGGAGTAGAGTAACTCCACTACCTCTACTACTCTCGCAACTGCATTCTACTCGTGTAAATGTACTCGGTTCAGTAGAGTAACTATTAGAATGAGTCTGGAGTCATGTCGTGTCAAGAGTGTTGCTTGTTGATTTCAAGAGTGATCATGAAACATTACAATGTGTAGAGCTGTGTTACAAAGCTTCTCTCGAAGTGTTACTGAATTCCACATCAACACTTTTTCTGTTTTGATTGTCATTCACTGTGTTCATAAGTTCTTCAAATTTCACTGGGTTCATCCTAAAACACATTGGGTCAATTGCAGAAATGATGACTAGTTTTCAACCTTAGACAACGTCTACCTAAACGTCTAAATCGAGCATGATCTTCCATTGCATAAACTATATTTAATCGATGTTTAACTAGACATCATTTAAAGTTTCAATATTGGTTTGAAAATGGAGATAGAGGTATCTTTCATGCAACTCGTTGCTTGTCGCAACAAATGAAATTCGCCGGTGCGCACGCCGAACGCCAGTCAGCAGTTTGTCTTCCTACACATTACTCAAATATGGCCAAGCATGAGCATGACTTGCTCACAGATAAGAGTATTGCTTTTGGTTGAAATTAAATCTCATAATATTATCAACACGCCACGTACGGGAAAGTGTAGCTTTTGATTATAGGGTTGTTACAGTGAGTGTAATCTACTCATAAAAGCAGTAGCTTCGACGAAGGAAACATGAAGTGGTAGTACTGTGTAACTGAGTGTGTTGTACAGGCCATATAGATGTAGCTTGCATTCTGGAGATCGTAGGTTTGAAACGCATCATCCGTAGCCCTGAAGATTGTTTTCTGTAGTTTCATTTTTTACACCAGGCAAACACTAGGGCTGTTGTTATGGCCATGGCTCTTCTTCCCCAGTCCTCTTTGAACGATAATCACCACCACCACTTGCCTTTTCGTATCAGATAGTTGCCGAAAACGTATACGATTATATATATAAAACCTACATACAACCTATTTTTTAGTTTTCACTATTATGTGTGTGTTTACTTGGCGGTAAATATAAGTGAACCCCTCCCAGTTGATGTATGTGACAGCCCTCTGATGATCGGGACACAATTCTGATATGTTTGTAGTCGAAGTGACCTATAATTCCATGGAAATGACTCCATGTATATAATAAAATATATCAGTTGGCAAGAATTGTATTCAAGTTGACAGTTACTGGACTGTCACTTTGTCAGTCTCAAGAAGCAAGTCTCTTGAAAATGGAAACCTTATTTTCAGATCTATCTCCCCGTTCATGTCAAATGAATTGCAGCATTTTAGCAGCGGGCGACCCACAGAGAGGTTGTCGGACTAACCTTCTTAATAACATGTAAACTAACCTTTCTTCCCGGAATCATCTCAACATGATAATACAAATTACATGTTTCATGGTACATATGATTCACTCCTCTCATTTGAGGTTAAACAGTGCTCTCGGCAGTGTTTGAACATCGGTTTTAGACAGTGTCTAAGTGATAAATAACGTCTCTCCAATGCGGCAGCCATACTTAGGCATTGTTTAACCATAGACATTGTCTAAACACCGTTTCTGCAATCGGCCCATTTTATATTCAGACCCATCCTCTGAACTATCTCTTAGCAGGAGAGCCAATGTTCCATGTGTATTCCTTCTTTTAAACTACTCTCTCCCACTCATTTCTTGTCTTTGTCTTCATTGATAGCTTGAGTGACTTGACAAACAAAAGCACTTGAAATTCTAGCTAAACAATTTATTAAATCAAAGTCTTTTACTTAAGGAACTTCACCTATCACCATTCTATACTAGCGTTGGTATTCTGTGTGTAAATGATTCTTGAGCTGACATGGTAGAGTGGACAGTAGAATTCACTCTCCTTGCCACTCTACTGCACCCACAATATTATCCTCACTCAGAGAAATTCCTGTGTAAACAGATGTAATGAGAGCATATTTGAAAACACTGTCCCTGGTTGTTGAATCCTATTCAGAAAAGGTTTGTCCTGAAGTCGTCTTCTGACAAAATACTGGCTATTTGACGCACTGTTTTATACCCTTTATTTTTATCCAATAAAAAATTTATTTTCTCTCTGTCCCCAGTTTTATCTTTTATATTTTGTATACAGTTTTCAGTGTTCCTGACTAACTTTGTTGACTTGTTCAGTGCCATACCATTTCCTTCTAGATGGAATATGTTTACTGACAAAAATGCGAAATTTGATTTAAAGCAAGTCAATTCACCTCCCATTTGAGGATGAGAAAACAGGTCGTGTGCACTTCCAGTTGCCTTAGCATCTACTGCATCAAAATTATTCATTATTTCACTCATTATCTGAAAATTGTCACAATGTCATGCAATCAACCGATTACTCCAGCGTGTTAAAACAGGTGCAGGGGGCAAAGCTACATCAGGGACCATAAAATATTTAGTTTGGGACAGAGCATTCACAAAAATTTGTTTATCTTCGCCTGAAAATTTTGATCTGACCTCCTCTGTGATTCAATAAAAGGCACTGGCTAGACACAAACTATTCACCAGTGGTGGTGGTGATTATTGTTTTAAGTGGAAGGAAAATTAAGCAACCACCCTCTATTAACACCAATCAGAGAGAAAGAATGGGAGGGATCCGACGGTTTGAAAAATAAATATATCAGCCAAAGGAAGACAAGGACCACAAAGGGTCAGGGTCGAAAAGAACAGGAGTTGACCAAGATAGAATAAATGAAAGTCAGGAGCCTAGCATAAGTAAGCGGAAGCAATGCCAGGACTCAGGTAAGGGCCTTGTGCTCACCAACAAATACTCCCAAGGTGAGAGCCTCTGGGGTACCTATTAATCGCCTCTTACGACAGGCAGGGAATACCATGGGTGTTATTCTACTGCCACAACCCACAGGGAGAGAATTATTCACCACCTTAATGTCATATTATTACAGATTTTGCTGCCTTTACCATATGAAGAAGAGGAGCATGTTCTCCTGTTGTGCTCCATTAGGTCACAGTATACACATGGGTTAAAGTACATTCGTGTCCTCATCCTGAGGTGGTGCAGCTCTTTTCAGGCACACCTCCAGTAGAGTTGAGACCAGCCCTCCTGCCAATCGTAAATCTCTTGCAGTACTGGGAATCAAACTCAGGTCCCCGGAGGATGTCAGCTAATGGCCCTAACCATTACACTACAGAGGTGAACACACTTGGGTTTATCAAACAGTTTGCATAACCAAGTGTGGTTAACAGTCTCCAAAACCTCTTAGGTCAGGAGAAAAATTTGCCTTGAGTATTTCTTTTTTTTTAAAGGTGGAAGCCTCCATGGCTCAAGCGGCATCACGCCGGCCTCTCACTGCTGGGTTCCGTGGTTCAAATCCCGGTCACTCCATGTGAGATTTGTGTTGGACGAAGCGGAGGCGGGACAGGTTTTTCTCCGGGTACTCAGGTTTTCCCTGTCATATTTCATTCCAGCAACACTCTCCAATATAATTTCATCTGTCATTCATTTATCATTGCCCCAGAGGAGTGCGACAGGCTTCGGCAACCGGCACAATTCCTATCCTAGCCGCTAGATGGGGCTTCATTCATTCCATTCCTGACCCGGTCGAGTGACTGGAAACAGCCTGTGGATTTTCATTTTTTATTTGTTTTTAAGGTCCCTATCATTTCATTAGCGACTTAACATTCTTTCATTCAGGAATCGCCGGGATGAGTGGCTCAGACGGTTGAGGCGCTGGCCTTCTGACCCCAACTTGGCAGATTCGATCCTGGCTCAGTCCGGTGGTACTGTATTTGAAGGTGCTCAAATACATCAGTCTCGTGTCAGATTTACTGGCACGTAGAAGAAAAAGTCGTTAGTGGGACCTTATATTCCGCACAGCCTTACTTATAAATTGAAGTTTCGCAAAACAAATGAGCATCGCCCTTCCTCTGTTGCCAGCGCACTACGCCCGCGAGAACAGCTAAATGGAAACTCGTGTCCTCATCCCGAGGTGGTGCAGCTCTTTTCAGGCACACCCCCATTGGAGGTGAGCTGCATGTACCATTTCAACCACATACCAGCCCTCCTGCCATTCTTAAATTTCTGGCAGTACCAGGAATCGAACCCGTGCCCCCGAGGACGGCAACTAATAACACTAACCGTTATGCTACAGAGGCGGACGCGAGAACAGCTGATGCAATACGAATGCGGTAAACAGCCCTTGTAAAATGTAATACCATACTGAGAAAAACTAATGAATATGAATTGAAAACAAATTCATAAAAACTACACTTACTAACAACATCTGACACTAATATGAGAATATATTATTAAGAATAAAGAAAATGAGGAAATAAAACATCACTCGCCGCTAATGACTGGCACAGGAAGGAGGTTATGACCTACACAGGGAACACTCCACTGATCTCAGAGTCACTAGAACCCTCCAACAATATGAAAAACACACTAATTACTGAAGGAAAACGCAAAAGATCGTGAAGTGCACCGAATACTCTACGTGCTGAGCGAGATAGGTTAACCTAGTGACAAATGTAAATATTAGAGTTGGCAACTGGGTTTCGAGATTGTGCTCTGCTGATATAAATCAATATGAATGGCAAATTGGGATTGGTTGGATGTCTATGCTTCAGCACATAACCACCAGACAGAGCTAAAATCTGCCAAAACGTCAATTTAGAAGTAGAGCCGTGCGGAGTATAGGTGTTGGTTATTTGGAATAGCCCCATTTTGACGAGGTTGTCCCTGGATTTACAAACACCTGATTGTAGTCTGTTCAATGATCTCCAGGTTAACCAGTCAAAATTATGTCCAGGCGGTAAACATCCAGCAGTTTTCATTCACATTTGAAGATGGTCATATCGGACAGCCCACAGGTGTTTTCTGGCTCTTTGCAGAGACATAGCCTGGAGTTGAAGTGAGGAAAGTTTTTCTGGATTTCATCCTACATCTTGGTGATTGACGACCACGGACTGGATACTGGATGTAACTGATACATTTCAGCCTTCTTTCTCTCGGCATTTACGGCTACATTCCACCATATATCAGAGGGTGCAATACTGCCAAGCAATAAACATTGTCTACAGGCGTTGGTTTCAGGCACCCACTGATCAGTCTGACAGTTTCATTGAGCGCAACACCCACTTGCTTTGCATGAGCGAAGCTATGCCGTACAGGACATCCATATTTCCATGGGGTTGGTAAAAGTTTTCATTCTGCACCCAGACAGGGAATGGCAGGACTTACTGTTATGCTGTCTCTCAGGCCAAGGAGATTTGTGTTGGTGATGTGATTTATGGACAAGTGAGGAACTGTCCCGGCATTCGCCTTAGTGCAGGAGCATGGAAAACCATTCTCAGACAGCAGACGGTTGGGAACAGCCCTTCTGCCTCCCGAAAATAGAGCCACAAGGCTAGTTAAAACTAGCTGCTGTGCCAAAGCCTACTCAACTCACTGTACTCCTCTGCAGAGAAAAAGTGTGACATGGTGGAAGTTCTGACGACTTGAGATTGGGCTTCCCAGTGATTTTCCGAATGAAGTTATTTTGGGCTGACACTTTTTTTTTCTAGTGGCTTAACGTCGCACTGACATAGACAGGTCTTATGGCGATGATGGGATAGGAAAGGGCTAGGAGTGGGAAGGAAGCAACAGTGGCCTTAATTAAATTACAGCCCCAGCATTTGCCTGGTGTGAAAATGGGAAACCGTGGAAAACATTTTCAGGGTTGCCGACAGTGGGATCAAACCCACTATCTCCTGGATGCAAGCTCACAGCTGCGTGCCCCTATCCGCATGGCCAACTCTCCCGGTTTGCTTTGTATTGAGACATTGTTTGCGATATGTTTGAGACCTGCCTAAAGTGATGCCGGGGTATTTTCACATAATGTAGTGTTCCAACTCGGTGCCCTCCCAGTTAACTTTCAGTTTTCTATGTGCCTGGTTTCCCCCGCCCCCGAAGGTTTCTGTTGGGATGTGACACTTGGGAACCAACACACGATTTTCACAACCATTTAAATGTTGGATATAATACTTGTAGAATTCATATGAAAGTAATCCCAAAAATAAGGTCTCCTAATTTATTATTATTATTATTGTTGTTGTTCTTCTTCTTCTTCCACATTGGCCCACTGTAGTCGATTTCTGTCTGGTCTTCTATGATAGTTTTTTCTTTTCTGTTCTTTCAGTATTCCTTCATTCTATATGATCTTCGTTGTCATTCTTCTTCTGAAAATATTAGTTGTTTCTCTTTTATCACATTTTGGTAGGAATCTAATTTTACTATTCCTTCAATTTATTATAATTTTTTTATAAATACATAAACCTGTTTATTTCTACAATGGTTTACATCATTTTATAGCTTGAACATTTAGCCTTTTTTCTACATAATCACCATTTCGGTCGATGCATTTTTGTGGATGCTGTGACAGTTTTTGTATGCCCATGTCATATCAGCTTGCCTCCATGCTGTTCAGGAAGTTGTGAACTTCATCTTTGACCTCGTCGTCAGTGCTGAATCGCTTTTCAGCCAAATGTTCTTTGAACTTAGGGAACAACTGATAGTCACTGGGCCCCAAGTCGGGACTATAGGGTTGGTGGGTGGGTGATGATGTTCCACTGAAACTGGACTGTGGAACAATGGCGGCGTGTGGTATGTTCCGATGAATCCTGGTTACAGATGTATCGAGGTGATGGGCGCGAGAGAGTGTGGCATATGCCCCTTGAAGGTATGGATCCTGCTTGTCAACAAGGTTGTGTCCTGGCGGGAGATGGCTCAATTCTGGTCTGAGCAGCGTTGTCGGTTGCAATTAGGCCCGAGTGCCCGGACATTCTTTGAGATAATCTGCATCCCTTTCTGGCCCTGGAGTACCCTAAATGGAGATGCCATGTTTCAACAGGACAGTGCTCCATGTCACCGCTCTGTGGTGGCATGCAGGTGGTTGGAGGAGCACTCCAGTAAAGTTACGACCATGGATTGACCTTCCAGATCCCCCGATCTTAATCTGATTGAGCATTTATGGGATGCTGTCGATGCTGGTGTACACTCCATGAACCCCGCACCAACTACACAAGGCTAGTTGTGGGTAGCAATGCAAGATGCGGGAGTCCAGATTTCTCCAGAACGATCCCAGCACCTTGTAGAGTCGATGCCAGTTTGAGGGTCGCGGAGGAGCAACTCGTTATTAACATCACATTCAGTGTCTTCCTATGAATTTCGGCCACTCAGTGGAGTCACCATAAGAACTGTGTGTTGGTGCGACGTTAAAAAAAAATTGCTGTCTTATGGTCATGGCGGCAAGTTTTGATTAAGGTATTTATAAGCTATATATTTCAATATAAGTATCATGTGATAGGTATTGTTGAAATAAGATATCTAGTAGTCAGTATAAGTGAGAAGTTGTATTCTTAACATTTTATTTCTCAATTCTAAACAATTTTACGCATCTTCAAGACAAGCCGATGTATGGCAGGAATTTCCACCACTTGTGCAGTAGGTGTGCTTGGCTGGGGGCTCCAGTAACGCGAATTTGTCTCATAACGCTCGGCTGCCGTTACTTGGAGATGCTCCCAACAGGCCTCTCGACATCCGGTACTGATGGTTTTGAACAATTCTGACATGTGGCTCTATTTTTTGAATTTGTTTTTTGATAATTTGAAACTATCCTACATTTGGCAGAAGAGAACATTTTCACACTTGCTCCTGCCACTCTTTTCTTAATTGTTCACTATTTGATTTGTCTTCACCAAATACTTGTAGAACTTGGTTGTGCAGTTCTGGTCGTGTAGCTGTGAGCTTGCATTCAGGAGATGGTGGGTTCAAATCCCACCGTCAGCAGCCCTGAATATGGTTTTCCATGGTTTCCCGTTTTCACACCAGGCATATGCTGGGCCTGTACCTTAATTATGCTTCCACTTACTTGTGCCAGGCTCCTCACTTTCATCTATCCTATCCGACCTCCCTTGGTCAACTCTTGTTCTTTTCCGACCCCGACGCTATTAGGTTTGCGAGGGCTAGGGAGTCTTTCATTTTCACGCCCTTCATGGCCCTTGTCTTACTTTGGCCGATATCTTCATTTTTCGAAGTGTCGGATCCCTTCTATTTTTCCCTCTGATTAGTGTTATATAGAGGATGGTTGCCTAGTTGTACTTCCTCTTAAAACAATAATCACCACCACCACCACCACCGTACCTTAATTGAGGCTACGACCGCTACCTTTGGAATCCTAGTCCTTTTTCCATTCCTCCATCACCAAAATCCTTCGATGTGCAACGTTAAACCACTAGCAAAAAAAACAAAAGAAAAATACTTGTAGAAACTGCCGAGATGAATTAAACGGCACCTCACATGGCAGGCTACCACACCGGAGTTCAGAGCTACACTGATAGTTAACTCTGCTACACGGGGCTTTTAGTACCTCGAGCTGGCAGTACTGTTGAATCACCAGATGAAGTACTGAGGTCAAACTTGTTACTGGGAGCATTGATCTTTCATCTTTAAAAACACTGTTACCACAAATCTTGTCTAGAAATTATTTTGAGTTTAAAACTTGCATACTTTTGTGACACTCACTGGTCCAAAACTATAGACATACTGTATTCTTTGTACAAAAAACATATCTTTTCCCTTTGCAAAAAACTAATCATGAATGTCTTTCAGTAAATGAAACTCGAATATTGATAATGAAATATTGATCCCAATTCAATACGGATCAAAACCATGAAATTTATATCTTATGATTTATATCTTGTGTGCAGATATTTCAATTTGACGCCGTCTGGCTGTCTGCTTGTCAATTTCGATGTTCCGTTTTACTCTAGGCCTGCTGGATGGCAGACAGAGTAAACCGAAACTCTCTTGGGCGTCTGTGGCTGAGATTTAATTAATTTTGTCAGGGTAAACACCAAATGCGTCATCCAATATCTTTTACATGCAGACATTGTACGGCATTGAGTGTCAAATGAACTTTGCCCTTCAAAAATCCGACTACCTCTGCCAGGTTTGAACCCGCTATCTTGGGATCCGAAGGCCGACACTGTACGACTTATCCACAGAGGTAGCTACACAGGGCAATGACAAGGCTATACTTCCCATTTTCTAACAACTCCCTTCACCTGTATTACTAATAAACATCTGTACATTATTACAAGTACACAAGTTACACAGAGAGGCTGCTTTTTTACAAATATGTACAAACTTGTTGTCTGAGATAGGTTTTCTCAAGTCATTGTCCTCTCAATTCTCTTTATATACGTTACGTTACAAATGCCAAAAGAATGGCAAAACTTCGTGAATACTTAGCTCGTGATCAAGGGTTTTCTTTCTTCTCTTTCTTATGTCTTCTCTCTGAGGCTCTGGAGCCATCTTGGACGTCATGGTGACTAGTTGAAGCAGAAATGCAGATCCATGAAATTGAACTCAGTACACATAAATATTGTTGTTTCACAACTCAAGTCCAATTTTCTTTACAGTGGAATATGTTCACTATTGCCTCACGGCCACATTGCGTGATTCACGGTAGCTGGAACAGAATCGCCTTGTGGCTCACTGCCACGATACGTAACTTACAGTTGCTGGTAAATTTCTCCCTTGTGGCTCACTGCTATGATACGTAACTCACAGTCACTCCGAAACTTCAGCTTACCGTATATCTTTTACTTGCTACTTTCTCGAACTTTTCCAGTGCTGTCCCGAATATCATCCTCTACTACTGCAGAGTTTTGTTGTGTCTCAGTTTGATTGGCTCACTTGTTCCTCCCACTAAACTAATGGGTCGTGTCGTGGAACACTCTAGAATAAGGTATTTTTCTGATGCGTCAAAATCACTGCGTGGTCTTCGTGACACTTCTTTCCACTGGCTTCTCGAATTGCCCTAAGGGTTACCTGTTGTGTTTCTCTCTGTGTATTGGCACCGTTCTGTCAGATATTTCACAATGTTGCACGCACACACTGGGCTTGCTTCGACTAAACTTTGCTTTATGTTAAATTTGTATTGAATGCTATGCCTTGAATATTTCAAACTTCCACTTACATAAAATTATCACTCACTTCTTACCACTGTTATACATTCACTTAGGTTCTAGACCGTTACTCCCAATCTTCTGAATCTCGGAGGTCGCAGATTCAATGCTTGCTCGAGTCCATTTGCTCGGCACAGAGATATGAAAGGGGTGTGTCATGATATGCGGTCATGACAGAATGACCCCCTCCAGCCATAAGACATATTCATGTCAAAAAACATTAAAAGTAGTGATTGTTGTTTTAAGGGGAAATATTTCTAGATAATTGTACTTTTATTAACTCCAACCATGGCATAAAGAGGAAGTAGATCTGATCCTTCAAACATTGAAAATATTGACTAAAGGAAGGGAACGTCTACAAAGTACATGAAAGAGAGATTCCATGGGCTTCGCAAACTAATACTGGTTGGAAGAGAATGAGAGTTGACCAAAAGAAGTTAGATAAAAGTGATGAGGCTGGCACAAGTACGTGGAAGCAATACCGGTCTCAGCTGTGGGTACTGTGGTCACCAGACTGTGCTCTCAAGTTGAGCAGTCTGAGGACAGGCAGGGGATACCATGAATATATTGTTACAAATGAAAGACTATCTGTTTTATTAATCTAATTTAATTTTAGGATAACCCAGTAAGTACATACAGTTGTATTTGACCATGACACACTAATTGTTGTCTATTTACAAAGTCTCTGTCCTCTTCACAGCAGTTATCCAGCTCGCTGGTATTACCTGGAAGGCGGTAATCCTTCCACTTTTGCTTCTGCACGCTCATTCTCTTTACACACAACAGCTGTTTGCAGACAGGGCCTAACTCAGGGCTACTGGCCACCACAACACAAAACTCGACTCCAGAGGAAGTCCATCATTCTCACAGTCAGCACAGTTCTCCACTCAGTACACAACGATACTTCGACACTAACTCTGGTGGGACACTGCCCCTTCAGTCTAACTACTCACTCGGCTCTCTGATGACAGCCAACACAACTGCTATCCAGCTCTACTACTCCAGTCATGGAGTCCAACTGCCCCTTGTTTGCAGTGGCCCTGTATTTATATCTTGCGTGACGAATTACTGGAACTTTCGTGATGCAGCTAAGGAGGGAAGTTTCTTGTTTCCCATTCCAGAAGGCCTATGGTGAAACAAGATGAAAACAAAATGTAAGGTGAGGCTCGCCATGCCCTCCAGGCCTGCTGGGATGTCCCCCAATCTGACTCACTAATCCTTTGCAGGAAGCACCAAAGATGGCTAGAACCGGAATGACACGTAACATTATTCTACCACCCCATAGAATACATTCTCTCTCTGTTGCTCCGTCTCCTCCTGTCTTGTTTATCCTATTATGCGTTCCTTTTCATCATTTCTATATTCCTATATATGACTTTGTTTGTCACTGTTGTTTGTTTGTTTGTTTCTCTTAATTAGCATTTGACAAAAGATGTGGAGGGCTGCATCTAACAAGCCGTAATCAATTCTGTGGTCTTGTGTATTGTCATTATCGTTTTCATGTGCCAGATATGTCTGTGAATAAAAGTGTGTTGTGTGCCAAAGATGAACATTAACTGTACCATTTTTTGTTGTAGGATCATGCTGAGGAAGTTCTTGTCCTAAACTTCACACCAAAATCCTTGCTCAGGTTAGTATCCTTTGACGTTAAATTCATTATCAATTCTTGTATACATAGCTCCTCTACAGAAATTAAAATTAAAAGAAATTAAACATAACTATTTCTTGCACACATTAAATACGTAATGATGTCTGAAGTAAGAGTATGGGTATGATAGCCATGGTAGAGCATCGTATAGAAACTGAATGTGACAACTTAATATTTTAATTTAGTTTTTATTTATTTGTATTCCTACAATGATAGGCTGCCTAAATCTGACAAACTATACCGTAACACTTGAATATTGAATGTATGTTTAACCATGAAGAGTTTCTGGAGTTAATGCTTCTCATATGCAGTACTATAAAGGTGATTTCTAACAATTTGGACAGAGCCTTAAATGGCCAAAACAGCTAAGTCACTGTACAGATTCTTGGGGATGCCCACACTTTTGAAAACCTCAACTAAGAGTAATCCTTCAGGATGTTCCAGTTCCTTTTGTATCGCAAGTGAAGAATCTCTGTGTTATCATGGTCGAATGCATGACTTGGTCTGCACATGTCTTGCATATCTGTCAAAAAGTTAACTCAGCTTTACATTCTCTATATAAACATATATTTCCAATAAAGCTTAAAAAGAAATTAATCGAAGCTGTTGTAATGCCACATTTTGACTATTGTGATGTTGTTTTCAATGATGTGAGGCCGCAATTTTCCCGAAGGCTACAGTGAGTCAAAATGCATGTGTGATATATATAGGCAATTTAAAAAAATATGACCACGTGTCACCATCATCTCTAAAACTAGAGTGATCCCGACTGCATGTTCATCGTAACCATCATACTTTATCTCTCCTCCATCGAGTTCTTACTGCATCTTCCCCATCTTACCTCTCTTCACGTTTCCATTACTTCTCAAATGTTCATGACAGACATACAAGGGCTCAAACATCCTACCTGCTCGTCATCCCTGACCATCGAACTGCCGCATTTAACAGCTCATTTGCCGCTCGAGAGTGGAATCGTTTACCGGATGACATCAGAGGAATATCAACCACAGGGTCATTTAAAAGAACATTAAGAGGTACAGCAGGATACGAATAAACTGTGCATTTCTGATCTTTCATTGATTGTGCTACTACAATATCATTACTAGCTATTATTATTATTATTATTATTATTATTATTATTATTATTATTATTATTATTATTATTGTTGTTGTATGTATGTTTCACTGCAGTGGAATTTTATTTCAGTTATATTTTGATTGTGTTTAAATTGTGTTTTATCTGGTATTAATTATGACTCTAATGTATACTAATTGGTTTAGTGTAAGAGAAAGCCCAATAGCCTTAACTACGCCAATAAAGACATTTATCTTTCTATGGATCTATCTAAGAATTTTGATATGGTTCCTCTTGCTCCGATGAAAAGTCCCACAACCCTTATTAGGAGATGTTGTATGATTCTTTGAAGTAGCTGATGGTTGGTTCATAGACGGCTCGCCTCTCCGCGTCTACCTATGCTGACTGACTTCAGTTGACTTCACATCAAATGGTGGGGTCCAAAATATATGCAAAGTCCTTTTCTTGGTCAATTGCGATTATATCTATTCTCCGGTTGCTTCCACCGTCAGCAACACATGGCACATCTTCATGTACCTCGTAACCTTTCTGGGAGAATGCTGCTGCAATTCTAGATCTTATTCTGTTGTGCTTAACATTCCTAAGCAAGCCCCCCGCCCCCCGTGGACATGAACCATCCCGGTTACGTCCAGGGAGGGCCCATACAGGAACCACAGCATGTCTTTCCACTCTGACCCGGAAAGTCCATTTAGGGTGTTGATCAGTCTGTTAGCCGATGTGTATTCCTGATAGAGGGTGGCTCCCTTACTCCGAGTTCTTAATGCATACCATTTGCTATACTCTTTTACTCCTTAGCATTTCTCTTAACTTCCTTGTGCTAAGTTCTTCGAGTTGAGAGTTATCTGCATTTCCTAGGTCAAGTGTGTGAACGCACAGTTCTCTCCCTTCTACCAGATTGCGGAGTTATATTATGTACTCATTACCAGGCTTGTCTAGTTAGTGACAGATGTTAAGGTGTTGAAGTGGTGCTTCCCATTCTGCCTTCCACAGCCCAAGCCCCTTCATTTTCCTTGCAGAGTATAGAGATCTCTCTGTCGTGTCTTCAATAACAGTTTTATTATCCATGACAGATGATTTAAGATGCTTCAGACTGATTTTCTGGCTTAATGAAGTTGTTTGTAAGAACTGGTAAGGACCTACAATAATTTTGTAATTACAATATAACTCCGATTTTGCATGACCTCAGTTTAGCGTAAACCTGCATTTAACGGAAGAAATTTCCAGTCCCAAAAATTATTCCATAAGCGCAATGCAATTTTATATTCGATTTAACGTAATTCACAACAGGGCAAAATCTGCATTTAGCATTAAGGAAATGTTAAAATTCTCAAGTATTTGTTTCTATTCGTTTTGATTATGTGACATTAAGAACCTGTGAAAAAGACATCATAAGCTTGCTAAGGACGATTCAAGGCAGAAGAGAAATTTAGAGCACGGGCACTTAGGGCTAGTGAGATGTCGGACTGGGATACACATCCGACCGTGGCTGCTGTAGTAGAAGAGAATCCCCCGTTTTAATGGCAATGTTATTATAACCTTCAAAAATTCCTATATTAATCTGTGCAATATCCTTCGGTTACAGTGAGAACCCTTTTAATGATTCATCTGTTATGGGCAAATTTGGGCGTGTTAGTTTTTATGCGTTATCAATATTCATACACTGTACTTCAGCGCTTATGTTGAATGCGATTGATCATCTTCTGTGTAGATTTCTTTCTACACTAGAGCGAGTCGATCTTGAGCGAACCTGAGCTCTCTTCACATTCACAACTCTGACTGGTGTAAACAAACATAGGGATAACATGTTTTCGCAATAAGTGCAATGTCAGCAGTTGTTAACTCCTTAGAAATAAACGATTGCTTAATTTTAATACTATGTACTGAAATAAAATAAGAATGTGATACTTCTCCTCAAGATATAGCAGTGTGCATAACTAATTTCAGAGGTTAGGTTATGTACTTTCGCGTCTTGTTAAATTTCAGAAAGGCTGTTCCTGTGTAAATTTACAGTGAAAAGGTTGAAATTTGTTTTCATAATAAGTACACGGTAAACTTAGGTTAGGTGACGCCTTTTGAAGTGAGAAAATGGAAATGTTTGTCACATGCCTCTGGAGTGATGCTATTACAATTTTTAAGAATGAAACTGAATATGCGTGTTCAGACTATTAGAATTAGATAATATATGCTAATGAGTAAGCCACTGCTTGGAAAACATCTGTGAAAATGTTTAAACAAACCAATTTTAGTGTGTTTTTGTGCAAGTTTAGTATCTTTCCTGACTTTTATGAAAAATCATGCATAATGTTATAAGAACAACTTTAAACCGAAGCGGTTTTGCATTCACTGACAAAAATCTGTCAAAATGAAGCCCAAACCATAACTACTGTACAGTGTGTCGGGTAGATATTTCCTTGTTTTATTGCTGTCACTGTGTAAATAATGTAATGGTGGTACAATTTATGTTAATACATGCAGATCTGTGGAAGAGTTGTGCTTTCTACCGAAACCTCGATTTAAGTTAACCCCCATTTAAGGTTAAAAAGATCGGGTTCCCGTAAAAACGTTAAATAGGGTTCAACTCTAAATACTTTTTTTTTGCTAGTTGTTTTTAACGTCGCGCCGACACAGATAGGTCTTATGGCGACGATGGGACAGGGAAGGGCTGGGAGTGGGAAGGAAGCGGCCGTGGCCTTAATTAAGGTACAGCCCCAGCATTTGCCTGGTGTGAAAATGGGAAACCACGGAAAACCATTTTCAGGGCTGCCGACAGTGGGGTTCGAACCTACTATCTCCCGAATACTGGATACTGGCCACACTTAAGCGACTGCAGCTATCGAGCTCGGTTACTCTAAATACTAGAAATTGCATTTTGTTATACTAAGTTTTGGTTTGTATAATATACAATGGTGATACATCTTAGTGTGTGTTGAATATTCATGGTGTGCTTAGCTTTTGTCGGAAGAGACATAACAGGCTCAGATGAGCAGTTGCAGATTCTGTGAAAGAGCTTCAGAAATGTCTATGTAGAAAATTCATGTGTCCCAGACACTAGATCACTGAGAAGAGTCGATATTGTATTTATAAGCCATAAAAAAATGCAGGGGATACATATTTAATGATATAAATTTCATTATGTTCCGTATTGAACTGCATCACAATTAAATTGAAATAAGAAATAAAATGGTTCAACCTATTCAATACAATTAAATAAGAAATGTAGTGTTACATTCGTATTTGATTAAAAGCGGTACCAGTTTCGACCACCAATCTGGGTCATCATCAGCCGATTAAAAATACAAAACCAATGCATAAGAAAACAAGAAATTAAAGGATAAGTCTTTCAAAAGCAGTTGAAGAGGCAATATAAGACAATAAGGATTAGCACTGTGCAATTTTAAATCATAAAATCCAGAAGAAGTTGAAGATCAGTCACTTTTAATCAAATAAGAAAGTAACACTACATTTCTTATTTAATTGTATTGAATAGGTTGAACCATTTTATTTCTTATTTCAATTTAAAGGGGATACGTACTCAAACCAACAACTGGATTATAGCAAGTTACAAGCCAAGCTAAGAAACTTGACTAGAAAAGAAGTCGCATTACGAGCCTTGCATATGACGCATGCAATAAACTTGGAGGTCATTGTATTTCTTTTTTTGTAGCAAGAGAAGTTATTCCAAAATTTACATTTAACTTTCTTCCAAGTTCTGGTGTCAGAATTACAGATTATTGTGGCTTTTAATGTCGGGAATGTCCAAGGACATGTTCGGCTCGCCTGGTGCAGGTTTTTGGCTCTGAATGTACTGAAAGATATGCAGTTAGTTGTACATAGTCACATGTATTTTATTTCTACGTAAGGCTGTGTCTAACTCTTGACTAAGGACAGCTATCCATTTTTGGATTCTCTCCTTGTATTGGATGTTTTGTTTATCTGTTTGTGCATTTTAAACACTGTTAAGACAAATAATAGTTGTAAGCTTACCACTGATGCTTTATTGGCCCGTACCTAATTGTAGACATGATATTATAGGTGTTTTGGGCTTATGCCATGTCAAGAAAATAAAGTGAATTCTTTACATTTCCCACAGAACTTTGCTCTGCGTCTTCAGAAGAAAATCTTGACTGTAAACGTAAAGAATATCACCTTATTTTCTTGACACGGCATAAGCCTAAAACTCATATCATGTCTACAATAATTGTAATAATTGTCTATTGACTTCTTCTTCTTGTTTTCCCACATCCTGATGGGGTCATTGGTACGTACTACATTGCACATTTGGCCTTGACCCTGTTTTTGGCCGGATACCCTTCCTAATGGCAGTGCTATTGAATGTTTCTGTGGTAGTTGATAGTATGGTGTGTTGTGTAAATATCAAGAGGAGTATGTTAAAATAAACACAAACACACAGTCCTAAAGTCAGAGCATTTAACCAGATGAAATTATAATCCTCAGCCCGACAGAGAATTGAACCCAGGAATCCTCCGAACTGAAGACCTTAATGCTGACCATCAGCCAGTGTCCAAGCTTAATACATTGATAGTTGACACTTGAGATAAGTGAAAGTTCTTTTTAAAAAAAAAAGTAAAGTTAAAAAAGCAGTCGCCTCCATACAGGGCTTGAAGGCTGTTGCCTGCTGCCTTTGCTCCCAGGAATTAACCTGGTACTCATTTTTGGTGTAGGCTGAATTAACCTCAGGGCCATGTGCACCTTTGGAAGCGGAAATATTGTTTCTTAAATTCTTCATCTTACTGGTGAATAAAGTTTTATATTAAATTTTTTATTTACACATTTGTATTGTTTCATTGTTATTAAAAGAAATATATTCTGTGCTGGGGGTTTCATAAAAACACTTTTTAATTTTATCTTTAATTTTCTATAAAAACAGAAACAGAAAATATGTTACAAGTACCCTATCATTTTGTGAATATTATAGAAGCAAATAGTAATATTATGAATCTGCTTTCAATTTTCAGTGGTTACTGTTATTTTAGACAGACTGAACCTCCCTTCATTTTTGTGTGCCGTGCGGTTAGGAGCGTGCAACTGTGAGGTTGCATCCGGGACGTAGTGGGTTCGAATCCCACTGTCGGCAGCCCTGAAGATGGTTTTCCGTGGTTTCCCATTTTTACACCAGGCAAATGCTGGGGCTGTACCTTAATTAGGGCCACGGCCGCTTCCTTCCCATTCTTAGGCCTTTCCTGTCCCATCATCGCCATAAGACCTATCTGTGTCGGTGCGACGTAAAGCAAATTGAAAAAAAAGAAATCATGCACCTAGTTAGTTGCTGTATGTGGGTGCCAGATGTCAGAAAAAAGTCATTCAAAATTCCAACAGATTTCAGAACAAGTCCCACCAAAGTTCCAATGTGTAACCAAGAAATATCTGCACACTTGTAGAAAATATTTAAGTTGGACGTTGATTTACATTGGTACTGCTTTGTTACAAAATTTGTACATCCCTACTGCTCAAAAGATTAAAAGCCATTTTATAGTAATGGTCGTATAGACAGGCAGAAAAATCCTGTCTTACCAGTGGATTGATTATAACTTTCAATCTCAAAATATCCGGTTTCATTCTGTTTCATTATCCTAATTGTGTGTTTTCATAACACACTGTTGTTGCACTCTTTGATTGGACTAAGAAAGAACACCTTTGTATTTTATTTTATTTTTTCAGACTGTGCTTGGACACCGTGCTCTTCTATGGAGATGTCCTGTATGAAGAGTGGGACATGCTGCCTCGAACACTACAGAAAGTGCTCCAGTTGAGAATGGAACAGGGTTGTCAACGTCTTGGATAACATTGTACAAGGATCTGATGTAGAGTGTCTGGAATAAACAGTAAGCTATTCTAATTGGTTTAGAATTTGTTAGTTAAAAAAAAAAAAAAAAGAACTGGGCGAGTTGGTTGTGTGGTTAGAGGCGCGCAGCTGTGAGCTTGCATCCGGGATATAGTGGGTTTGAACCCCACTGTTGGCAGCTTTCCCATTCCATGCTTTCCCATTTTCACACCAGGCAAATGCTGGGGCTGTACCTTAATTAAGGCCATGGCCACTTCCCTCCCATTCCTAGCCCTTTCCTATCCCATCGTTGCCATAAGACCTGTCTGTATCGGTGCAACGTAAAGCAAATTAAAAAAAAAAAAAAAAAAAAAAAAAAAAGTAAAAAATAAGAACTCGAGACTTGCTCAGGGCAAACTTGTTACCCTTTGCTGATGGCTAATGTTTATGAGATGAGGTCATTTGCATCAATAAATTGATTGATTGATTGATTGATTGATTGATTGATTGATACTGTTGCATACCTACCAACTCTCCTAATTTAGACGGGAGACTCTTTTTTTAATTTTTAAATACTGTACATTGTTTCCCGATCTCTCATTCAGTCACTTGTTTCTCCCAATTTTCAGTTGATTACTTCAGAACTTAAAATACGAGGGTTGGAGCATAAGTCATTACAACTATTTTTATTGGCACGGGATCTGCCAGGCAAATGGAAATATAGAGATGATAGTGGGAGCATAAGGTGCAGGGGCCAGTATGAGAAATGACGAGTTGTTTTACCAGTTGTAGGATATGAAGCGATGAAATTTTCAGCCATGAAATCCTTGTGCTACATAATCTTCATTCTCAGAGAGTACAGTAACCTTTACGGTAAACCCTCAGAGTAGTTCCTTAGATGGTCCACAGCACGTTGCCAGTTATGCGGGAGACGTCAGATACCAGTCTTCTCACCATTTGTGAAGTTTACAATCTCATGTTTCACAGCGTTGTCAGTGTCCTCCCATGTCCCAAATCATCTCCTACGCAATGGTTCTCTCACTTGGGGCTGAGATGAAAATTGCGCGGAGAACAAGTCCGGTGAACATGGCTGGTATTCCAGTACTTCCCATGATGTTCTTGCCTCCTCACATCCATTCTGCACGGAGCTTGACTCACTACTGCAGAGAAATTAATTTCATTTTATGGGTCCATATTGAACTTTTTATTAAACCAAATTAAAATAAGTGAGTTAAATCCACCTTTTCAATACAAATTAAGTAGTGTTTTAAATAAACATTTAATGGGACTAGTTTCGACGTATTTAAAGGTCATCTTCAGCCATATCACGTGTAGAACAACATATTTGAAGTTTTAAAGATGATCTCAAAACATAGAAGTTTTGACACTATGAAAAAATGTTTTTAGAATTTCCTTAAAACACTTTTGTTCACTTAGCTGTGAGAATATATGAGAAGAAGTCTTTTAGTATTCTTCGTAGTATTCAACATAGATACAAGTCGAAATGCACAATCTTGATGAGGTATGGAATTGGGCATACATGCATTAATGTTGTAGTAGAGAAGAAGTCTTTTGATATTCTTCATATCACTGCAAAGTGTAGATACACTTTTATACTTTGAATCATTTATAATCTTGATGAGATGTAGAATTGAGTGATACAAAGAATATCAAAAGACTTCTTCTCTACTACAACAACATTAATGCATACATGCCCAATTCCATACCTCATCAAGATTGTGAATTTTGACTTGTATCTACCTTCTTGAATACTACGAAGAATACTAAAAGACTTCTTCTTCTCATATATTCCCACAGCTAAGTGAACAAAAGTGTTTTAAGGAAATTCTAAAAACATTTTTTTCATAGTGTCAAACTTTTATGTTTTAAGACCATCTTTAAAACAACTGTGTTTCAAATACGTTGTTCTACACATGATATGGCTGAAGATGACCCTTAAATAGTTCGAAACTAGTCCCATTAGATGTTTATTTAATAAACACTATTTAATTTGTAATGAAAAGGTGGATTTAACTCACTTATTTTAATTTGGTTCACTACTGCATCCCCATTGCCCTGTTTGTGGTACCTGTCCAAAACACTACCATCTCGTGCTGTGTCCATGTACTATGAGTGTCATGCTTCCCAGGACATATGACCATTGTAAGGTAGCACCATGAAAATGTGAGAAAAAAAGATAGTTGCTATTACTTATACCCCAACACTCATATGTTTTGAAACTCTCGCCATTTCAGGATGTTGCTTCAGTGGTTGAAATTCATCCTGTTACTGGTCACCATGAGTAGCTGAAGGAGCATCTCTTAGCCACCATGTGGCCTGAAGTCATGTGCACATTGACTGTTTTAAAATGAACAGTAAATATCACTATGCTCAAATCTGGTGTTCTTTTTCTCCTTTGCATTGCATCATGTTTTTATTTGTTTTGTTCAGGAAGATGATCAGATTAGCTTGAATAAGTTAATGTATTGTGTTTACTTGTTAACCCAGTGGACTCTCATTTAAATACCCCTGCGTGACACACTGACTCAGATTTAAATCCCAGTATAGAAGCTGTTTGCGCAGCACAGCGAAAAATATATTGTAAAAAGAGAACTATACAAGATATTAACCTGAAATTTTGTCATTAGATGAACGAATACATGGACTCACCTAAAATGATGTTCTTGTGTGATAGGTTTCAAACCAATCAGGGAGATGTAGTGGAATTTCACACTTCTTGCACTGCTACATTGTCTCACTTCTTCTCTTCTGCATTGAGCACACAAAACATAGCTTACAGGGATTCTTCTTCTGTTTAGTACTAGGGATGTGTATGGGAAAAAGCCCAGGCAGCTGAATGGCCGCAAGCAACTGTGTCGCTACGGCCACACGGAAGTCTGTGTAGTAGGGTTTCCTGCGCTCCGACTGTGAGAAAGTACAGTACACTACAATGAAATTGAAAAGACATATGTCTAGAAGATAGAAAAATATTCTATACCCTTTGACTGTTTGCCTTGTGATGGGGAAAAGGGGCAGTGACCTGGTATTGTAAATCCACTCCCTTCATACCATCTTGGTACTCAAGGGCCAGTTTTGGTATTTTTACTTCTTCCCGTGGCACTTGTCCATGCTTTCTTCTGAGTTTTCCTGTTGATATAATATTTGCTGTTGCGTGTTTTGAAGAAAGGAAATGAACATCTTTGTTATCCCTCCGTTTGAGGCACAAAATCTTGTTGGACGACCATATTTGGTATTCACCTCTTTGTAATACTTTTGATGAAATATCGGGTGGCATGTTTTTTCTGTTGGGCCTGACAGTTCCTACAATACTTGTTGGTTTTTCATTAACTCTTTTACAAATGTATGGAGACATGTACCAGTTGTCAGGGTACAGAGTGTGACCTTTGTTGAACAAATATTGGCACATACTCATAACATTAGTGCTCGCAGGTAAGGAAGGGTCAATCATATCATTTCCTGTATATATATATACACACCAAAGATGTTACAGTAGCCTGTATTTACATTGCAAATTTTATACATTTTTATGTCAAATCTGGCCCTCTTACTATGATTACATTGCATATACGGTAGCCTACAACAAAATTTCATAAGGGATTCATCTAAGGCAGGGCCTCTCAAATGCCCAAAATCTCGCGCGTGCAAATCGAGGCGCAAGAGCTCCGTGCACTGTGCATCGGTTCCACTTGGCTCGGACCAACGCTTCGTCTCTGGGCTACTTGGCTAAGCTCAGCTCAGATTTTGAGTGCTACAGAGCGAGGGAGACAGGGAGCGAGCGAGGCAGGCATGGGGAAAGAGAGAGACAGCACTATTGCTACAAATCGAGCGGTGGGGGGTCTGCACTCTGGGCAACCAAGCGAAGTTGTCTTTTGCACAGTGCATGCACCGGGCGCATGCACCCTGAGAAGCCCTGGTCTAAGGCAATGTTTTCTGACAGTTCATACAATGACGAAAATGGGTCAGAGAAGTGCAAAATTATAAGTCTAATTTTCCTCAGTTTATCACTAGAATCACCTGAAAAGTCATCAGTGAAGTGTAGAAAATGGGAAACGAGGAGAAATCTTTCCCTGCTCATTGTTTCTGAAAAGATTTGAGTTTCAATACACCTATCTTTACTCCAGTATAACTGGATACGTGGTTTCCGAACCTGGGACATCAGGATACACAAAGCAAGGTACGCCTTTATTTCGTCCTCCGTTGTGTTAAACCATTTCTCGTCATCTTTTTCGTTTTTCCTATTCTCATCTGTAAGTTGCTTCTGAGCATAATTATTTTCCTCTGAAGCAATTATAGAAAATAATGGGTCCATATAGTCTAAAGACAGAGAGCTCTGATAGAGCTGTGGCAGCATATTTCTGAAATAATTCAGAAACACCACTTTGTGCAGTGAAGGGGTGAATGACAGGATTATCTCCACTTACCCACACCCAGTCATCTTGTTTCACACGTTTTAGTTGTGGAGGCCTGGCATGAAGGTTTTGCTCATCACTAGTGTTATATACATTTCCTGATTCATTTACACTATTTACATTCAAGTGGAATGACAGAAAGTTGTGGAGGAAGCTTGTTAACCACACCCGGCCAATGGGAATGGGACATTGATGATGATGATGATGATGATGATGATGATGATGATTTCCTCACACAAATTATAGTCTTCTAATTCCTAATGTCTTCACTTACACTGTCGTTAGAATCACTATATAAAACACTGTTAATTAATTTCACTAATTTTTCACGTTCATAAACACTTGCGCTGGTAGTTGCCATATTGACTACTGGCTTGAAAGGAATTTGAAGTATTTCCGAGTCACCCTGTACACATGGTGGGAAAGTCAAACAAGGGGAAACTTCGACATACCCTCGCCTCAACCATCTAGTATACGAAAATCTTAACACAGGAGCCATCTTTTACAAACTGAGTGCACTGTAGAAAGATATCTGAGCATTGGGAATGCGCAGCCCCAACTCGTCATCTGAGTTGTAGGCCACGTGCTCGAAAGCGGGTGTGCCTCGTCACCCGAGTTCATTGGGTGAACGAAGTTTTGTTTTGAAAAAGGAAGTGGTATTAGTGTTTGTTCATGTGACAGTGGGAGAATGTAAGAGTTAGTTTAACCCTTTCAGACCTGTAAGAAAACTGAGGTGTGAATTTTTGTTTGTATGTCAAAAACTTACTCAAATGCTCTTAAATACATATGTTTATAGTTTATTTTATAAAATAAAAACTATCATCTGAAAAACAGCACCCACACAATTGTGCATGTCAGGACTTAATTCACTACTTACAAAAAACAAATCAGCTCAGTACATGTGAATATACAGATGTACATGATCAAATGTTCTATTTTATAGTGTGGAACAATTTAAAACCATTAAAATCATATACATTACATTTCGTACATAAAGTAAGAGTTGTGCGTTTTCAGTTCTTTTGGTGGCAGCACCCAGCACTACAATATACATTGCCTATAGGGAAACCTAGCCCGCACAGTTGTGCATATCAACTTTCAGAACCTCATGGTATTACGTACGATGTTGTATTCTCACAATTTACGTTCACTAAACAATTTACCTACACACTTCATTGATTACATTCTGATATTCAGTAAAGCATCTAGATTAATATTGGTGCAATAAATAAATAAATAAATACTTACTTTTGGCATTACTGCTTCCCGCCATCCTGCCGATCAACTGTATTTTTAAACTCTTCTTCCTGCATCCTGGTGGTCAAGCGCTAAATAAAAACAGCTGAAGTACATGCTACGTGTCCCGCACAATCACTGCAGTCCGGTCTAGCGCCAAGAAAACGTCAAGTACGCTCAGACATAAATAAAATACGAACCCACACGATTGTGCATACACAGTCTGAAAGGGTTAATTTATGAAATTGATTACCGTGTGATGTATTCATTCTTGCTTTGCTTATTTTTATTTTTATTTTTCTTGGTAAAGAAATATAGTTTTATTTCTGAAACAGTTTTTGGAACAGTTCCCATATATTACTAAATCCAGGAAAGGTTCATATTTTGTACTGTTTACCAGTGGTGAAAAAAAGTGATGTTACCACAGTCTGCAAAGTTTTTATTTTCAAAGGTTGGCAGGTACGGTAGCATGCAAATTAATCAAAGCTTTTTATAACTTATGTTGGCAGAATCATGCATCCCTGCTAAATACTATTCTCGCTTCAAAGCAAATTGCATTGTAGTTGTATGTGAGCATTATTGTGAACATTATTGGACATTTAATACAGTCATTAGTTGAATGTCTCCAAGTAAGGTTGTAGATGTTTTCAGTATTGTATTGTGTCGTTGACTGTAAACTGATAACAGATACTACCCCTAAAAAAAATATTGTTGCATTAGCTGAGCATACCTCTCTGACACAAAGACAAATTGCTTAACAATGTGGTGTTAGTATGGCTACAGTAAATTCGATTTAGTAGTGTTACCAAACAACTGGACCCTTTTTATTGCTGAAGGAAGGTAACTGTGTTCAGAAGTGTAAGACTACACCTAGAGAAATGTAAGAGAGGGCCAAGAGCTCTAACTTTGCCACTTTATAAAGACACATAAATAAATAAATAAATAAAATAAACCCCAGGCTATCCGCTGTTGACCTAAACCAAGATGTAAGTCAGAGTGGGTGAAATGTTCACATTACAGCAGTAAGAAGAGCACGCAGGCCAGCAAAGAAGTAGCTTATGATGGAGGTAATGCACAAAAAGCAATTGATACAGGCTAAACTCTGTACAGACTGGACTTTGAAGTCGTATTTTCAGATGAAAACCATTAAGAGATATAAATTTCATTGTGAATGGTCCATATAGAACTGTGATTACAATTAAAATTATAATACTTCCACCTTTTCAATACATATTCAAGTAAAGAGGGTTACTTTACAGAAGAAACATTCATTAGGTACTAGTTTCGACCCATTATCAGGGTCATCAGCCAAAAGCACGAGTTGAACAAAGTTCAAATAGTCCATAGAAATCGTAAAAAGTCGCTGTTTCTACAATCCGCCAAGACTCGCTACTCCACAGACTCACAAACGGGCAACTTAAAACAGCTTAGTTCACCAAGACTTTACTGTACCTATGTCTAAAAAGGATCTAAAAATGAATTGAACACATTTGATACATTGCAAAATCTAATGGTTTCAATTATTTTTTCATTGAAAGAATAATAAGAAAAATACAGACATCGTCCTTCAACCACTTTAAAGAAAGATAAACCCAGCATCCCCTTAATTTCCACTTTCACATTTAATAAAGACCACTAAAATCACTAACATTTTTAAGAAACACAATGTAAAAATAGCCTTTAAAACAAATAATAAAAGTGCAGATATACAATTCCACTTCTGTTAACATAATTAATGGATTCTCAAAATCAGGAGTTTACAGAATCAAGTGTGTTAATTGCAAATTTTCATATGTTGGACAGTTTGGGGTTTCAACGCAAGATATTCAGAACATATTAATGCCCTAAAATATAACAAATTCTCAGCACTTTAATTACCCCCTTTACTAATTTGGCTTTTATTACTAACGATATTATTTTTTTCACTCATTTCCAAATTGAACTGCGAATCTTCTCCACCTGTATCACATCACAGAAATATTTTGACTTTCAAGTGTTACTTTTACCTTCAGTTTTTTAAGGACTTTAATCTCTTTGAATGGCATCTATGTACCCTCTTTCTAAATTGTTCACTATGTGTGCGTAAGTTGTTTTCTTAACACCACTACTACCTTGATGACATACAGCTGTTAAAACTTCATAACAAGTGATACTTCGGTTTCCATAAGTTATGCAATACGTCCAACACATCGCAGCGCAAGGTGTCAGAACTTCATAATGAAAGAATTAAAAGTCTCAAGATTCTTCGACATCAAAATTGATCATCTCGAGTTCTTCCTTCAACGACAGCTAAGTGCATTAATTTATGCATGTTATGCATTATCTGAAACTTTTATCACAGTTGTGACTATTTCTTCTTCATGTTTATAGTGTTTGCAGTATCTATGGACTATTTGATACATTGTGCAACTCATGCTTTTGGCTGATGATGACCCTGATAATGAGTCGAAACTAGTACCTAATAAATGTTTCTTCTGTTTGTAAAGTAACTCACTTTACTTGAATTTGTATTGAAAAGGTGGAACTATTGTACTTTTAATTTTAGGTGAAAACCATTTCAAAATTTGTGGGTCAGCATAAAGGAACATCAAAGAAAATATCACTGACGCATATTCAACAAGCACCTAAACATCCACCAAAAATAATGTCCTGAGGATGTTTTATGAACAAGGGGCCAGGATATGATGAACAGTGACCAGTACAGAAAGGTGAACAAATTCAAATGCTCCCTGGAATTGGCAACTCACCCACAATCAACCCCATCAAAAATTTAGGAGAAGAGAATGGCAAAACTGGACAGATCAACAAACGTGAGCATGACGTCCGCTTATCAAGCAGTAGTTTCACAATGAAGAGAGAAATAATATTTGCACAAAATTCCTGGAGTCATTAGCAAAACACGTCTATGAGATCACATCAAATATTAAGATATGATTTTCTATCATTGCAGAACTGATTTTCAGTAGTTTTAAGAGTTTTATTTTGAGATTGGTTTTTAGTCTAGTGGTTATGAAACATAACAATCAAGGTTGAATCCTCCCTCCATTCTCACCCTTTTTTGAAAGTACAGTAAGAAATAGAACTGAGACCAAGTACAATCGTTAAAAAAAACTACATTGAATTTCTTTCCCCCAGTTAATTCTGGATGAAAATTACAACAAGTAAAGGATTAGTTCCTATCCTCATTTTAACTGTCCTTGCTTCCTTTATCATCATCATCATTATCAGTTTACAATTTCCAGAGTCCCAGATTGGCCAGAATGGTAGAAGACTTCGTGGTATACAATTTCTTATCACTAGATTGTGTGCCCAAATTCTGGATTCTATTACAAACCGCTCCACAGTGTTCATATCGAGTGAGGGCATGTGACACTGTTGATGGTGATTCATCCGTCAGATAGGGCGATAAGCCTTAAGCAGACCCCTTGGTGTTATTGGACAAGAGTAGGCTGTGAGCAGACATTGGTTTCACGCTCTTCCTACATCACCATCACACACGCAGACACGCAGATTCCCCATGGGTGTCAAATGGAAAGACCTGCACCAGATGAGCCAGACATGTTATCGGAAACTTCCAGCGCTAAAAGCCATATGCTAAATAAATCGATAAACAAATATACCGTATTTACTCGTGTATTAGACCTCCCTTGGCTTTTCAAGACGAAGAAAATGAAAAAAATAAATATGCCATACAAGACGCCCCCAATGTAATTTGTCAGAGAAGAAAAACAATTCCACTTCGAAGTGGGTACAAGCCTTATGCAGCTCTGATGGCATCACATAAATTTGTGAATAGTTTCGTCCATACAACCCACGCAATGAAAACACGCGTCAAAGTCATGCGGTACATCTGTGTTTCGTAGTCGAGAAATGGCTGCCTCCATAGCACAGGCCTACTGCAGCTCTGGTGACGGACGTCGCACAAATAGGTGAATAGTTTCGTGTCCGACCCGCACATTGCAAGCACGCATCAGTCATGTATGTATGTCTGTGTTTTGTAGTTAAGAATGTCCACCAGCATAACATTTTGCATCATTAGCTGCCGTTCTCGGGAGCCTGAGTTTGATTCCCGGTACTGTATTGCAGTCATGTATATATGTCTGTGTTTTGTAGTTAAGAATGTCTACCAGCATAACAGTTTGCATCATTAGCTGCCGTTCGACTTCGATTCCTGGTACCGTATTGCCAGAAATTTACGAAAGGCAGGAAGGTTGATTTGAGCTTAAAATGGTACATGCAACTCCCTTCCACTGGAGGATTGTCTAAGAAAGAGCCGCAACACCTCGGGGGAAGGAAACAAGTTTACTCTGGTTAAGAAATATTCACGGTTGTTGCTAGACCTATTAATATAGGCAGGTGAGATCATTAACAAAGTGATCGTTTAATATCTCGTGACTCAGGCCAATATAGGGTTTTTGGGAGATAAGTAGGTTTAAAACGTGATAAAAACAATCCAATCACTATTGTTTTACTTGCAGATGTACCAAACAACTCATAATAATATTGATTTTATATGTCCCTACAATTTTCGGTGAACCCAAACAAAATATACTAGGCATGATATAGGCCTTTGGGCTTATGCCTTGTCAAGAAAATAAGGTGAAATTCTTTACGTTTCGCAGAGAACTTTGCTCTGCGTCATCAGAAGAACATCTCGACTGTCCACGAGGACAGTGGACAGTTGAAATTTGAAATATTCTTAAAAATAAGGTTCTGGCTTTCAACAGCCACAGTTATCAAAAAAATACTTCCAGTCACTATGTATTACATTCAGAAATACAACTCGTAACATACGCTAGTTATCAGCTGGTGGTTTGGCACGCTTTCAACAACACGGCTTTATTCAGAAGGAGTGGCTTCTGCTACACATACACCAGCTGGGAATATCAGAGACCATCTCCAGAAACCATCTGGGAATAGCTTCACACAGTTTGGACTCTATAGTCAAGAAATGAAACTATTTTTAAAGGCTTCAAAAAGATGGGACCTTGAATACTCTCGGTCTCAATTGCAGTGCATGGCTAACGAGATGGCAGTGAAGATGATGTCACTTGGAATGAAGACACGCTGGTAGCAGGGAAGTTAGCGGTTCAAGACAATTAAAATGAAAGCAGTTATCAGGTTTACTGTGTGGTAGGCCTACTGCTCAACTGACTAGGACAAATGACGGCCGTCTAGTTATTTTGTATCAGTATTGCATAATATGATAATATGATAGATACCCTTATCCCTTTTCCTCTACGGGTTCGAATATAAAGTGAGACGAATCTTCATAGTGAGTTTTTACGACTGTATGTCCTTCCAAACGTCGACCACATCAGAGGAATTAATGAGACAAAATGAATTACGTGATATGAGTAACTAAAACGGATTACATTTACCTTAATGTAGGCCTAAAAGTCGTGTTCACCATTTATTAACTTTTTACATTTAGAAATACTGCCTTCCAACGAAAATAGCCAGTGTAACTCAAATACATTTTAAGTTTGTTAAAGAACAATGTAGAATGTTTACATGTACAATTTATAGTTCTTTATAGCCTAGAAGGCATGTGTTCCCTGCACAGAATTTGAGGTTATTGTATATTGGACCCACTTTACATTTTTTGGCTATAAAAGTGGGGAAAAAAGGGGTCTAATGCATGAGTAAATATGGTATAATATCATTCCTCAATTACCCATGTCTCTGCTGCATGAATCACTATGGCCACATCATATGAAAGAAATATAAATCTTTTGTTATTATGCCATGCTGTGAATTCCCATAGCTATCTCTAGAAATCACAAATCACTTTTAAAACACAGGTATAACCTAGTATGATATGATGGAATGCAAGCTTTATTTTTTGCTACACAAACATGACTTGAAACTGACCTTTGCTTTTATTTTCTACAATGTGATCGTTAGAGTCAATGGTAAGTTTGTATTTGTTGAGCTGTATGTTTTTACATTACTCCTGTAATTGCTAAATGATATGGAAATATGGAATGTTTCTGTTTTTAGCTGGCAAGGCCATCTCAGTCTTCAATTATCTGATGTCTGGCTGAATTCAGGATGCAAAAGGGTGGTAAAAGAAGAAATGGATTCTCACATGCTGAGGGCATTAAGCAGACATTTAAACAAATATAATGCATTTGAACAGCATTTGTATTGTAAATGTTTAAAAAATAGTTTGGTATTGACCAAAGTATTTGGAGTTTACAAAACTTAGCTCATTTCTTTCATTTGAAACCACATTCAAAATTACAATGAGGAGTCTTACTTTACTGTATAGTCTTTTCCAAAGAAAATGGGCAATTTATTGGATGTAATTTAGTTACACAAATCTTTTTGATTTCCCATGTTGCTTACTCCTAGAAATTTATTGAATAATGTGGGAATTTTTAAATAGTCAATTATTGGACACTTGGTATGATAGTGCTGAGTTGAATAAACAAAGAAAAATGGAAATAAAACTATGTGCATCTGTGAAGTAAATACAAAAGTGGAATTGAACATATGTAGAATTGTATGTGACAACTTCTGTAGCTAAATATTACTGCCTTTTCACTCCGAGATAAGAGGTGTACTCTGGGTACCCAAAGATGTAAACTTCATTTTATTTGTAATTCTTTAATGGACTTTCGTTTGGAAGAACATTTCTTCATTCATGCAAGGGATGTTACTGAATTTTGGTGTTCATTGCCTCCATGTTTGTATCTGAATACATATCTTTTCAATTGTAATGTGAGAAATTGGCTTCAGGAGAAAGTAAAATTTTCATTGGAAATAGTAATGTAAAATTCTGAACAGGCAAAGTCTGTTTTCACTAATATATAACTCTGAATGTTTGTCTGCCTTTCTTTCACGTAAAATCTACTCTTTTGATCAGAATCGAATTTGGCCAGCTTATAGCTGGTACCTTATGCTGCTTATTTCAGTATCATGCTTTCTCGTAAGGGGAGGGGGCATGCAGCAAAACAAAATGTGAAGTAAGTCAGGGGAAAATGTATGTCTGAGACCCGTGAAAAAAATATGCTACCTAATGGTTGGTTCTGTTAAAGAATGGAGCTACTAAGTGCACTTAAGATTGAGTTTCATAAAAGGAAAAACATGTTATATGCACTTTCTTTTTAACTTTTTCAATACTTTCTATGCCTGCTTTATCCCCTGAAAACAAAGATAACAATTAACTGCTAATGAATGAAAATCCACAGCCTGTTTGCAGGACCGGGTCAGGAATGGTATGAATGAAGTGAGAATAGGAATTGTGCCGACTGCCGAAGCCTGTTGCATCCCTCTGGGGCAATGGTTAATGACTGGCGGATGAAACGAAATGATATTGGAGAGTGTTGCTGGAATGAAAGACGACAGGGAAAACCGGAGCACCTGAGACAAACCTGTCCCGCATCCACTTTTCCAGCACAAATCTCACATGGAATGACCAGGATTTGAACCACAGAACCCAGCGGTGAGAGGCAGGCGCTCTGCCACCTCAGCCATGGTTACACACTTCTGCTAATCTTACAAATAAAAAGAATGTACATACTGTACAAGATTTAGAATTGACTGGCTCCTTGGTGAATGGTCAGCATACTGACCTTCGGTTGAGAGAGCCCTGGGTTTGATTCCCGGCCAGTTTGGCGATTTTAACTTTGGTTTATTCCTCTCTCTCTCAGGGGCTGGGTGTTTGTATTTGTGTTAATATACATCTTTATTTACATATAACACAAAACACTACCAGCCACCACAGAAACGCAGTAGTGAATACATCCCTCCACATAGGAATAGCATCTGGCCATAAAACTGGGCTGCATCCGGGAGATAGTAGGTTCGAATCCCACTATCGGCAGCCTTGAAGATGGTTTTCCGTGGTTTCCCATTTTCACACCAGGCAAATGCTGGGGCTGTACCTTAATTAAGGCCACGGCCGCTTCCTTCCAACTCCTAGGCCTTTCCTATCCCATCGTCGCCATAAGACCTATCTGTGTCGGTGCGACGTAAAGCCCCTAGCAAAAAAAAAAAAAACTGGGCTGAATCCATACAGAGTTCTAATCCCAAGTAATTGGGAAAAGGCCAAGAAGAAAAAGAGGAAAAAAGAAAAAAAAAATACTTATAGGATCTAGAATTCTTATGGGATTTAGAATTAATATGCAAATGCTCATTGGTGTTTTCTGCATAACTCTTAACAGTTTCCCAGAAATTTGCACTCATTTTACGTGTTAAAGAAGCATTTTGAGCAAGCAGCCATCAGGCGGTCACACATCTAACATGAAGTCAGAAAAAACTGTAAGTAAAATGCATGGACCATTGTTGTGAAAAACTTTCTAGAATAGGACATAGGAGTTCTGGTAGACGATGAACTCTATGGATGAAGAACCTCGTAAACTGGTATGGGTTAGACACGACGTCTCTGTTCCGTGTCGCTGCATCTAAACGCCATGTTGACCGCCAACCTTCGCTAGAAGATGGCACATTAAGAAGAAGAAGAAGAAGAAGACCTTCTTAAAATGAATGAAATAGAATTTAATAACGATAAAAAATATATGCTGCAATAAGTGTTTTTGGCCAGTATTCTTGCTTTAGATTCAGGGTGCGGGTAAGAAGACGAGGTGAGACAGTAGGATTCTCTGTCCCACTCCTGCGGTGAGAAAGGGAAAGGCAACTTGCTACCTCAAAGCCCAAACTTCCTTGAATTTCTTTGAGTCTGGTCTAGGGACTGTCTTACAGGTTAGTTGTGTTAGCTATGCTCACATTGGCAATCTTTGCATGCTGTTCACATGGAGCGCTGAAGCACTGCTGTTGTCTCATGGGAAAGCAACTTGGATGATAACTGCTATAGAAAGAAAAAGAATAGAGGTCTTTGAAATGTGGTATAACAGACGTTTGCTTAGGGTGAGACGAGCTGATAGGATCACAAAATGAAGAGGTACTGAACCAAGAAGGTGTGAAGAAAATGATTTGGCATTGACATGGAGAGCTAGGCTGGTAGGTCGGTCATATTCTGCGACATACAGGACTTCATTTAGCTTTGGAGGGAGACCAAGGGATCAGTATGACTGACAGATTGGGAAGGATGTAGGATGCAAATAGTTATTGAGATGTAACAAGCAACACCAGACTACACTGCTGGGCGAAACAGCTCAGCATTAAATTGGGCTTGAGAAAAACAGACAGATAAAACACAGAGAAAGGAAAACAACAGGCATGCTGCACAAACAGAAAATTTGCAGATAAGAACAAGAAGATTAAGCAGTCACTGAACCACAACATAACAGACTTAGGAAAAACAACCCTTCTCCGAAAACAACCCTTAGAAAAGCACTACTGTTAACACCCAATTTAGAAATGTGGAAAAACCCAAGCAAGAAACTTGTACTTTAAGTTAACCATATATCGCCGGGCTGAGTGGTGACTCAGACGATTGAGTTGCTGGCCTTCTGACCCCAAGTTGGCAGGTTTGATCCTGGCTCAGTCCGGTGGTATTTGAAGGTGCTCAAATACGTCAGCCTCATGTCAGTAGATTTACTGGCACATAAAAGAACTATGGGGCAAAATTCCGGCACCGTGGCATCTACAAAAGTCATAAAAGTAGTTAGTGGGACAGAAAGCAAATAACATTATTATTAGTGAACCATAAAGAAAAACTGTTAAGTTATAAAAGTTAATTTTATGATAGGTTTAAGAATTTTATAAACTTTAAGAGGAGAAAATAATTAAATAATTGTAATCTTAACAGTGAGCAAATGAAGTTTCTGTTGACTAAATAAAAATTCATCTGACAAAAATAATATGTAGGGATCCCATAGAAATGAATTAGTAGTTTAAAAACAGAAAAATTAGAACTATAAGTGTAGGTTTCCAGTAAACCCACCGAAGGCTTGAGTTGCAGCATGTACCAAAATCCCAAAAAATAAATGAAGTGGGAGAAAATAACCATCACAAACAGTTAACATCAACAGAGATTTAATTGAAGAACATACAGTAGCAACCATAACTTACAAAAATACCAAGAAATTAATAGAATAATGATCCACCAAGGCCTATTACTCTCACATCAACAAACAACCCAATCCAATAATTACTCAAAATGAAATCACACCCACTCACACTATCAGGACAAGATAATAAATCAACTACACAACAGGCACTGCCCACAAAACAAAAGGGGGGGTGGGGGGAGGCAGTAGATAAAAAAAACATAGTGTAGAAAATTGAACTATAAATGAATGAAGCATGCCTCAGAAAGGATGAATGGTAAACCTTAGAAACTTGAAATACCATCTTAAGATTATTGATACATAATTATGGTAAAAAGGTCATAATTTGAAATTTTTATTTTTATTTATTTAGTCTGATCCAGGACACCCTAGATTTGCCATAAGACACAGAATAATACACAATAACAATTTTGAGGGAAGATAAAAAGATTAATGTTTAAAAAAATGGTAGGTTACAATTAACCATGTTAAATGACATGAACTCCATATAAATGGTGACGAAGAATCGAAACGGAGTATTTGATGAGTGAGACGACCATCTCATCTTGTAGGCTTCTCGCTAGTTTATATTTTTGTCGCCATGTGACGAAAGATTTGGGAATTGTTCCCCTTGCACCAAAGAAAAGTCCAGTCACCGTAATTTTTTTAAGGTTATACGACTCAGGAAAGAAAGGGATGGTTGGATTATATATATCCTCTTTCTCATTGTCTACATCAGTCGGCTGAGAGGCTGAAGATTCAAAGCATACCGTAGGATCAATAATTTCTGCTTCGTTCCTCCGTCTGTCTATCGCTATAATATCAATCCTGCGAGTGCTGCCTCCTTCGGCGAGGCAGTGGACTTCTTCGTACACTTCTAGATTTTTGAGACGAAGAGCATTAGCAATCAGGTTTCTGATGATGTTATGGCGTTTGATCCTAAGCAGTTCTCCTTGAGGGCAACTCCCCAGCACATGTGGTAAGGTTTCATACTCACTGCAGTGTCTGCAGTGGCCTGTGCTGGTAGAACGTCCCGGCAGAGTACGTACTGGTGCAACCATCGCGGTCATCTTCAACATCTCCCTCCATTCCGAACAAGTTAAACCATCTCTTCTGGTAGCCAAAGAATTAGCAGCAGGAACTTGAGCAAATAACTCAACACCTCTTCCTTTTTGTGGATATGCACACCAAGCTTCAAATTCGCATGTTCTAAGTATATCGCGCAGTTGTCTAACAGATTTCATTGATGTCTCTTCATTGAGTTGAAGTTCAGATAGGCAGCGAGTTTTTATTGCTGTGAAATTTCAAACAGCATTTACGTGCGAATCATTCACAGCTTCTAGCTTAAGATTGATGTTCAGCTGTTGAAGGTATGCTTCCCAAGTAGCGCGCATTAGTGCCCACCCTTTATATTTGTGGCTCGAATAGATCATACTTGTCGGTGTGTCACTCGGAAGTTGTAGAATTTCTTTAAGTTCGCTTCTGATCATGTTGTCGGCTCTTAACAGACTTGATTTGGGAATTTTCTCAACTAAAACAGTCTGGAAGGGGTATATCAATGTAGGGCCAATAAACTGATTTATTAGTCAATTTTTGATGCGGTTGGAGTAAGCGAGTCCTGGTAATCTGATCTAAGTTAGCTTTCAATTTTTCAAGTACCTGATGTTCATTGAAGACTAAAGCCTGTCTGAAAGTTGCCCCTAAATATTTTATTTCTTCACTATCATTTATACTTCTAATGTTTCCAGAGACCGTCACGATATCATCAGAATGAAGTTTACCATTTTCTATAATAATGGCATTTGATTTGTCTGCATTTATATGCAAACCTATTTCTTGAAGCAGATTTTTGACATAAGTGACTAGGATTGAAGCTGCTGCTTGGTCTTTAGCTATGATCGCCAGATCGTCGGCAAAGCATAGGGATGTTAAAGGTACAGTGTTAGGACTCAATTGAAAACCATACATTTCTGATACTTTGATGTCTATGAGTTCATCAAGGATGTGGTTTATACCCCAGTTAAATAAGAAAGGTGAAATGGGATCTCATTTAAGGGGGGAGGCAAATTAAATATAAATTAGAGAGAAGCACAGTGCTTTAAAAAAATTAATCCATTATAATCATAATACTCAAACAAAATCTTCTAGATGGGACATAGAGTAACTGATACAGCCAATAGAAAGGGGGGTGTAAAATGAGTAAATCATAAGGAATAAAAATGAGCAAAATTAAATTAGCAGATTTGCTAAATATTTGAGAAATCCTGGAAGCCGCCCACAGAAGTCGAGCACTGTTGTGCCCTATGCAGACGAGAGATTACGTGGTACTTTAGTGCAACGCTAGGTTTCATGTCAGTGTTCATTTAAGGTAACAGTAGCACAGTACTGATAGTTCATAACATTTCCAGTACAATACTAGTTGGGAATAAGACAGTTACTTATTTGCTATCACATGGGTGAAGAGCTATCACTTTCAAATGACACTGTCTCTTTCCTAGCGATATTCCTGCACGATAGCAGGATCTGCACATTTGCAATGTTGTCGCCTTTTGTTTCAGTCAGATCCTTCTTCAGGTATGAGATTGGCTTTTTCCATATCTTCTAGAGCTTCCTGGATCTTCCACAAGATCGTCTTCTGACTGTTCAGTCTTAAAGCCATGTTAGCAGTTGAATGCATCTCACTTCGTTCGGTGCCCCCATACCATCTCGACCATGCTTCCCGCTTTTTCTCTACTCTCGGAGCCACACCTAGTCAGAGACAGACAATGTCATTTGTCACGTGATTCCATTGTGTCAACCCAAGGCTCCAAACGTAGCATCCATGTTTCCATCATATGAAGTGCCTGTTCATAACTTGATATTGGCAGCAAGCACTTGATTCCATAGAGGCGACAGGATGAACGACAGGGGCATCTGCCGATCACAGATGACTCTTAATGACTTGTTGATATGTCATCCAGATTGCATTAACTATCTACTACGGAGATAGGGAAGGATATTACCATCACAGCTAGTGACTGAACCAAGATACTTGAACTTTGTGGTCTTTGTCAGTTGTTCATCAGTGATGCTGAGGGTGTAATTAGTTTGCAGTCCACTTTCCATGTATTCAGTCTTCCAAGTATTCAGTCTCATTCCTTTGGTGTCAAGGTGGATCTTCCACTGTTGTACCGCTGCCACAATGCCATGCGATTTTCTGATGCTAAGAAGAATGTCGCAGCATAGAGAAGAGACCCTGGGTGGGGTGTTTGCAGGTCAGCAGTTATTGCTTCCATGCAAAGAATAAATATTCTCAAAATTTCAAAATACTGTATTCAGTCTTTGCCAAAATCAAGAGAAAGCTCAATTGCAGTGCCTCATTACGTAACGATGAAAGAATTGGTTTGGGATAGGGTGGTGTTGAGTACTGCATCAAACCAGGCCAACCAGCCAATACCTTAACATATTGAGTGCTGAGCCGATTGTAGCACACTATTCCACTGGTGCCAGGCATGTGTTTCCTTTAATTCTTTGTTTTCCTATGCATTGTTTTTGTATTTTTAATCGGCTGATGATGACGCAGATTGGTGCTCGAAACCGGTACCGCTTTTAACCATATAAGAATGTAATACTACATTTCTTATTTACTTGTATTGAATAGGTTGAACCACTTAATTAGCTGCCTCTGTAGATCAGCGGTAGAGTGTCGGCCTCCGGATCCCAAGATAGCGGGTTCAAACCCGGCAGAGGTAGTCTGATTTTTGAAGGGCGGAAAAAAGTCCGTTCGACACTCCATGTCGTACGATGTCGGCATGTAAAAGATCTCTGGTGACACATTTGGTGTTTACCCGATAAAATTCATTAAATCTCAGCCATAGACGCCCAAGAGAGTTTCGGTTTACTCGGTCTGCCATCTAGTGGGGGCCTAGAGTAAAATGGAACGTCGAAATTGACGAGCAGACAGCCAGGTGGCGTCAAATTGAAATATCTGCACACGGTAGCTGAGGCCATACGATTATTATTATTATTATTATTATTATTATTATTATTATTATTATTATTATTACTACCACTTAATTTCTTATTTCAATTTAACTCTGATTTCAGGAACGATGTGCCGCCATATGACATCATGCCATCTCAAATTTTAAGACCAGCGTGACGCCATATGGCGGCACATTGGCACCTAACATGTTAATGTTGATAGTATCTACTGAGAAGGTCGCAGCGACATACCTAAGTCGTGATAACCTAGGTGAGCAATATGTGGAGGGCTGGGTGGTCTGTTGTGGGAGGTTAGTATTGTACATGTACAGTAATAGGAAGAGTGGGGTGGGATGGAGTATGGTGAAATGGATTGGAGAAGTGCATCAGACTGATGACACCAAAATATCTACATTTTTGCCGCATATTTAATTTTTATTGCAGACTAGACGTACAAAAGTAGATTCAGTTCAGTTTTGTTTTGTTATTTGTTATTATGAATTACGGGAAAATGGCTGAACAGAATTTCTGGAATCTGGGCATTTTAAGTTCAGTGACAGCTTCAGAGTGCACAGAGCAGTATGTTTATTATGTGATCAGAGCACAGTAATGTAACAATATTAAGGGAACCAAGAAAGGAAGTGTCAAATTTCTCAGATAATGTTATTTTGTTAAGAAGGAAGCCATACTTTCCAGTGTCGACTCAGTTAAATGTTACTTAAAGGCTTCTCAGTTCATCGAACACACAAGTTAAATATTACACTATAACATACCTGGGGGAAAAAAAAAAGAGAGAGAGCCACAGTATTAAACAAAGAATAGACGTAATAGAGGGCAGCAGACTGGCAGCTGTTTGAATTCGAGCCATTGAACGATCAATGGTTTTTCAAACACCTCACAGTGTTTGCTGGAGTTGAAACAAGGCAGGACTTATTAAAATAAGTTCTAAGTATTGAATTGTTAGAATCTGATGATGATCTTTCAAGAACGAAACATGTCATTCTTTGTTTAAAACCAAACCCCATGGCTCTACAGCCCTTGAAGGGCCTTGGCCTACCGAGCGAACACTGCTCAGCCCGAAGGCCTGCAGATTACGAGGTGTCGTGTGGTCAGCACGACAAATCCTCTCGGCCGTTTTTGTTGGCTTTCTAGACCGGGGCCGCTATCTCACCGTCACATAGCTCCTCGATTCTAATCACGTAGGCTGAGTGGACCTCGAACCAGCCCTCGGGTCCAGGTAAAAATCCCTGACCTGGCCGGGAATTGAACCCGGGGCCTCCGGGTAAGAGGCAGACACGCTACCCCTACACCACAAGGCCGGCACCTCTTTGTTTAATAGCGTGTAGTTTTATTCCTTGTTTAAAAATGTATTTTTTTCAGGTATGTTAAAAGTAATATTTGAATTTGGGTGTTCAACAGACTGAAAAGCTCGTAAGTTACATTCAGTTGGGTTAGCTGTATTTAAAAACTGTGCGTAATGAAAGGTGTGCAAAATATAATTTCCTGACTTGTATGCTTTTACCATTTGAGGAATGATAACTGACAGTATTTGTGATTGTGTTTTTAACAAACTTCTGCATCTTCTTCTTTATCCATTCTCTTTTCCACATTCACTTATATAGTACTTATTATCATATATAATTCTGTTGATCTTTTTTCTTCTATTGCGTTTTTCTTGTGTTCCTAATCTTTTATCATGTGCTTATGCTTCTTCCCTTTCCTTGTACTTATCCAACTTTCTTCTTATCTTACACTTCCCGTATCGAGGCTGAAGATCTGTCGAATGGCCTCTCAATGAGTGTTGATGCCCACCATCCTGACGAAGCTGGAAAGCAGAAACGAGCTCGTCAGGTCAGTATGTGAAGATACAGAGATTGTCCTTGTCCTTTTTGTTTTCATGTTTGTCCTGTCTCCTCTTTTTGTTGTTTCCTCTTCACACACTGACCTGCCTTTATTTTCATCACATTTTGTGTTCCTTTTCTTGTTCCTCCTATCTGTCTATCTATGTAATACACCGACGGTGTACAAGCCAATTGGCGTAACCCTGTCGAATTTCTAAATTGAGGTTTTGTGTGAATCAAGTAGTTAATGGTTTTAACACACATTGTGGTACATTGGCGTAAGCCTCAACACCTTCCTTCAATGCAAGAAAAGGAGAAAATTAAGACGTAACCAACTAGTCGTAACCCACAGTTAACGGTGGATTGTACCAGTGAATTGGTGTAAGTCGCTATACTTGTGACAGCTAAGTCTCTCAATCTCGCAAGCCCACACAAGCCAGCTGCATAACACAGTGTGTGTGGCTTTGTTTTGATGAGCGTGTCTGATTTAGTTAGTTGAAGTATTGACTACATAATTCAGTAATAGTATTTTTGTCATGCAAATTCTTATGATGTTAATTCAGTTTTGTTGTGAATTTATGTTCCTCCTGTGAGGGTAATTTATTTAAATAAATCATAATAGAAATAATTTTCTTACTATTAATGATCGTTTTTTCACATAATAAACAACTTACCATTGTTATTGTTATTATTATTATTATTTATTCCAATTAATGTAACCCAAAATATACATCGTTGTAACCAACATTGAAGTTGTATCAGTCCCAGTCGAATGGCGAAACCCTCAAATTTCACGTTAAAGAATTAATTTCAAGAAACTCTATGATCCCACACCATATATTCCAGTAGACTAGAATCTTAGACACATTGCAAAATTCAAATAAACAATAATTAAGACAGATCAATGCCTGTTGTGAGGTGCAAATTGCTTTTTGTCTGTCCTGAAAAATTTGCTTTTTGTGGCTTACGCCAGTTGGCCTGTACACCATCGATATGACTTGATGTAAAGTAATAGTTCCACAGCATCTCTATGTTAGGACAGCCACTAAGGGTAATTAACCATGCTACTTGCTGGAAAATTTGGGCAAAAATATTCATTTGTAAATTTTGCCATAAATTTATATTACTATTTCCAAAATCTTACTTATGAATCTTGTCTAAATATATGTGAATCATTTCTGCTACTATACAGTGTGAGTCTCTCCTCTATGGCAAGCAACGAAGAGGTGATAAAGAAGATAACTAAACTAAGTTGTGTAGTCCACTTCCCTACAGTCTTGTTTAGTACGCATGTTGCTAAGATAGCAGTTGCCCATCCACACCTGCTCTGATGACACTAAAACAACTTTCATACCAACATAACATACATAAGTGTGAGTAGTGGGTGCTCAAGAGACTTTTTTTTCTGCTGGAATCTCCAGGCTGACTGTTAATGGATATGTCTCGTGGAACAGGGCCTATACTGGGCTGGGCAGGGCAGGAAACAAGGTCAAGCACATGGCGGCAGCTTCCACAGTAGCCAGCATTGAGTAGACCTACAATATTTCGCTTGCTAGAGCAACATGGCATGATGAAAACTTTGAACTGTAATTAACTAACTAGTAGTGTATTGGAGCATACTTCTTGCCTTACTATCCTCCTTATCATTACCCTCGCCATCTCCCTGCATTAGGCCATAGAGGAGAGATTCTCCTATTGTGAAACTAAAATTGAGAAGCTATAAATTTGATATGTAAATAGTGTTAGTCTGTTGGGTATCTGAATGACGAGTCGTTTTCAAACATGCTAATTAAACTGCCATAACTGTGACTTAAAAATAAGGTATTGTGAATAGTTATATGAATTAATATTAGATATTTATAATCCTTGATGGATTGCTGTTGATGTATGCTGTTAGAAAAGAGCTTCAAAAGGTACAAGATCTAGTCAGTTGAAAGCAAGCCACATGATGGTGATGTAACATTTGTTGTTTTAATGGGTAAATACAAAAATATAATTTCTTTGCATTATTAAATAAAGTATGAGGGTGAGTCACATGAAAACCTAAAATATATTTTCAATTTATTTTATTGAACAAAAGTTGTACAAAACTGGATTTCCCCCCACATAGTCTCCATTATGCTCAGTGCAAGCCCTCCAGCACTTACAAGGAGGTGATGAGGAAGATAACAAAACCAAGATGTACAGTCCTATTCGCTACCATTTTATTTACTACAGATGTACATTACTAAGATGACACTCCTCTAGGAGACAAAATCCTTAGGTTGTCTGCATGGCTGCTATACACCACCTTCATCTTCATCCATACGGAGTGTCTTTCCTCCCAGTGCCCCCTTGAGTGGTTATCGCTAGGAGCAAGGTCAGGTGAATATGGTGGATGTGGAAGAGACTCATAATTTTCTTGGATGGTTGCAGTTGTTGCATGGGTAGTACAGGGCCAAGCCTCATCATGATGCTGCTGTGACAAATATGTATCACCGTACTGAATCATCATTCATCGATTAATTTCAATAGGTTTCACGCATTCAGTGCTCAGAAGCCAAATAACAGACCATTGCTCTACTTTTTTCGTATGCCTGAAGTGGAGCAGCCATTGTTAAACTATACTGGTACTGTGATGTGATATTTGTCTGCATGTTGCTGCCACCTGTACGATATTCATTAAAGCCTATGTAATAATAATAATAATAATAATAATAATAATAATAATAATAGTATGGCTTCAGTTAAGGTGTGCAGGCATTTTAATTTGACACCACCAAGGTGCCGGCATGTCATTTTCATGTACTGTTTTGCTGTACCAAATGTGGCACGCTTAACCAGATCTCTCTTGGTACGTGTGGTTGAATTTTAATTAATTTCGTCAGGTGAACACCAAACGTATCATCAGAGATTTTTTTATGTCCCGACATCATACAGCATTGAGTGTCAAATGGACTTTTTTCTGTCCTTCAAAAATCCAACTATATCTGTCAGATTTGAACCCGCAGTCTTGAAATCTGAAGGCCATTCTGTTATTGATCTTCAGAAAGCGTTTTCATAACACAAATGCCAACAGACAGAATCATGGCGCATCATTTCAAATGAGTATTACATTTTTAAGGTTTTCATTTGTCTCACCCTCGTAGAAAATGGTAATATTTTGACTGCGTTATAGGTAATGAAAGGCTACTCGAGATTAAATAAGACGAGAGTTTACCACATGCCGTCAGACAGGCAAAGTGACTGCAGCAGTATGAAATCAGTGCTAGACTCTGCTGGGGGTCATGATTGCTACACACATCTTGCACCTGTACAAATATGATGGTCACAAGGTTTTGATTTTCACACTACATGATTTTAATACCTGATCTGTACAAAATTGACTTTTTTCTCCTTATAACAGTGCAAGTTTTTTGTTAATATCTCCAATAGTTTTGGAGTTATGACTAGAAACGTGAAGCCCTGTAACCCAAGCAAGTCCTTTATCGGTAAGTTTGTTGCTTGTTTCCCATAACTATTGTTTTTGTGAACCGTTTCTCTGATAACTGTTGAAATTTTTAAGATATTAAGATAAAATTTTGCATGCATGTATATTTCATAGAGAAGAAGATATATTAAAATTTTTGAGCTAGCTTCATTGGTTGAGTTTAAAAAAATATCTTCAAATGAAAATTAATGAAAAATTGACTACTTGTAAATAACTTCATAAAAAAAAAAAAATTATACTTGGACTTCACTGATTCTAGTACATGTAACTGTAACATTACTAATTATAATTTTAAAAAAAGGAATTACAGAAAAATATTAATTTGTTTGAAAATTATCAGGGAAATGGCAAAATAGTGGCCATGATACACCACCATTTTGAATAATTATATATAATGGCATAGGTTTTGTATGATTTCTAAATATATAGGCATATTATTAAGGAATAATGTGTTTGTCATACTAAGTTTCCTTTTAGTATTCATTTCGATTGCTGCAGAAAAAAGTTTAATACACCCCATTTTTTAATGTTTAAAGATGTAGGTCCCCTCTTAAGCTCTCATGGGAACTACTTTGTTTGTCATAGTCTGATTACATTTGGTGACCTATTTTCAGTTAACTGGGCCTTGTAATAGAGTACTGGACCATTTGAAGATCCTCTTGATGTTACCATACTTTTGTGTATCTCATCTGTGTACCCAATATGTGAACCACTGTATCTTTGCTTTCTACAGATAATGTGAAAGACTTTCAACTGTGGTCATATTCGAGACATCTGGCATTCTTCTTGTTGGATCACTACTTGTCAAAATGTAATGATCGAGCAAAAAACACAAGCTTTGTATGCTTCAAATTAGAAGTTACAAAGAAAGACAAAACTTGAATGTGCTTTGATCATATTTTGTTTAATAATATGTCCAAGAAGACTAAAATTAGTAATTTGAATTTGTGTGTGAAAGATAACTATTTAAGTAATGGAAAGGAGCTGAAAATTTGATGGCTGAGAACGAAATGGTTACAGCTTAAGAAAATTTTAAAAATTCATTTTTGAGATTTTACCATCAATGTATTAGCTTGTTTTGACCTGTACAACCTCATAAAGTGTTACAATGAAAAATATGTATTCATTCCAGGAAGCTCTTCTAATGGTTTTCATTGTTGTGATATTAGTCACTTTGCTTAATTCAAAAAGGTCATTTTGAGTTATAACTCTTGTAAGATCTATGTACACAACCATTTTTAGTAAAAAATGCATAAATCTTTGAACTCTTCTCCAGAAAAGTAATGGATTTTGAATAGTAACCCTTTTATTTTCAGCCAACAAAGTGCAAATCATGTCACTTATAGAAAAGTAGGAACACTGTAACGAACATACAGCAGGAAAAACATAATGATAGCTCAGTGTGGGAAGAGGGAGAAATGGAAAGAAAACAAAAGGACAAGTACATTGTCCAATACCAGCTTCAGACAGTTTGGCTCTCTCCTCATCAATCGTAGTTGGTCTACTTTCATTTCTTCTCAGACCCTGACATCTCGTCTGTTTCCCAGCTTCATGAAGAGGGTAGGCCTCAACACTCATTGACAGGAGAACTGGTATGCGATTGAATGGTAAACGTAGCTCACCTCCATTGGGGGTTTGCCTGCAGAGAGCTGAACCACCTTGGGACAAGGACACTCTTCTTTTTCTCCTCCTCCTCTAGCATTTGTCATGCCTGATGGCAGGGTCCGCTGTGTGGATTCGTTGCCTGCATTAATTTCGGTCTCTAACCAAGTCTGGATGAAGATTCACAGCCTTCAGGTCATTGTGCACTGTATCGGCACATTGCTGCTTTCAGGCACGCTGAGTTGGGGTAATTATTAGGTGGGTGGGTGGGTGGGTGGGGCATGATTAACATGAACACAGGCATGTGAAATGAGAAACAACAGATTAATGCTAACATTCATATATTTCTCAAATACATTTTTGAACGAGTCTTATGTATGGAGTTTTCAGTAATATTCAGTAATATTCACAAGTAAACAGAAAAAATAGAACTAGATTCATAAATACAATAGATATTTTGGAGGAATGTTTTATGTACAAAGTTATAAAAAATAATCTCAAGTAAAAAGGAAACAGAACTTGCTTCATAAATACATTTTCTTAGTAAATGTCCTATTACTATATTATGCATTTCATGATATGAAATGTGACGAGCTCTACCACCAGATGTACCGCCTGAACATTGGGAAATGTAGTTTTATGAAGGAATGTCCACTTTCTAATCTCATTTCTTGATATAAAACCAACTCACCTTCTCCAGATTTAACACCTTTGCAGCCTCCAAAGACTAACCAAACTTCACGTTTTAAGGGGACTTAACATTAGGAGGAGAATTCTTTTTGGGGGTGGGGGCTATGTGCAAAATGGCACTCTTCCCCTAAGGTCACTTTTGGGGGCGGGGACAGAAAATGCAGTGCCCCTTCCCTCCCCACAAAATCGGTGCCACTGGCTGCCTTGGTCGTCCGTTGGGCCTCTTTCCAGCAACTACATATGTATATGCTGATTTTGCCAGTGTATTTTCTTCTGGATCGGTGCAATGCCAAAACGTTTCCTAATAACATCATTTGAAATGTGATCCAGTCTAGTGATACCAGCTGTTCACCTAAGGATGTTCATCTCCACTACGCTTAGTCGGTGTTCTACCTCCTTTGTAGCTGGCCACCACTCAGTGCTATGGAGAGCAACAGGATGGATAATGGACAAGGACATTAATTCTCCTTTTTACTTATCATAATCTCGATCTTGTACAGCTTCCAGCCTCTGGCCAGGTCTGTTTAGAACATAAGCCTCCTATATCTTACATCTGCATACTCCATCATACGTCTTTTCAGTATCCAAGGAGGTTCCGTATTCATAATGTTGTTCTTGTAGCTGTCTTACGGAAAAGATGAGATCTACTGTGGACCTTCCTGGACCTTACTGTTCTTCTCTTAGACCTCTGTTTTAGCTTGAATCAGTCTCTCCAGAATCTTCTCAAAAATCTTTGCACAGTTACACCCTCTATTGTTAATTTATTAGCCTTCCTTATTAGCAATGGTATTTATGTATAGTGTGGCCCATCTAAGTTTTTCATCTTAAATACCTTCTGACTAGTTGAAGATATTGATAGATGGTTTTCACCTTGGTGATAACAGTAAGAGAACAGTTTTTAATAACTGTTAGATTCTTCAGTCTGTCAAAACTAGTTTTGAAAAGAGTACATTTATAAACTACCTAGAAAAAGGAAACATGATATGGTAACAATTATACCTGAAAAGGAAGCAACTAAATCAAAATAGAATGACATGTTTTGTTCTTGAAATAACACCATCAAATTCTATCAGATCACGCTCTAAAATATTTAGAAATGTATGAAGATTTATGTTTATTTCTGTTTAAATCTTTAAAAAATTAAAATTTGAAACTTAACCTCAATGAAGCCCTCATTTCTCTTCACTCTAGCGTAGAATGCTAGTTGGTGTAATACCAGTACTCTGCCATTGGCATTAGTTAGGGTTAACGGACTGGACTAACACCAACCTGCTCTAGGGCACACATGTTGTTGCAAAAGGTATCAAAAACTTGGTGGTAAAGAGCATTATCTGAAGTATATATTTTCATTTTCTTTGTATTTCTTTTTGCTTGCTTGGATCCACTTTGAACTTGAATTATATTAGTATAATGAAATAAAATTTGAAGAAGACGGAGTACCTGGAATATGGTGACCAACTTGATAACGTGACCTAGTGCAAATGCCTTGGGTCATGCATCACTTCAGACTCCAGTACGATTCCTGATGTCAAGACAAGAGTCAGCGCCACATGGATGGAATGGTGCCAAGTTACTGGAGTCCTGTGTGATAAGAAAATTCCATTGCATCTAAAGTCTACCACACAGTGATTAGACCGGTGGCCCTTAATGGATCTGAATGCTGGCCTACAGCATCGAAGCACAAACAGGCACTTCATGCTATGGAAATGAAGATGCTGCGGTGGTCCAATGGTTTGAATTGACTAGACCATATCAGGAACGATGCTGTGCGGAAAAAATTCATGGTTGTCCCAATCAAAGAGAAAATGCGTGAATCACGTCTGCAGTGGTATGGGCATGTACTCCGTAGCAGTGAAACCTCAGTTGCAAAGACTGCCCTTCAACTGAACGTGGAGGGTCACTGACCTCGAAGGCAACCACACGCTGGCTGGATAGGGTGAGAGATGACATGCTGTTCACCAGACTCAGCCCTCGGGGTGCTATAGATTGATTGAAGTGGAGGAAACATTGCAAGAAGGCAGACCCCCTCCCCCCATAAATGGGAAAATGCAAAGATGATGATGATGAATGGGGTTGCTGCTCCTAAAGGCATTTTAGAACTACCGCCAGTAGTCAGTCACGCTGCTCGCAACCACCTCTAGTGTGGGAACAGACGCCACTTGGCGGGTTCCAATGTCATTTCTTATGCTGAGGGAATCACCACCCCACCAAAGGTAACTCATCAGCCAGAAGCCATCGGTCCCCTTAGGGTGTCGGATTATTTACCAACACCCAACACTCGATGCAGGATTTACGGTCTACTCCATTGTCGTAGCACAGTAACCAGACAGGCAAGTTACATGGAATTCCTAACAAATATGCTGGCCAAGACAAAACAGGACCAAGTAAGAAATACTGTACCAAGCGAGCTGGCTGTGCGGTTAGAGGTGCACAGCTGTGAGCTTGCATTCGGGAGATAGTGGGTTCGAACTCCACTGTCGGCAACCCTGAAGATGGTTTTGCGTGATTTCCCATTTTCTCACCAGGGAAATGTTGGGGCTGTACTTTAATTAAGGCCACAGTCGCTTCCTTCCCACTCCTAGCGCTTCCATATCCCATCATCGCCATAGCACCTATCTGTGTCGATGCTACGTAAAACAAAAGAGTAGTACTGCATTTTAAAAAGTATTGTGGTGTGTTAGACTTACAGATTTGGCTTAGATAATATGGCGCCTCTAACTATGTTCAGCACGGCTGTTTGAATTCTGGGGGAATGATGAATCTGTTTCAGATAACTGAAATAGAGGTTACTTCATTCACCTTACATTAAAAATTCAGATTTTCATCTGTTTCCTGGTGGGATGAATGTAATGTTTGTTAATGTTCAAATAACTATACTTTGTAATTTCTCTTTTGAATGTTGAGAATTCTGTCCCATAGATTAACACCAGCTTTGTCCCATGGTACAACCAAGACTTATTGATTCAATTTCAGTGGCAGGGAAAGGTTGATGGTATTCTAATTTTTTTTTTTTTCCAGTTTCTGTAACTAAATTGCTGCTGTTGTACGACAATGAGGATTTAACCCTTGTACGACCAACTGATGGCCTACCGTCAAAACCCACCCTTGTGATAAAGACCTACTAACAATATATTGCCAACAGGTGCTCTAGGTAAAGAGACCACCTGGTGATATTCTGCCGATGGAATAAATCTGAAAATGTTCTTTTTTTAAATAGTCCTCTTATTTACAGTCTCTTTCTTTCTTTTCGTTTTTTTTTTTTCATTTCCTGCAAAAGAAAGGGTAATTTTCTCAACATTTTGGAAGAAAATTGTATTAATATCTTGGTTACAGCCTATTTTATGGATTGACAGCAGGATAACTTCAAAATACGCGTTGCTCTTTTCTACCACACCATGTGGTAAACAGATGGTATTTTTAAGTGCACTCTTCTTAAACATGCCCAGGGTTAATGATGATCATGAAATCAGCATATTTTTAAAATCTTCATTTGGTTTATATATATAAAAATGGGAAATAACACTGTCAGGCTCATGACGATATCTGAGGAATAACCAAACAGTGAAATTTGACATAGTTTCCCCTCAGGTTGTATGCAGCAGCTAAGAAAAATCACAAACAATTCAACCCATAAAGAGTAGAAATTAAAGGGGGTAAAGACACAAAAATGGACATTGTATTGGAGCAGTATGTTACTGCTGCTGTAATAGTTGATATTTTTGCCACTTAGTAGCACTGGTAGGACACAGGCTGCTTGCTACAACATTTTTTATGCTGCTTGGTGATATGTGAAGTAAAAAAAAACATAGAGAAGGAAATCTTGGGCACCTCTTCATTGCTTTTTCTCAGGAGACCTGGAGACCTTAAGAAACTAGGAAGATCTTCTATACTTTTCCCTTGTATGGAAAAGGAAGTAACTTAACTGAGAATCCTAGATGTCTCATTTTACCTGGGACATGCCCTTTCTTAGGAATTTTGTCCCAGCACTACAATAAAATCTAACTAAGACACAAAACATACTATTTTTTCACTGCAGTAGCTGAAATATCCAATATGTAATTTTTAAATTCCCTCCCTCTCCAGACCTTGTCCGGTTTTGCACACTTAAGTAAGGAAACTTAAAAGGTAACAACACTTGAATATCCTTATTACTGTTCGTAGATGGAACTGAACTTAGCAGGAACTTTTGCAGCTTGCCTGTGCAGTCGAGGATACAGCTGTCGGGAAGGTATTTTATAAAGATGAATGCACATTTTGAGATTTAAAGAAATATGTCCTTGACCCAGGTTGCACTCCAGATCTATCAGCTCAAGCTGGAAGTAAAGTGGAACATTTTTGAAAAAATCTGATTAATAGAGTTCAGTCTTGAGTTTGAGTCTTCCAAAATTTTACAGTATTTTCCAGAACAGCCAGTGCTGGTGTTACGTGGCCAGACCTGCAGTATATTCTCTTGAGAGCGCTGTTTGGCCAGGTCTGGTGAAGCTGAGGGAGCCGACCTCACGACCTCAAGTGGAAAACTCGTTTCTACATTTTAGATTTCCTGACAGAGAATGTAAACCGAGCTTTCCTTTAACATCTTAAGTACCCCTTACCTTAGTTTTTGATTTGGGTATAGGAATACAGTTTCCCATAAGAAACTGGTTGTGATGTTATTTTTTATGTTTTTTCTTGAAGCAAGTTACTTGGAAGTGCACATAGAATCTTGATCATTCCTACGTTCTAAAGCAATACTCTTTTTTTTTTTTGAAGTAACAAATCCAGTGTTGTGTAAATTAAAGCTGCCAGATTTGTGCCTGTGATTGAAATACTATATTTAGAAGTAATACTTCCCAATACCTGTATTTAGGAGTAGTATAAGGATGTATAGTCACTCAAAAAAAGAATGAGCACATGGTGTTGAGTGTTCCTCGCATTTAATATTTTTTCAGACTTAATTATTATCAAACTATAAATCACCACAACAAACGTTATATCTATAGGTTCACTGGTTTCTGGCCTGTGAGGAACACGCCTCACCATGTAGTAATTCTTTTTGGAACCACTGTTCATAATGCTCTTAAGGTTTGGCTTGATACTTTTTCTGTAAGTATAGCATTGTAAAGCTTGTTTCCTTTTCTTACAATTATTCAGGGTGGCTACTAAATTTTACAAGCGAATAAGAATGAAAATTTAAAAATTCTGGGGCCTCGCAAATAAGTATTATCAGGGTTGCATGAGGACAGCGTTGGAAGATGAAAGTAAGAGAACACATTTAACCGAGAGAGTTTGGATAGGAAAGATGACTGTGAGAAGGGCACCACAAGAAAGTGGAAAAATTGGCAGACTTGGCTAGATGCATCGTGGTCACAACTCAACACTGCCATGTTGAGAGCCCCTGTGGGCTGGAGTTTGTGCAAGAAATCCATAGGTGTTTACAAACGATCGAGATATCAATGGAGTTTATACAGTATTATTTCTTGAACCTAGATTATGTAGTAGCTATGGAAGTGTAAATAAACACGTCTCATCTTCAGTGTCCCCTTAACATGGCTGTGAAACTGACAACGATGCGTAATTGGCGACTACTGTGGACCTGGGAATTAGGAAACTGATGTATGATGCTAATATAGCTTATAATATTTAGCATCCGTCCTGAATTACCACATAAGTAATAGGAAGTGAACTAGCAATTAACTGTGTACTTCAAAATATTTTTGCTTCACCCTCAAGTTTTAATATTATGCTCTCAATTCTTGTAAAAGAGTTATTTTATGTTACCTTGTCCCGAGCTATTACCATATTTATGTATTTAACAATGCACTATTCTGAATCTTGTGTGTTCCAGGAATGTATGTGTCAAAATGAAGCCAATTCATTAATGAATTAAGTTACGGTATAGCGTAAGATGTAATTATGCACTGAATAAATTCATATTTAAAAGTTAGTTGTAGTGTCTTTCTTTTCTTTAAGGATACGCTTCTCGTGATTGCTTCGTACAGACAGTGGTGTTCCGAACGTTCAAGGGTTGTCATTGCGATGAAACTGGGTAAAACTGATACCCCATCCGTGGTATCGGTTTCGGGTGTACACGTTTTGCTATCTGTGAGAGTATAAAACCACGTGAGAATGCGAAATGATGTTGCTAGTGATAGGTAGTCTGAGACGAGGTCTTGAGATTTCTGGAGATTAGCGCAGGCACTATTTCTCGCGAGAAATTTCGAGAGCGCGTCGTAGACCTACAATAGACGGGGCTGAATGTTCTAATCTAAAATGCTTGAGTTTGCTCCAATTCTTTCGACAGGTAGGTTTACATCGTTATCAGATCTGACATTCAGTATCATAAATGATCACTGCGTTTATCGACATTTTGGTGACGAAGGAAATAATTTCTTACAACGTTAGAGAGTATTGGCATCATAATCAGGTACTTCGGTATATGACGGTGCAATGTGTAATTGTGTCAACTTGAAGACGATGTCCGAAACGCAACGTAAGGAGCCGAAGACCTTCGTTGGTAGGCCCCTTAAAACAGCAAGCAACGCAACGTAAGTCGTGGATGTCTGTTATTTTGAAGAGATGCCACATAGCACCTACACCGGCAGAAATACTTCTAGAATGATCCGGCACTAAAAACACACAATTTCGATGAAGGGGTAATCGTCACAGAACACCTGCGGCCCGGTCTGAATCACAAAAAGCTACCCTGCCGACAATTGCGAGGTATCCAGGTAGGTGCACATCCCATCTACAGTTATTAACAAATTATGCGGGTTATTTAGCTAAGAAGTCCACCTGAAACAATTCTTGAACAGTTTAAAATACTGACGTTCTGTTTTCACTTTCGTTAATGGTATTAAGGAGCTCATATTTCAATATGCAGTGCTTTCCTAGGCTTTGACAAAATGTATCGTCACACACGTTTCTATACTAGAATGATAACTGCTGGTATATATACTATCAAGCTTGCACTTGTAGTTACTAGGACGTCGCACAGCCCGCAGCACAGGAGAATCGGTCTCGAGATTCTCGCGAGTCTCGAGAGTTTCGAGCGAGAGCGTTGCCCATCACTAGAAGTAGCCGTAGCCATTGGTACGAATGTTATAATAATAAATAAGTTTTCTGCCCCAAGGCAGGTCTTTACATGGTAGCTGTCTATGCACGCCTGTTTATTGCTACTCATTTATTTTGATGTGTTTTTCGTTCATTCTCCATTCTATATGTTTTCCGTCCTGTTTCGATCACCAACCCTTTCAAGGGCATCTACTAACAAATGGTCTAATCGCATCCAGTGTCCAGTCCAATTTATCGTCCGTTTCCTTATAACTTTTAGATGATGTGGCATTTCTCCAACTCTTTCTAGCACCTGTGCATTTCTTGCTCTGTCTACCTAGCTTATATTTTCCGTTGTCCGCCATACCCACATCTCAAATACTTCCAGTCTTCTTTCATCTACTTTCTCAGCGTCCATATTTCCGATCTGTAGAGTGCCACACTCCAGACAAAGCACTTGACAAGTCTTCCCTCAATCCTTTATGCAGCTGTCCATACTAGAGTTTTCTTTTCCTGTTGTAGGTTTACTTGGCGACAGCACAGTCCGCTGGTTTGTTTGTTCAAACGAAGTAAAACACGTCAGGCAGAAATACTTCTGGGATGATCTGTCACTTAAAAACACAATATCACCGAATACCTGCTACCCTGTCGACAACTTTCCTGTGAACAATTCTATTATGAAACGGGATAGTGCTGCAAAACGTCATGTTTTTATAAACTTAAAGGAAAATAGCTCCGATAAAAGTAGCATCTCCCCAAGTAACCATAGTGATACAAAAGTACACAAATACAAACACACACTAATTACCAGGTGCGTAGTGTCCATGAGTGTGTTGGAAGCGCCGCTTCCATTGATTTGAATAACATTTCTAATGCAGATAAAAGATACAATTCTTAAAATAAGTTTCAGTTATCTGAAAAATACGTGAATTGAGTCTTGTTAAGAGAGCAGCATAAAATAGTTACGAGAAATCTCAATGAAACCATTAAACAGAATTAGAAAATTATGTGTATTTTAATAACTACCGTACTATTTACTTTGTAGGCTCTCAGGGACTTGCTTTTATGGGTCAAAAAGAAAGTAGTGTATCTTTGAACCGATATATCTAGATTCAGATTTTGAACATCTTGGCACGTTACAAGTTGTGACCCGTGCACTGGCGGGTTAAAAGTTACATGAGTAAACGGGTTGGGTCTCACAGACCCATCATCATATTTCTTTTTATAGTATGCTAATATATTTTTATTTTTAGTATTCATTCCCTCCTATTCCGATAACATCATAAACACATTGCTGTCACAAAACCTTTGATGATTAACACTTACTTAACATTTTACAAAGCAATTCTCTAACCACTGCAAATTTACACACAATATTTTATTTGATAAAAAAATTCAGAACTTATCAAGTCAAAATTTATGAAATCGTCATAACCTAATCTTCACGATCCAGAATGTTCACTGGAACGTTCAAATTTCAGCTTTACATTCACTGCACACAAATACGGAGGGTTTAAGATACATTAACTTGCTGCACAAACAGCACGAGTAGCGGGTATTTGCTGCCTGTACAGTATGCACGACGTCCTCTTTTATTTTCTGTATTTTCACGCCCTGCTTCTGCCGTCAAGCCAGATATCCTTCTTGCAGTATCGCGAATGCTCTTAGGAAGATATCTTGAGACAGCTCTTTCTCTTATTTGTTCTTCAGGTAGAAGAAACAAGAGTTTCTTCAAAAAATTATTCTGTTTTTCCTTGCGTCTGGAGAGTTAAGTGTTGTTGGCTCTGAATATTAAATATTCGTTAAAGCCTGTAATATTCAGCAACGCATAGAAGACGACCATTGTCCAACTTATGGTGTTTCGAGCCGTCCTTTCGTCTACACAACCTACACAACCCTTAGCTGAATTATAGAATGTGACTGTTACAGGCTTCCTCTTTCCTTCTATACTTTCCTAGTTTTATCGTCGCTGTGCATCGACGAGAGGAAAACCGTAGTAAATTTCATCATCTGATAATGGTTCCTCCAATAATGCGGCAACTCGTTCCATATCACGTGGATTGCTGACATCATAACACTCCTTTTTCTTAGACCTACGAAGAAACGAACTCATTAGCCTAGGTCAACCCATTGTCAGTGTCACCTCTGTACTTAACCCAAGGAACTAAGGTGAAAGACAGCCTGGCTAGCTAAACCAGGGATTTGGACAAGACTCTAAGTAATAATCACCCTATAATCTTCTGTATGTACACGGTTAATACGGAAAGACTAAAATGCTTATGATAAAAAAAAACTTACACGACTGCACGGGTTGGGTCTCGCAGGCCCACAGAGCACTTTAACTTACCACTGCTCACGTACTAAAGCAATCACTTCCATGTTCGTCTGCAGGAATACTACACCGGTGATAAAAGGAAGGTAGCAGAAGCCGGAAGTATGCAGCTATCACCGTCTATCAGAAAATGTTGGAAATACCAGCGCATGGGTCTCACAGACCCAACCCGTGCATTGGCGGGTTAACTTCGAACCTACTTGGACACTTCAGTAATGTTCGGTGGTACTTCCCCCCGATGTTCAAAATGATGTAATATTCAATCTCTCTCTCTCTCTCTCTCTCTCTCTCTCTCTCTCTCTCTCTCTCTCTCTCTCTCTGAGGTGTTGACTAAATTCTTATCTTATCCTCGAAAGCCCGGGAAGTTGATCTAGTATTCAAGAAGTTAGGTAACAATATTTTACTTAAATGCTTTCATAACCATTCAGTAACTGTTAAAAAGCTAAAAAAAAAAAAATAAAAAAAAAAGCTACAGTGTTAGTTTTAACGATAATCGCAAATTCTATAACATGTTTTAGTTGACAGGTTCCTCTAACCACGCTACACCCCTACAAATTACGGTATCAATTCTTATGCCACAGCGTGTGTAGCTGTATGTTTCGGTTGCCGGACAATTGCGCTCGCCGGACATTTGCGGTCACTGAGATAAACTTGTGCCCACTCACAGAAATTCTCCAGTTGTCACAGGACATTTTCGGTCACTGCAGCAGGAGTAGGGCCTCATTAGCTTAATCTCGGGGTATCCCCGCTAACCTGCCTGAACACCTGCTCGCTCCTTACAGATCGACATTTTCCTCTCGCTGGCATTATTTAGAGACTGATACCTTCAGACACAGACACAATTCTATATCTAAACTTCCTGGTGTACGTATTTACTGTTGTGTGCTGTAATGGAGTTGACAGTTATTAATCAGGCAAATCGTTGTGCACTTTACAAACGTTATATGTACAGAAAGTATAGGGAGAGTCAACCTGTTATCGTCACCTGGGTGTGTCTGAAAGAGAAGAACGCGTGTAAAAGACGGCTGAGGACAAGAGGGGAAGAAATGCTTCATACCGTCGTTCATCAGCGTGGACCACCTGAGGAAGCGGCCTTCACAGTGAAAAAGCAGGTTCAAGTTGGAAAGAAGAGAGAAAGAGAAGAAGTGAATCCACTATCACAGATTTACGTGCAGGAGTTGGGTGATCCGCATAACAGGGGCTACGACTTTGTCACTGACATGCCAGCTCAAGAAACTTTAAAAAGAACAATGCGTCGGCAACGAAATCATGCACGCGGACTTCTAGTAGAGCCAAAAACAAGTGCTCAGATAATTCTTAATGAAGAGGCGTTAAGGATGAATAATGGCAGCCCGTTTCGTTTAGCTGACGACGGCATAGGAGAAATAATTATAATTTATGGTGCCGAAAAAGGTAGGGAAAGTCTTAGGCATTATGCGCAATTTTTTTTTAATGGATGACACGTTCGAGTGTTGTAGCAAACACTTCGCCTAGGTATACACCATTCACGCAGACCTTGGAGGTCGGAGTGATGAAAGCAACGTTTATCCAGTCGTCTTTGCGTTCCTGCCTAACAAGAAACTTATATTCGTTTCTTTCACCTTATCTTGGAAGCGCTTCCCCAATGGAATCCTTAAGAAAATCAGTATTGACTTCGAAGCAGCTACGATATCAGCCCTACGAGAAGTATTTCCGTCATCAGAGTTAAGTGGCTGTTTTTTTTTCACATGAAGCAATGTCTGTGGAGAAAAGTACAGGAACTTGGCCTGACGAGCGAATACAAGGAAAACGAAGATATACGTCTCCATATCCGAATGTGCACTACTCTGGCATTTTAAAGTCGTATGACGTCAGTGAGGGATTGTTGGTGATACATTCACATGCTCCTTCTAAAGAGAAACTTACTGGATTCTTCGACTATTTTGTACACGTATGGCTTGAAATCAGTGAGATACCAATCACTATGTGGATCTGTTATAAAAAGAGACATCGAACAACAAATGCTGTAGAGGGATGGCATCACAAGATCAACTCTAGTTGAAAATTCACATCGACGATTTGGTGGTTTGTTTAGAGAAGGAAGCAGAAGCGACGAACTCCATGTACCTGAAACTGGGGTTCAGTCTTGAATGTAAGAGGAGAAAGACGAAATATGTGAAGAAAGATGACAGGATTGAAAGAACTCTTAAAGAATATGAAGAAACTAGCAACATCAGGTCCTGCTTAAAGGCAATTTCTTACACAGAAAATATTGCGTAATCTTCTTGCTGCTTCAAGTATTCCTAATGTAAGTAGGTATGTACAAAGGAACAAAATTATAACGACGCTTACCTAAAACCGACAAAAGTAATTGACGAAGCTTAGTTACAGCTGATTTTAAAACACGCCAAAATGATTTTAAGACAATCATTATGCCAGTCCAAAGCCTGGATAAAGTGTGATGATAATCAGCATTTTAAAACATATGATTTACTGTCGACCAAATTATTGTTCGAGGGCCATCCGGAAAGTAGTACCCGTTAGCGCCGCTTGAAGCGCTGACGACTCGAGTAGCCGCTGGACAAGGTCAGACCGCGTCTTGTGGCTTGTCTGCCTGTTCTGTGCGAGGTTGCATGACGCTAGCATTGACTGTGTTGTGTCTGTGATCGTTTAAAATGTTTAAACAAATTGAGAACCCCGCCAGTTGTGAAGTGAGGGCCGTGATTAAATTTCTTAATGCATGAAACGTTCGACCTTGTGATATTCATCGCCAATTAACGGAGGTGTATGGAGACAATGTGATGGACGAGTCGTCTGTTCGGCGCTGGTATCGCAACTTCAACCTGGGGAGGGGGAATACACACGACGAGGAGCGTTCAGGGAGAACATCTGTCATTACCACTGATCTCTATACATGGATCGCTAATGGCAGGTCTCCGCTGCAGGAGAAAGTACGCCAAGTTGAGCGCGCGGTTCGCCATGTTGGCGTACCCAACCTAGAGCTCTCCTTATGGGGAAGCAATGATAATATGGTCAATTTTAAGTCGCAATTAATGGCGCATTGGAATAATTAAAAATATAGAGACATGTTCACTCAAAGCATAAGGACATTGGGATCACTGACACGTCATTCCGAGGTCAGTAAATCTCTGGGATAGCAATAAACATGAGTGTATAATAACGGCCGACAAATATTAACTTAGGTGCTGAATACATGCAATTAGCGATCGGTAACACAATACGAGTGAAAATCAGTTTCTGGAAACATTGCTGTAAATTGTGTACATGTATGTCACGAAATTATGCATTCTTAAAATGATGTACCCATAAACGTAGCTCACTATACAGGCCTAGATTCGACATATCGTAATCGGTGCTTGATAATGAATTTCTGTTTCCTGTTTCCATGAAATAACGCGCATATTATTAAATTAAAATATCGTTGAAGCAAATGTACACATTTATAAAACCAGCAAATATTCAAAACTTGTCAATATATCACATTACCTGCAGCTTAATTTACTATTACAGACCTCTTTAATTAAATTCAGCTAGCAAAGCGATATTGATAGTCATCATCAGAAATATGTAACACCAGTCAAAAGAGTCCCAAATACCACGAATAGTATAATGGGATAGCCCCAAACACCCACCACACTTTCCCTTCTCCCACCACTCCAGTGTCTGAAACCCATAATTATTACTGATGTAAATAAGGTCTAGAATTCCTCCAGACTTCATTTTCTAAGATTGTTATAAGGTCACGTCAATTATTTCATCGAAACCGTCAGTTTAATTATGAGAAATAAAAAAATATAAGTAAATCTTTACTTGCAGTTAATGTTCAGTAAAATTGAAAACAGTTGGCTATACATCACTTCTAAGGTGTACAGTTTGTCCATTTCTATCAAAACAGTCTTCCTCTAAGTGATCGGAGCAGAGAACAGCTGTTTTAGAAGGCTCCCAATTCTCCCGCCTGATACTCCTATCCATGATCTTAGAAGTTCGGGTCTCGAGAAAGGAAACCTACAAAAATTAATTGCCATTTTGCTCCCGGAATATGCGAAAAAAGATACAATAAACCTAAAACTCAAAACACTACCCTAGGGAGATTCTTATGTACAGTATAAAACTCCCCGATGAAATGATTTCTCCTTCTGCTGATTGGTTCTGTTTGTACAGCCATAAGCTGAACACTGCGGTATGTTAATACCCCGTAGAATGTTTCTTCATTCATATTTCAGATAAACACATACATATTTAAATTGAATCTTGTAATCCACAAGTATACTACAAGGCAACGAACCTAAATTCGTAAAATACACTACTATTTACTTTGCAATAACACAGCACAGAACACTCGTGGAACTACAATCAAGAGACCTAGCGTCACTGAACTAAGCATAAACAAAGCAAGCGCGCTCCTCGTGGTGTACTGCACGGTGCGCTCACTGCCATCTTGCTACGCCAGTTATCTTCTATTCGGCTTACTGCTACCCAAGCCACCAGCCATCCATGTATAGAGATCAGTGGCTGGCACCAACGAGCTCTCTTTCTAGCGAATGGGAGTGCGGGTATTTTGTTGAAAAATAGCATGATCCCTGGACCAATACATATATATTATATTAAAAGGAAAATAGCATGATCCCTGGACCAATAAATCGTTTAATAAATCAGTTAATGCACATGAAGTGACAACCCATCAAATTACATCGAATGAGAAAAATCAATAAAACGACCCAAAGAACTTCAGAGCAAAGACATCACAGACGACAGTGTTGGACAAACAAAACACGTACGGAAGCGCTGCGACGTAGCAGAAATAGTTGTTGTAAGGCAGTAAAGTATGTATTCTCTAAATTAAAATATTTCGTATTATTTCTTAATCAACCTGGGATTTGAGACATTATTTGAGTAAAAGCAATTACTATCTTCCATTTGTGACAAATATTACAGTGATATTTCGTGGATCAACATCATTCACGTAACCAGGATCATGTTATAGTAGCCTAGCTCAATCGGCCGTCATTTAACAGTGTTTATATGCGAAGTACCGTATCCGTGCCATTGGCACGTTAAAGAATTTATTCTCAAGGCACTGCACCCAAAATTCTCGTAAAACTGATAGCAGTTGAAGGGAAGTTAAACACGTTACTGTACTGATGTACAGTCGTGAAAAATACTTCTGCCTTGTGGCTTGTGTCTATAAAGTGAGGATGGAAACAAATCAGAAAATTTCCATCTAATTTCGTATTTTATGAAATAATTTTAAAAATGGGAAGGTTTTCCCAAATTCGGAGTATCTGGCAACAATGGTATGGCCTGTAGGCTGAAGCTTCTTCCAAAGTCGCATGTTTAATAATATGCCATGACAGCCAAGTAGGCCTAGTGCTTGGCGAAAAGTGTTTCAAGTCGAAGCGCATCTCCATTATTCAAGATCTACCTGAGAAATTCAGAAACACATTGTAGTCTTCTTTGGCAGTCTGGTTCAGTGGCACAGCCAAGAGGGAAGTAGCAGTACATTCAAACCATCCCATAGGCCTTCTCCACTGTAAAAATTCTTCATCCCTCAGTACTTTCATTAGGTTTCGCATTTACGAGCATTTGCTAAAATCAACTGTTGTACAGTGAAGTTCGAAGAAAGAAAAATATTATATTTATTAAAGTATGAAGGCTTTCACGGCTGGTGTCAATATAATAAAAATCTTCCGGGCTATTATGCCGTGGTCCACTCCTCTCGCTTCTCCCAGACGTTTCGACTACTGCTGCGGTACTCATCCCGCTGGCGTCTGCCCGGAAGATTTTTATTATATTATATTATTTTAAATTAGGAGCCTCCGTGGCTCAGACGGCAGCGCGTCGGCCTCTCACCGCTGGATACCGTGGTTCAAATCCTGGTCACTCCATGTGAGATTTGTGCTGGACAAAGCGGAGGCGGGACAGGTTTTCTTCGGGAACTCTTTCATTCCAGCAACACTCTCCATTCTCATTTCATAGCATCTATCATTCATTAATAAATCACTTTGGGAGTGGCGACCCCATCGTACTAACAGCCTATATCTGCTTCATTCATTACATCCCTGGCCCGGTCAATGACTGGAAAACAGGTTGTAGGTTTTCATTCATATATTAAATATATGAATATATTATATTAACTTAATATTAAATTAATAACTTGGCCTCAGCTACAGTGTGTGAACATTGTGATTTGACGCCATCTGGCTGTCTGCTCGTGAATTTCGACGTTTCGGTTTACTGTGCCATGTAGTAGGCCTAGACCGAAACTCTCTTGGGCGTCTGTGGCTGAGTTTTAATTAATTTTGTCGGGTAAACACCAAAAAGTGTTACCAGAGATCTTTTACATGCTGATGTCGTACGCCATGGAGTGTCGAATGGACTTTTAACCCCACCCTCCCCGCGGGTTTGAACCTGTTAATCATGGGATCCGGAGTCGAACACTCTACCACTGATCTACAGAGACAGCTTGCCTTGTTAAGTAGCAGTGTAATATCATTGGCAACCTGAACTTGGAATGATTTCACACATGCTCTACGTTGTCTTGTACAGACACCATTGTAACGTTTGAATTGTCTTTCATACCGTACTGTATAAAGCATAATGTCAACCAACACTGGAACTACTTTAGGCTAATCTTTGTTTACACGAATACACTCTTGGAGGGGGTGCGGGGCGCAGAATCCTCGCTTCCAAGTCTGTGTGTGAGAGAAAGAGATTACGTTTTCAGCCAATGAGCTAGAATATAATACATAGAGTGGCTATAGCAGATTTCAGGTACGTTCATTTCTTTTCTATTATAAGAAGGCTTACGTACATTGAACGATCATCTTTAATTTTTGCCACTGTACACTGTAAAGCACAAATTCTCGTCACAGGTTCTCACTAAAGACAAATAGCTGACTAGGCAGAGGGTGAATAACATGAAGAGAGACAAGTGGTATCCAAAGCTGCAAAATACTCTCTGTTCAGAACATTTGAAGAATACTATATGTGTGTGTCCAACCCTTGCCTTGTATTTGTATGTTGTATGGTATGTCTACGGGGTAATGGCAGGAGACGTTAGCTGCCCAAGGCATTACCGACAATTTAGAATTGCTCTTCTCATCCATACGTAACAAAGAAGGAAACAGAAATAATCCCGATGCAGAATAATTCAAATCAGCATACAAAGAAGTATTTACTGGGACAGATTGACCCATCGACAAGAAGTGATGCTTCTCTTGTCTGTGTACAGTACTAGGGTTACTTCCGATGACAGCACCTCTACAGATCATGATTGCTGTGCTAACAAAATACGAGTTATTCACCCACTACTCTGATAAGGTTGTTGATTACATAGCAGGGAATGTCATCAGTGAGGTGGGAAAGAAAATTAAATGCCACGATTATCGGAAGGTTATGTTTGCTGAGCATTCCGAAGAAATGAAAGAACTTATTGCCTAAAAAGATATTAAATATACAGTAACTTATGATGATGTGACGTGGCTGAAAAACTGTCGCGAAGATATAACATAAACCTTATATTAAAGTTACAGGCTGCAATTCTTTGGTCACTTACGGGGCAGTTGTTTAGCAGTAACGATAATTTATTTACTGTTACCGAATTCAGTGAGAAAACCCATTACGCCAGCATGACAAAACTTATCGTAAAGCAGCATTTTAAATTAGACTGCATCACAGATACAGAGCTGTTGCGCAAGAACTGAAAGGAGTAAACATATGGCAGATGTACACAAAATTAATGCTTTTCGTGGGACAGTGAATCAGAGCTAGAAAATACGTACAGTCAGTCCAAAAAGTATTCGTCTACTTGCTGTTTTGTGAATGAAATGAACTGAACGCCGGATCCCGTGAGGTCTTCGAAGTTAAGCAACATTGGGCGTGGTCAAGATTTGGATGGGTTGCCACGCGCTGTTGTGGGGGTAAGGGAATGGGGGAGCGGAAAGGAACTGGCCACCCTACCGTACGTAAATTCCGGCTCAGGCACACCTCTGTGAAGATTCGGACCTGCCTTCGGGCAGAATACACCCTTACGTAAAAGCTCTGTTATTAGCTAGTTCATAAAGCAGGGCCGGATAAAGGAGGGGGCTAAAGGGGCTGCAGCCCCGGGCCCCGCGTGCCAAGGGGGCCCGGCCCTTGGCCGAACCTAAAATTGTATAAAAAGGCCTCCTGCTCCACCTCCGTGCATGTATATGAATATTTAACCTCGCAAAATATCGAACACTCACTCTTCCTTCCTTCTTATCAGCTGTCCGCGTTAGTATTTCATCACTGCTAGAATCAGTTACCGTCCGGAGACACGAATCCTCGCTACTAACGCACTGTAATTATTGTAAAGGTTATTGTTGACGAACATTTAAGTCTGGCAGCTTGCGAGTACGGGTAGAGGGGGAAGGAGGAAAAGGTCTAGGAAGTGAGCAGGAGGGGACAAGGGAAGCACGGTGGAATGCGCATGCTATACTACATCTGTGCATCAGGAAGAGAACTTCCAGTTCACCTCTGATTATTGAACCATTCGTAAGTTACAACTGTAATGTTCTTGTAAAATGGATAGAAAATATCCTAGTGATGACAAAAAACGTGAGTTCTGTTTTGTATGTCGATTTGATAGTGATGATGAGACAAATGTAAAATATGTTTTGGCATTATGAAATATTAACATGAAAATAGAGAAAAATTGTAGTCTATTTCAACACTTCCCTATTCATCAATTTAAGTGGAAGTAGTTCTGTAACGACTTCAGTATGCTAGTCTTACGTGATGTTACGAAGAAGGGGCCCCACATTTTTAAATATCCCAGGGCCCCCAAACACCTTAATCCAGCACTGTCATAAAGTATTCGTCTACGCTCGAAATGGCTGTTTAAAACGCGTGATCAGGGGTGAAACGTCACTCGTGACTCACGCAAGCACTGGCGTCACAATTCCGCAACTCAAACATGTTTTTGTGAACAGCTCTGTCCGTCTTGCATGCGCAGTTCTAAGATGAGAGGTAAGACGGAACACGGAAGAGGACACAGACGCTCCGTTTTGCTGTCAGACTTGCGATCAGTTTTCGCTAGTCGTGCACGGATAACATGCTAGAGGAACTTCTAATTTACACCGCTCTAGCATTAGCTTTGAGATCAAAAGCTAAAAAGCAAACGGCTTGATCAAAATGGGCAAAAGCTTGGTTAGTTAAACGAGATACACTGTCGCATATAACTTTAATGAAAGATTTAACTATTGAACCAGGTGGCTGGTACAATTATTTGAGGATGGACAGTGAAACGTATTTATACCTTCTTCACCTGGTAGCGCCCCATATCAGGAAGAGTGACAATGCAATGAGACGGGCAATAACACCGCATGAAGACTCAACGTCACACTTCGTTTCCTAGCAACCGGTAGAAGTTACGAAGATCTGAAATTTTCCGCTGCAATTTCAGTCCAATCTTTGGGAGTAATAATTCCTGAGACTTGCTCTGCAATATATAAAGTGCGCAAGAATCAGTATCTCAAAGTAAGTAAAATTTATTTATAAGTTTCTTGCACAAGGTAAAAGGAAATGTATTTTATGTTAATTTAATATAAAACAAGGTATAATGTATGCTTAGAGTACAATAAGAAACAATTATATAACGGAGTGTGAAAATTAACAGTCTTCGTCCAACCAACCTAAAAACAAAAAAATATAATTACATTGGGTTAAATTATATTTTAGTTGCATGATTTAATAATAATAATATTAATACTAATTTTATTTTGTTTCAGTTTCCAACAAAAGAAGATGAATGGACATGTATTGGACAGCAGTTTGAATTAAATGGAATTTTCCAAACTGTCTGGGTGCGGTTGATGGAAAACATGCAAAGAAAACCTGTACCATGTACTCTTTACTTTTGATTTTCCACAAGCACGGATTACAACGGTATAGCTGTATGAATTCCATCAGAAACGCTCGAGGCATGATTCTTACATGATCCGACATTATGTCCTACGAGCGAACTGCACTGTAGGAGCAATTGGTTAAAACTGACGCTTGCTCGCCGACTTACCTGTACACGCACAGAAAAATCAGGCGCTGCCAGATTCACTTCGAGCCAAGCCTAAGACGGTACAGGGATGAAAATTCTACCACACACGGTCCGTCTTACCAGTCGTCTTAGAACTGCGCAGGTAAGACGGACGCTAAGACGGACCGTCTATGGGGCCCTTTAAGGTTGTACACTGGGTCAGAAAGGTAAAGAGACAAGCGTAACGGGGAGGAAACTCGTCCTGCGCTTGCATATCGTCCTATGCGATTGGAAAGCCAGTGGGCAGACCTCGATCAATGGTTCAGTCGGTGGTGGATCGCTTCTGCTCAACAAAAACATTCCAAAACAAGCTGCGGAGTGGTCGTCTTCGGCCACTGACCGATCAAGATGAAAGATTTATTACGTGAGAAATCAAGAAAAATCCAAGACTTAGTGCAGCGAAGTTGGCTGGTGAGCTGGAGAGGAGAAGCTCAAAGGTATGTGTTAACACAGTAAGGAATACCTGCAAACAAGATGGGTATAATGGCTCGTAAGAAATGTCGGGTGAGTGCAACGAATCGCAAGAAACGGCTTGCTTTCGCCAAATAAAGCCAATTTTAGGACGAAAAGAAATAAAACACATTTGGGTCAGATGGCAGGCGAATGGTTTGGCGGAAGAAAAATAAGATGGAGCCGCAGAACCTTGTACCCACAGTGAAACACGGGAGTTCCCTGATGGTGTGGGGGTGCATGAGTGCAGGAGGTGTAGGACAATTCATGTCATAGAAGGAACAATGGATCACAAGATGCACATAAATATTTTAAAGAAAAATTTGAACACCAGTGCTTGCGCTATCACTTTTTACAATTGGCTTTACGTCGCACCGACACAGGTAGGTCTTATGGCGACGATGCGACAGGAAGGGGCTAGGAGTGTACCTGGTGTGAAAATAGGAAACCACGGAAAACCATCTTCAGGGCTGCCGACAGTGGGGTTTGAACCCACTGTCTCCCGAATACTGGATACTGGCCGCACTTAAGCGACTGCAGCTATCGAGCTCGGTGCTTGCGTTATCTGATAACATCCTGGAGTAGCTCTCGTATCTGCTGTTTCTCATGCACGCAGAGCTGTCTGCCAGCTCATGACTTTGACTTGCCTGCTCTACGGGGTCGAATATGAAGCGAGGTGAATCTCCGTTGCGAATTTTTACGACCTGATGCCCTTCCAGACGTCAGTCTCATCAAAGGAGTTCATGACATGGTATAATATATAGCAGGAACGGAGAGTGTAAAACCCGGTGCCGGCACATTGCCTATTCCATTACCTATAAAATAACAGGTGAAATGTGCAGTTCCTAAATGAAGTCCCCCATGTTGGCGGGAGTATCTCTTGCCTGTCACAAGAGGTGACTAAATGGGGCCCCAGCGGTTCTTAACTTGGGAGCGTGATCCGACTACTACGGGGCCATTAGCTGAGTCTTGGCGTTGCTTCCACTTACTTGTGCCAGGCTTCTCACTTTCATCTATCCTATCCGACCTTCCTCGGTCAATTATTGTTCTTTTCCGGTATTAAGAGCATCCGAAGCCCAGGAAGATTTTATTTTTCACGCCCTTTGTGGCCCTGTCTTTCTTCGGCCAATAACTTCATTTTTCGAAGTGTCGGATCACTTCCGTTTTTTTCCCCCCTCTGATTAAAACAGTAATCACCAGTAACACTTTTAAACCAAGAACACTAGAAAAACGATGAAATGAGGAGATTAGGATAATGATATTTCCTGTTAACAATAAGAACACTGTATTCAGAACAAACAATGTGTTTAAGCTTTTGCTAGGTAACAGATATTTAAGTACAGCACTTGCTCTTATGCAGTAGCTGTTCTCATATACTGTAAGCTTTGTGTTTGTTACTCATATACACTCACACATGTCTGTTGTACATAACGATATGCTACCCTTCTCTGCTGGTTCTTCTCCCACTCCTCATGGTCTCCTGTCTAAAGAACGATCCTTCGTGATCGATCAGGTGTTGAAGAAACCTAGGGTCAAAGGTGAGACTGTTGACAGCTGCAGTAATGGTCAAAAGTATACAACATTCGAATACATTGAAATGTCATTTATAATCTGTGTCAGATTGAAAGGTCCCATTTACTGTATGTACTAATACTATTTTAGCTTGGCGCAAGTGATATTTAACGCAGCGAAATATTTCGCGGAGCAAACTGAGTGGGTGGTTGGACAGTTCTGAGCAGTAGCGGCCGGCCTTAGAGGACTCCCGGATGGTGTCCTCCTTAGAGAACGAAAAGGTTCTTCTATTTTCTCTCGACATTTGAAGTCAAATATTGAACTCGAATAATGCTAAGACATTTACATTTAATTGTAAAACTGTAAATTCTCATCAATAACGAAGACTGCTCAACAATAAATTACCGGGCGAGTTGGCCGTGTGCGTAGAGGCGCGCGGCTGTGAGCTTGCATCCGGGAGATAGTAGGTTCGAATCCCACTATCGGCAGCCCTGAAAATGGTTTTCCGTGGTTTCCCATTTTCACACCAGGCAAATGCTGGGGCTGTACCTTAATTAAGGCCACAGCCGCTTCTTTCCAACTCCTAGGCCTTTCCTATCCCATCGTCGCCATAAGGCCTATCTGTGTCGGCGCGACGTAAAGCCCCTAGCAAAAAAAAAAAAAAAAAACAATAAATTATCAAATTTAGGTGACTGCCTTTCAGCGCGTAGTTCACTGGTAAATGTTTTCAAGATAAGGCACGGACTCTCGAGCTTCCATCCGAGGACATAGTGTGGGTGAGGGGGTTGAGTCGTAAGGGGGAAGCGCGCTGGTGGACGGTTTTGAGGAAGGAAGGGTGCGGGAAGAAGCTTTAAGCTCGGCAGAGTCCGTAGCAGTAAAGATATTCTCACAAACCCCCATACGAGCATGCGCCAGCCAAATCTCCGTGGCTACATACAATAAAGTTAAATAATGATTTATGACCTTGTTTGCCCTTTATTTCTGTTTTAAGAAGAAAAATAATAAATAGTTATATTGAAATGTAACGTTTGAGACCAGGAATTTTGATTCAAACTAGGCCCCTGGCTTTCATCCCGCGTTTTGTGAGGGTTGGCAGCAGTCAAAGTTCGTTTTCGCGTGGGATACTTGAATGAGTACGGTGGTAATGGTCAGTAGCAAAGAAAGATTTGTGTGGAAAAAGTGCTGTGGCCGCCTTCCCGACCTGAGAGTCCACCGTCCGCCAGTGGTTTCGAGCAGCCTATCGAGGCCAACACGCTTCCAGAGGCGTTTTCTGGGCGGAGGCACGTATTTCAGAAGCATTCAGATTTTCCTGTGAACCAATTTCGGATTACTCCCGCGCTGCTAATAGCAAAGGTATATTTTCATATGTACACGCTTGCACAGAAATGGTATCCCATCATAAACAATCATCAATGCCCCACTCCAGTACTGAAAAGGAGGAGGAGTGAAGAGGTACTGTTGAAAGTCACTGCGGTACCAAGAAGGACAGGAAGGGAGTGAACGGGTAGTGCTGAAGGCACAGTGTGTGTATTGCTATACGTCCACCACTGTGCCCATTTCAATCACAACAGTCTTATAGCGGGCTGTCTACCTGCAGCAATATGTTAAGTGAGGAGGTGGGGGGAAGCCATGCTTTGTTTATATTGGGACACCATTTCTCTGCATGTGTGTACAAAGTTTTTATGACATCGAGTGGAGGAGACTCGAACTACTTCATAACTTTTGTTAATAAGACCCACAGGTAGCGCAAGAAGTCAAAATATAGAAATGCAATTTTTACACGTCAGACACTTTTGTTCAGCTTGCTGTAAAACTGCCATTGCCGGCTTTGAGTCCCTTTCCCCGCAACGGGTCACATTTGAAAACTGCTGTGGGCTGTAGTTTATTTATTTAGCCATTCATTCACCACCGTAATACTTGCTCATAAATCCGTACGAAGAACCGGTACTTTAGCTAGTTTTTATATTAACCTCTATTTGTTAAAACAGTAATCCCCACCACCACCAACTTAACGTTTTATGTTAGGGTGCGGGCTGATATAGTGTCGTCTGTTGAATTTAGCACAAACATTAGTGGTACAGATGTGCACATTAATGGTGTCCCGACATAAACAATCAACACTGCCCCACTCCAGTACTGAAAAGAAGGGGAGACAGTGAAGGCGTAGTGTTGAAGGACGATCCAGTACAAAACATGGGGGAAGGGAGAGAAGAGGTAGTGTCGAAGGCACAATGACTCACCTTTTCGCTTACCGCATTGCTGCATGGACTGCATGCAGACAGCCCGCTACAAGACTTCGTTGCGATCGAATGGCGGATGTATTGAAGTACAGCATCAGGTTACCTACTCGTCCGGCCCCGCGGTGTACGGGGCAACGCGTCCGGCCGCCCCGGGTTCGATTCCCGACAGGGTCAGGGGGTTTTAATTGTACATGATTATATCCCTGGGGACTGCGTATTTGTGTCGTCCTTAACCTTTCTCACATTCAACACTCAACACTTCCGCAATTCCAATTACATGCAGGTTCATATATTGTGCAAGTAGGGGCAAAATAACTCTATAGGTCGACGCCCCGAACAAATAGCATTTTAACATAAAAAATAAAAAGTAACCTACTCTGATAATTACAGTATTAAGAGGTAAAGGAGGTTTTTAACAGAAAAGTATTTTATACTAGTTAGGAATATTTTGTAGCTGCGTTATATCGGGTCTACCAATCCTTCTTCACCTCGTTCTTGCCATATTTCTATCCATCTCCAAACTGTCTTAAGACTGCATGGTATTGCTTGTGCTATTGCTTGGGGGACCATGTGAGCCTCCCACATGCCAATAATACGTCCTCGATTCACCTGTGATAGGATATGAGCCATCTTATTACAATGTTACAGTATAACGCCGGAATACACACACTGTGTATTCAGCACTACCTGTTCACTCCCTTCCCCTACTTTTCAGTACTGGAGTGGCCTTCAACACTATCCCTTTACTCTCTCCCCTCCTTTTCAGTACTGGAGTGGGGCAGTGTTGATTGTTTATGTCGGGACACCATTAATGTGCGTGCGTGTACATAGCATGCTAGCCTTTGGTTCGAAGGGCCCCGGGTCCCAACAAAACGACCGTCGTACTCCACTGGTACTAACGCATTATTGTGTCCTATCAAACACCAGCCAAATCAAGTAGGGACCCATTGCTACGACTCCAGATGACACCACGTCCAATTTGCCTTTCTTCCAGATTTTTCCCAGCCACATCTGCTCCGATAAGCACATCCACTGTACCTTCGTAATCGGATGCTATCTGTCTCGTCGATCTGATGCCGCAAGGTAGAACCTTTTCGACCACTGGCACATCATCGTTCATACAATCAACATCCAACACCCTCAGAGTGCAGGCAATATTCTTCTTCAGGCTCATTAACCTCATCTTGTATGTTAAGCGGGCCTTAACACGATCAATATAAATGAAGCAATATTATTGACGCAATATTGGTAAAAAAAGCTGTAGCCCTCACACAACTCAATAATATTGATCAATAAAGTGTCAGTTTCAATTGTGCAGTCAGGGAGGATGGATCTATCGGTTCTAATCGCGTCTGCTTTGGTCACCAAGAAGAGGAAAAGAAGGGGGCAAAAACAGTGTGGATAAAAAGCTGGTTAAATAGACGTACGAGTCATGGATATGGGGAATTGCTTCGAGGACTCAACAGTGAGCCAGATGACTACAGAATTTTTTTAAGAATGGATGAACAGCTGTTTCAACACCTAGTTGCATTGGTTTCACCATTTGTAATAAAGCAGGATACGGTTATGAGGAAGACCATTTCACCGGCGGATCGACTTACAGTCACATTAAGATTTCTAGCAACAGACAACAGCTTTGAAGATTTGCAATTTTCATGTTACATGGCTGCAACTACCATAAGTGAAATAGTTGAAGAAACCTGTGATGCACGAAATACACTGACTGACAGAGCAAATGCAACACCAAGAAGGAGTGGTTCGAAAGGGATGAAAGTTGGGGAAAAAACAGAGACGGCACGGACGAATAATTGATGTTTATTTCAAACCGATATGCAGGTTACACAATGCGCACGGCATCGACTCAGTAGGATGTAGGACCACCGCGAGCGGCGATGCACGCAGAAACACGTCGAGGTACAGAGTCAATAAGAGTGCGGATGGTGTCCTGAGGGATGGTTCTCCATTCTCTGTCAACCATTTGCCACAGTTGGTCGTCCGTACGAGGCTGGGGCAGAGTTTGCAAACGGCGTCCAATGAGATCCCACACGTGTTCGATTGGTGAGAGATCCGGAGAGTACGCTGGCCACGGAAGCATCTGTACACCTCGTAGAGCCTGTTGGGAGATGCGAGCAGTGTGTGGGCGGGCATTATCCTGCTGAAACAGAGCATTGGGCAGCCCCTGAAGGTACGGGAGTGCCACCGGCCGCAGCACATGCTGCACGTAGCGGTGGGCATTTAACGTGCCTTGAATACGCACTAGAGGTGACGTGGAATCATACGCAATAGCGCCCCAAACCATGATGCCGCGTTGTCTAGCGGTAGGGCGCTCCACAGTTACTGCCGGATTTGACCTTTCTCCACGCCGACGCCACACTCGTCTGCGGTGACTATCACTGACAGAACAGAAGCGTGACTCATCGGAGAACACGACGTTCCGCCATTCCCTCATCCAAGTCGCTCTAGGCCGGCACCATGCCAGGCGTGCACGCGTGCACGTCTATGCTGTGGAGTCAATGGTAGTCTTCTGAGCGGACGCCGGGAGTGCAGGCCTCCTTCAACCAATCGACGGGAAATTGTTCTGGTCGATATTGGAACAGCCAGGGTGTCTTGCACATGCTGAAGAATGGCGGTTGACGTGGCGTGCGGGGCTGCCACCGCTTGGCGGCGGATGCGCCGATCCTCGCGTGCTGACGTCACTCGGGTTGCGCCTGGACCCCTCGCATGTGCCACATGTCCCTGCGCCAACCATCTTCGCCACAGGCGCTGCACCGTGGACACATCCCTATGGGTATCGGCTGCGATTTGACGAAGCGACCAACTTGCCCTTCTCAGCCCGATCACCATACCCCTCGTAAAGTCGTCTCTCTGCTGGAAATGCATCCGTTGACGGCGGCCTGGCATTCTTAGCTATACACGTGTCCTGTGGCACACGACAACACGTTCTACAATGACTGTCGGCTGAGAAATCACGGTACGAAGTGGGCCATTCGCCAACGCCGTGTCCCATTTATCGTTCGCTACGTGCGCAGCACAGCGGCGCATTTCACATCATGAGCATACCTCAGTGAGGTCAGTCTACCCTGCAATTGGCATAAAGTTCTGACCACTCCTTCTTGGTGTTGCATTTGCTCTGTCAGTCAGTGTAGAAACAACCTCTTCCGCGTCTACAGACTGACTGACGTTTTATTGCACCATATGGCAATAGACCCCTCAAACGTGGCAATAATATTGAAGCCGCCTCAATATATTGACGGGCGTTCAATAAAAATCGGGCGGATTTTATTTTCTTCAATATTATTCCCATCAATATTATTGTTTCAGTATACTCCTTACACGGTCAATATATTGATCAATATCGATATTGACTCAATAATATTGACCGTGTAAGGTAGCCTTTATGGGACGTCAAGTAGGATTTCTGCCCACCATGGCTAAATGTTAGCGTGCTGGCCTTTGGTCACAGGGGCCCGGGTTCGATTCCCGGCAGGGTCGAGAATTTTAACCATCATTGGTTAATTTCGCTGGCACGGGGGCTGGGTGTATGTGTCGTCTTCATTATCATTTTCAACCTCATCACGACGCGCAGGTCGCCTACGGAAGACAAACGAAAAGACCTGCACCTGGCGAGCCGAATATGTCCTCGGACACTCCCGGCACTAAAAGCCATACGCCATTTCATTTCATTTCATTTCTGCCCACCAAAGTGAATGGACAGCTTTCATTTCGGCTTTGGTTGGATATTTCAATGTGCTCCATCAGCTGCTTCCGAATATGTCAACGATACGATTCACAATCCACCATCAGTCTTATCTTCTTCATTTTGTTGTCATTTCGCACAAACACGGCCATAGTCTGTAGAAGGGAAGACAGAAACTCTGTCGACATCACCGATAAATCGTCCGACTCGTTGGCCGAATGGTCAGCGTACTGGCCTTCGGTTCAGAGGGTCCCGGGCTCGATTCCCGGTCGGGTCGGGGATTTTAACCTTAATTGGTTAATTCCAATGGTCCGGGGGCTGGGTGTTTGTGCTGTCCCCAACATCCCTGCAACTCACACACCACACACAACACTATCCTCCACCACAATAACACGCAGTTACCTACAAAAGGCAGATGCCGCCCACCCTCATCGGAGGGTCTGCCTTACAAGGGCTGCACACGGCTAGAAATAGCCACACGAAATTATTATTATACCGATAAATCAATTCCCTTCCCTTCGTCCGGTGTACCTCCTCTTCCTTTGCAGTCACTTTTGGGACACATTAGTGACGTCCCTTACGAGAATCGCATCTTTCTATACATCGTCTCACACTGTGACCAACACTCGTGCAACTAAACCACCGTCCCTTGGTAAAACTTCAGACCTTGTCACGCAAGTTTGTATCATAGTAATCATGGCTGACGGTGGGCGAATGGACACTGCTATTGGTTGAAGGCTAGTCCAGTGAAATGTCGTTCCCATAATTCAATACAGACAGAAGTTATGACCAACTTACGCGATGAAAAGACCTAAGAGTGAGGCAATGTCAAAGAATAACCATATGAAACAAATAAGAGTAAGAATATCTGGCTATGTTGAACTATGGTAGTGACATTTCATAGGGCAAATCTTCAGGCGATGCAGAGTCCATTCGTGCCAACGCCAGCCACGATTATATAACAACGTGATGAAATAGTTGAGACGTTTCGATGCAGTAATTACGATTCTAAACACTTGAAACCATAGATAGCGCTAGTTATGCTTAAATATGAATACGAAATAGAGGCTTAAATCCGCGCGACTTGTGATTGAATATAAAAAAGAAATAGAGGCCTAATTATTAGTAGTACGTAGCGTTCCCGACACCGGAAGAAAAAATCACAAGGAAATGTAACCTGAATGATAAACAATGTATAATAGAGAAGAAGAATGTATGTAAATGGAACCAACCTTAATGTATTGGAGGTTAGGCGACGACACAAAAAACAACACGATTGAACTTCTCATTCACTAATAATTTGACGTGACGGCCACACCATTCGCATACTCTGCTATTTGAAATCAAATTGTGACGTACATAGAATTGAAGTAAATCATTGAAGTTGTTCTTGTAATTCGCTGAAAAACTTGTTACATTAATAACACATCCATCGCACGATGCCATGTCAATATATTTAGATATGTTTTCTGTATCAACAATGGCCAGATGCACTGGATGAGCTATGTACGAAGAAAGAAGTAGTAGGCTTTGCTTCTATCAATCCTATCATTTCGTGACCAGTAGGCGACATAGAATGCCGTGGTGTATTAATGTGAAGAGAAACGTCATTGTGGTCCAGGGCTAAATCGTACGAGTCGTCTGCGAGAAAAATAAACATAGTCCAGGGCTAACCTAACCTAACGGCGAGTCGTCTGCGAGAAAAATAAACATAGGACAGTCATACAATATTTTAAAATAAAACAATACATTTTCATTGTATAAATAATATAACTATATTTATAAATACTTAAAAGTTAATAAACTTCCTCAACATCTTCAGTGTCGTGCTCTACATAAGCTATTTAAGTATAAAATCAACATAATCAACATAATCATCCATAAAACAAAACTAATTAAATAAATCTTAATTCTATTATTCTGTCAATCCTGAACTATCTGGGTGTATCGAACAGATTGTTTATAGATTATCTGACCACCTCAATCCTCACTTCAACCTTGATCTATCGTTTTAAAAACTTGTTTCCCTAAAAATAAAGGTAGATAACTAACACCATATGTTCTAATAAAGGGTATAAACCATATTGATCCTAAAAAAATTAGATATCATAAATATCTTTAAGGATAATAAGTTATAAGATAAAGAAAATTTAGATACCTCGTATCCAAATCAACCTCCTAACACTCTTACAATTAAAGCTAATAATTTTAAAGCAATTGGTAAACAAATCATAGAAGGCGATGGAAATATAACTCAACTTAATATACAACCTCCTAAAATTGCTATCATGACCAACACTAATATTCTCTTCAACATAATTCATCCCTCATCATTTAGTGGATGAAATGATGTGGAATTAAATTCACCTGTTATTGAATAGTACATTAATCGCAAAGAATAACATACAGTTAACCCTGTAGAGAAAAAATATTTAAAAAAACTAAACATATTAATATAAGATAATCTAACAATTTCTAAAATTAAATCCTTAGAGTAAAATCCAGCCAAAAAAGGTATACCACAAAGCGCAAGATTAGAAATATTAAAACAAACAGCCGGCAGTGGTATTTGACTACAGATATTTCCTATAAACCGAATATCTTGAGAATCCTTCATATTATGAATTAATGAACCAGCACATATAAATAAAAGAGCCTTAAATAACGCATGTGTTAAAAGATGAAAAAAATGCTAATTTAGGAAACCCTATAGCTAAAATTCTTATCATTAAACCTAATTGTCTTAAGGTTGAAAAAGCAATAATCTTCTTTAAATCAAATTCAAAATTAGCTCCTAAGCCCGCCATAAATATAGTAAGTCCAGCTATAAGAAAAAAATCATTGCCATGAGTTCGAATTATAGAAACCAACACAGATAATCCTAAAGCCCCTTCACAAACAGAAAATGTTAAAAAAACTATACTAAAATACAATTCATAATCAAAAAAATTCAAATATAAATAAAGTAACCCAAACAAACTCAACACAATAAACTCCAAACTCAACAATATAGATAATAAATGCTTACGTTTAGAACAAAAAGTTCACGCTCCTATTAAAAATACTAAAATCAAGACAACTCAACTTATATTTATTACCATTGTTTTAGTAGTTTAATAAAAACACTGGTCTTGTAAACCAATATTAAGATATTCTTCTAAAACTCAGAGGAAAGAAAAATTCTTTTCACTAATCCCCAAAATTAATATTTTATATTTAAACTACCCTCTGAATTTTAAATTTAAGAATTCTTGTCTTCAATCTTCTTAATAGTATAATTTTTATACAAGCTAATCATCCTCTTGCTATAACCCTCATCATTATTGTACAAACATGTATTATCTCTATAACTGTTGGATTGATATCTTCCTCCTTTTGATTTTCCTACATCCTATTCTTAATCTTCCTAGGAGGTATATTAGTTCTTTTTATCTACATCACTAGTTTGGCTTCCAATGAACTCTTTTATACTTCTATAAAAACCCTTGTCATCTCTTTATTATTTATAACCTTAATTCTAATAATTTCATCCATAAGAGATCCATATTTTACCAATATACTTACTAAAAATATGGACCTTACATCAATCGACCTAATATATTACTCCTTAAACACAGAAGCCACTCCTCACTTAATTAAACTTTACAATAAACCCAACCATCTTATTACCTTAATACTAGTGAACTACTTATTTCTTACCTTAATCGTAATTGTAAAAATTACAAACATCTTCCAAGGTCCTCTGCGACAAAAATTTTAATGGCCAAACCTATACGAGTACCACATCCTCTTTTTAAAATTGCTAATAACGCTTTAGTAGATCTGCCTGCCCCCTCAAATATCTCCGCTTGATGAAACTTCGGATCACTCCTCGGTATTTTTAGACGGTCTTTGTTGCGTGACATAGACTGAAGTTCTAATCGTCCCTTTGTACCCAATATGTCTCCCTTTCCCTGTTCCTGTTCTTGGCCTCTTGACGCACGGTGGAATTATGCCGTCTATCGCAAAATGCACAGGTCTCATTCAGGCTTACATTCGCCAGGTCTATTGCAGCAGGGCACTGTTCTGACTTGTGGCGAGAATACAATCGCTTACTTGTACCTTTATCTCTGATTGACATTCCTCCAAGTGACTGAATCGCAATCTGCACCCTTTCTTCTACCTGTACCTCTCGCCTCAAAAGTTCTATCAGATTTTCATTTTTAAGGAAGCGTCGTGATGCGAACTAGTTCACTGCTGCACCCAGTAAGCAAGACTCCACTAATGGGAGTAGAATAGCGATATTCTCAGACATAATCCCCAGACTTTCCAAAGATCTCAATTTTATCATAGAGGATGCTAAGCTTTATTTGTCTACCCTGAATCAACTTAAGCAGCTCCCTAGTATAATATTCACAGAGCAACCCTTTCCGACAGAACGTATCTTTGAGTTCCTGGACAGTCTTATCATAATTATCGGCTGAGGGGGAAAAACTATCAACCACAGCTCGAGACCTAGGAACTGTTGATTGGATCAAATATTGAAAAGTTTTCTTCCTTAGAAAGAACAGAGTCACCATCAGTGCCTGAAAACTGTGCCCTAAACGCGATCCATTCAGACACATCACCGCCAAACTTCATTAAATTAAGTTTAGAAAACCATATTAAATCTCTGTTTATCAGACGAAGAGTGCGCAGATTGCCTCCTATTTTCACTCTCCAATCTTGCCGCAACATAAATATTAGCTTTGTTTTTTCAGCAAATCTCTGAGTTTGTGATTTTTGTAAGAGCGCATGCGCTGATTAGGAACAGTTAAACAGTTTCAGGATTCTTTCCTGCGCGAACGGTAATGTAGTATTAATTATTGTCGTTAGATGACAGCACTTTCCCCAATTAATTTCTATTTGATTGGCTTGCTTCTTGCTTGCTTGCTTGCTTGATTGATTGATTGATTGATTGATTGATTGATTGATTGATTGATTGATTGATTGAGTTTTTTTTAGAAATTGTTTTGCGTCGCACCGACACAGATAGGTTTTATGGCGACGATATTGATTGAGGTTGTGTTCTACTGAAAGTAATATTAAAATGCATCTATTTTATCTGCAGTACATACACTTACATTGACAGTTCACATGTGTTTTATCGTGATATTGTTTTTAATTAAGGGTATGTACTAGATGCAAATTAACCGTTCATGTATATTCATTAAACAGAATGTGCGCTTACAGCATTTAATTAAGAATACCGCCATCAAGGAATGTTATAGTCAATAAAACACGGAGCAAATATGTTTATAAGGATATGTACTTTTTAAACCAAGTGTGACAGGGGCTGATGCGCATTTAGAAATCCGAAAACAATCCCCAAATTCTGTTGACTGTTCTCAAATGTTACGAAACTTCTCGCTGCACGAATGCTTTAAATACAGCGAAGTGGATATGCGCAGGCGCCTGACAGTTTTTGATAGTTTCGTATTGCTGCACAGACAAAGCCAATTTCATCACACTTTGTCTTGACGAGTGATATCTGATCCCGTAACTATCAATCGTCTCCATTTCTTTGTTAATTTTGGTATCTACCTCTTCATTTGATTCCGCCCGATAGAGTTTATAAAAAAATCATCTAGGCCTACTCATTCATTTCGAAAAACCTGCTTTCGGCTACAGCGAACCTTGCCAAAAGGTCTTCTTTCGCGCACTACTCTTCCGCTAACCTAAAGCATGGGCTTTGCTAAAAGCTGACCTCAAACCTGCGCTTCTCCTTACAGCTGCCATCGGTAGCTTATCCATCTTCAAAATAAGAAGTAGGGCCTATTCACGTCATCGGTGGCAAAAATGATGTACTGTAGCTGCTTAATACCTCTTTGCAGTTCCACAGTTCTGTTACGTTCGCCAAATGTTCACAACGTTGAAAACTATTTCAGATTGGACTGCTTTTTCCTTAATTTATTTATTTAATCGTATGGTGATTTTATACAATATATATACAAGGCAAAATCAAACTTTAAAGTCCATCCTTCTCAGCCATTCAGATAAACCGCGTGTGAGAGCGAACAAATCATCAGGAGTGCCAGGGTACGAATGAAGAGGACAGCGTTGGACCAGGTGTTCAGTCGTCTGTTCTTCCAGGCAGCAATCACACATTGGTGAACTCATCCTACCCCACTTGTGCCCACATCAGATTTATTTAACTAGACGTAATACACCAGAAGTTTTAGGTTATCATCCAACACAAACAAATAGCTGCCAGAACTTCTGCTTATCCTAGAGTAAAAGTTACCGATTAATTTCATTACCATCCGCCAACGGCGTTACAATTACTATGACGCCGTGACACTGGCCGTCTACCTACAACTTCGTCATGGTAGCCATCTTCGAACCACTTCATATGAGAGGTCACAATACAAAGCATAAATAATAACAGCTTAGAAAACGCAGCAACAGATGTTTACATCTTTCCAAGTTTCATTAATATTGGTGTTTCGTGGTTGCATCATTTTGTTCAGAAGACTAATGTGTTTACAACGGACTGAAAATAATGCAATTTTCCTAAAACGATTTTTCTGTATAGTGTATTAAAAATAGGATGCATTTTAAGGATGGGCAACCTAGAAATTCGTAAATAACTGGGAAAGATTCATAAGTCGTCTAAGGAAAGGAGCAATTAACACACCTTAAATAAAATACCCATAGATTAAAAGGTTTTAATATATTCTGAAGATGTTCACCTTGAAAACTAGCATGTGTCGTTGTTCCTCCGAGAAAGGTTTGTACTGGGTGTTTGGTTTGATGCTATTTGTATTAACGTCAATCGTCTCCGTTAATTCAGTAGCCTTAAGTCGGATGAAACATGTATCAAGTGTAACTAAAATCGTAATATAATGATGCAAAGGCGTGCCATTTTATTATATATTGCATCTGATTATAACAGTGACTAGTGTAATACGTTTCATAGTGGAAAATGGGTGTTGAATCAGCATTTTTCCACGCTGAGTCAGCACCATTTTTCTAGTAGTAGAAGAATGAGGGTTGCGGACCAATGGGTCTAGTAGTAGGATAATGACGTTCTGAATGGGTCCAATGACCCCTAGGTGAGGTTAAGTCGTGAAACAACATCATAACCTTGCGTACTAAAGCAATCGAGGCGCACAGTTCCAGAATCCGCCTTATCCATTTTAGCAAATTTTTCGGGAGACCTTGCTCATCTTCAGTAGAATAAAAGTATTTATTCATGTTTATTATATCAACGTACTTACATGTATTGATACAGTTGAAGAGCTACATACAATTCCTGACATATAATGAAGATATTTACAAATTAAGATTGGATAAGGCGTGTTTTGGAAACTCATCATAGAACTGTCATCGTGATAAGGGCAGGGTTTGCACACGTAGATAAAACTTTATAATGCTAATTTTTGTCATTAATTGATATTATAATCGACATTCTTTTATTATTTATGCTCTTTGAAATCATAAACATGAATGCCAGCGATTAAACTCAATATCACAGTAGTAAACAGGCGTGAAATTATCGAGAATAGTATTGCCAACAGTTTCGAAGAACACACCGTGAACCTGGAACTTCATAAACATCGCACTAATGCTTACTTCCAGTTACTGTACCCCATGTTTGGATAAGGCGGATTTTGGAAACAATATCTTACGATAAGGTGGGTTTTGGAAACGTCACCTGAATTTGTGTTACATTTTCTGGGGACAAAGCGGGTTTAGGAACAGTTTTCGTGTTGAAAAAGATGCTAAATCATATGAGTTATAGAGACAAGTTAAGAACTCAATTTTCATTTAAAAAATGGATAAGGCGGATTTTGGAACCATGCGCTTCAATCCTAACTTCATAGACTCCCTTGGAGGAGCCGAATCGGTCAGGACATTGGGTGCAATGACCTGGAAGGTTTTGACCACTAGGTGAGGTTAAGACGTCGTAATAACGTCATAACTTTATGTATGAGGGCAATCCTAACCTCACGGATCCTCTTAGAGGAGCCGAATCGGTCAGGTAACCTTGCCCACCAACGCTACAATAACCTCACACATGTTCTTCAATGGCTCCCCTTGGAGGAGCGCAATCGGTCAGGTGACCTTAGGTGAAGTTTGAACGTCATTATGACGTGTTACCTAGCTACCAGGAATGCTAACCTAACCTTACACAGGCTCTTTGTGGGCTCCCGTGGAGGAGCCCAATCGGTCAGGTGAAATTTAGGCGAGGTTAGGACGTTATTATGTCGTGTTAACCTAACGTTGCTACCACGAACGCTAACCTAACAGCACTTTACGGGCTCCCCTTGGAGGAACCCAATCGGTCAGGTGACCTAACCTTGCCACTATAAACGCTAACCTAACCTCACACAGGCTCTTTATGTCATGTTAGCGACCGAGTTTTTTGAGGGAAGAAATTGTCCTCTCTCCCTCCCCTGGAGCTATCTCCCGACGCCGTCCAAAAATAGGGAAGGGAGAAGAGGGCTACTATACATTGTTCTCATGGGACTAGGGAGGTGGTGTAAGGCCTAATTGCTTATATAGGAATAACTTTGGAGGGCGACCTCAGATCTTGGAGCTGAGTTACTTTCGTACATGATGATGACTACACATTGTTCATATGGGAATAGGGAGGTGGCTTAAGGCCTAATATGTATGCATTACTTATATAGGAATAACTTTGGAGGGCGACCTCAGGACCTTGGAGCTGAGTTACTTTTGTACAAGATGACGACTGTACATTGTTCGTATGGGAATAGGGAGGTGGTGTAAGGCCTAATAAGTATGCATTGCTTATATAGGAATAATTCTGGAGGGCTACCTCAGGGTCTCGAATCTGAGTGACCACAATGTCAAGTACGCTAGCGTCTGGGCTGATGTTTAACGTTCCTTTTAATAGTGTCTGGCGGGCCGATGTCCTTAGATGTTAGGCCCCTTTTAACAACAAACATCATCATCATCATCATCATCATCATCAATAGCGTCCCCCTGTGGGTGGGGGCGGTAGAATAACACCCACGGTTTCCCTGCCTGTCGTAAGAGGCGACTAAAATGGGCCCCAGGGGCTCTGAACTATGGAGCGTGGGATGGCGACCATGGGATCCTTAGCTGACTCCTGGCATTGCTTCCACTTACTTGTGCCAGGCTCCTCACTTTCATCTATCCTATCCGACCTCCCTTGGTCAACTGTTGTTCTTTTCAGACCCCGACGGTATTAGGTTTGCGAGGGCTAGGGAGTCTTCAATTTTCATTCCCTTCGCGGCCCTTGTCTTCCTTTGGCCGATACCTTTATTTTCGAAATGTCGAACCCCTTCCATTTATTCTCTCCGATTAGTGTTATATAGAGCAGGGCCTCTCAGGGTGCATGCGCGTGGTGCATGCACTGTGCACGGTGCAAAAGACGACTTGGCTTGGTTGAGCAGAGTGCAGACCCCCCACTCCTCGATTTGGAGCAATAGCGCTGTCTCTCTCTTTCCCCACGCCTGTCTCGCTCGCTCCGCCTGTCTCCCTCTCCCCCACTTGCGCCGTAGCGCTCCAAATCCTGGCTGAGTTGAGCCGAGTATAGCCGAGTAGAGCCGAGCATAGCCGAGTAGCCCAGAGACGAAGCGTTGATCCGAGCCATACCGAGCGGCACCGATGCACAGTGCACGGAGCTCTTGCGCCTCGCTCTGCACGCGTGAGATTTTGGGCGTTTGAGAGGCCCTGATATAGAGGATGGTTGCCTAGTTGTACTTCCTCTTAAAATAATAATCACCACCGCCACCACCCATCAATAGTGTCTGGAACACTCAGTTTTTGATTTTAACTTTAGAACTTGTAGTTTTGAACTCTAGAGACTTACAGTAGCCTACCGTATTGTTTACATCACTCAGAGACCAAACCCTTGTGTTCAGAACACACTCGAAACATAAATTTACTAGGACAGCTATGTCTAACGCGTGGGACAAGATAGTGGGGCTGAGCGTTGTGATAGTACATATATCACACCCCAGAATTATATGTAGAAGTTAGAGATATTATTGTCAGTATTCTATGTTATTATTATTATTATTATTATTATTATTATTATTATTATTATTATTATTATTATTTCATTTGTATACTTTGCCATTTATATTGGTAAGCTGGAAGATATCCACATAGGTAGGTATGAGTAATTTGTTTTGCACGAGTGGGAAAACATTGCTGTAATAACTCTGGTAATTTGAATGAGTCATATGGCTACCCCAGTGTCTGTTGTGATGTACATCCCAGCCTGATGAGATGAGCTTGTTGTTGTACCAGGGAAATTTGATGATTCATGTAAAACTCCCGAGTGTTTGTTTATAACTTGGGAGAAAGAAGAGGTTCACTCATGATTGGCTGGCAAGCACCAATCCAGACGTATCATCTGAGAGGAGGGGGATGTTGATGTCTATAAAGGTTGATCATAGGGCGGCAACCAGAGACATTGTAAAAAACATTGTAAGGGTGATTGTGAAGGTGATTGTAAGGTAACTACTACAACTAGAAGCAGTAACACTGTATGAAGGAACGACAACTGACGCACTGTACGGGAAGGAAGTGGTGCTGATACACGGTACTGGAGTGACACGGCTGCAATGGACTGGACTTAAAACGTTCGTGGAGCGTAGTCTTGTTATGTTCGTGGAAAGTGGCTGATTGTGGAGAGTGCTTGCGCATTAACTATTGTAGCACTTGTGGCGGCTTAGCATTACATGTTGGTGAAAGCTATCTCAGACTTTCCATAAATTTATGTTGAGGATCGACAGACGTGTGTATATATCTTTACAACAAGTGTTAAAATATGTGAACACAGTAGTACAAGGTACAGTATCTGTGTGATGTGATAACTGCCGATTATGAGAATCGGTAAGTCGAATTAATATAGAGACAGTGAAGGGTATTTATCTTCATACATGTACATTGTTCATCGGACTATCTACAAATGGTAGCTTAGTTCTCACTTTCGTTTTCCCACGGTTTTCATTATTGTTGTTGTAAATATGGAGTCTTCCAGCAATATTTTATGTGTGTATTATATGTATAATGTTGTATGTTGATGAGGTGTTCATGCACGGAATTTGTTCAGAATATAGTTAGCTATTTTAGAATCAGTGTTATTGATGAACCTAGGTGCAGTTCCTACCTAATTAGTCGTTTTCAGGAGGTTAGGTAAGGCCTGCAGCAGATGTACCAGTACGCAGCATTATGTACACGCCCTGGGATATAAAGTTTATCATGCTCTTATCTAAATTCGAGGGATCCATTCTGGTGAACGCTGGCGCCCATACTACGGACATTTCGATTAATTATGCTTATTAATTTTATTAAGTTTTTGAGTAATTTTATTTATATATATTTATTCTTGATTTTATTTATTATTATCATCAAACAAATTACAATTGGCTTCCCAACGTGTGGCTGAATGATTGGTACATCTGTTAGGCTTATTAGCGTAGGTGTACTTGTCAGGTGTGGATGGAATTCTACAAACTATGTCAGTGAAGTGTTTTATATGTACGTGATATGTATGTTGGAGTATGAAGAAATGTTGTAGCGAGTCGAGTATTATAAAATTGAGAAGTAGAGAGGTTTTGAAAGTTGTTGGTACTATGAATCAGGATAAGAGAAGTCAAAAGAATTCCACCACATTGAGTTTATCTAATTTAAGTGAGAGTAGCGAAATGGCTGATAGTAGGAAGGATCTATTGGCAACGATAGGTGAGGAACAGAGTAAACCGTCTCAATCTCAGAATGTAGGGGATCAAGGGGCGACCTTAACTCTTAGTATGATTCAATCACTATTTAATCAGTTCAGTAATGAGTTGAAGGGTGAATTAAATGCTGTTAACAGTAAAATTGATAATCAGAGTGTTGTTTCTAATAGTAAGAGTGATGAATTGTCCATTAAAATCGATAATAATAATGTTGAATTGTCCAGTAAGATTGATAGTCAGAGTAAAGAGTTGAAGAGTGAACTGAGTTTTTTAAGTAATGAAATATACAGTATTAATAGTGAATTAAATTCAGTTAGTACGGAATTGTCCAGTAAGATTGAGAATCAAAGTAAGGAGTTAAATTTAGTGAGTGTTGAATTGTCTAGTAAAATTGATAGTTTAAGTAGTGCTGTGAATGGTAGAATAGATGAATTGAACCAGAAGTTGAACCATCAAAGCAGGGAAATTCAGGAAGTCAATAATAAGGTTGAATCTCAACGCTTGGAATTGACTGAGAAAATCGAATGCCGATTTAATGTTGTTAGGAAGAAATTTGTTGAAAACAGCAAGGAATGTGATAAGAGAATAAAAATAGTAGAAGATAAAGTCGAAGAAATAGATAGAATTAAAACCAGCCAGAATGTTTTAGCGAAGCGAATAGATGAAAAGACTGAGAAATTGGAGAAAGACCTCAAGTCAGTAGAAGGAAATGCCAGAATAGTAGTTGAAGAAGGAATTAAAGCATGTCATGTAAAGTTAAGGCAGGAGATCAGTCAAATCCAAGTAGGTAGCAGCATATGTAATAGGTACGTATCTTGTACGAAGGACTCTGAATTACCCAAGTTTAATGGTCGGCAGTTTAATCCGATGGAATTCTTGAAAACGGTGGAGAAACGGTTTTCCAAGAATCTTGACGATGGTTTGATCGAATGGAGTATGGTTGATGAGATGTTGGATATTGCATTTGTTGGAAAAGCGAGATCCTGGTTTCAAGTTTATAGACAGCGTATTTCGAGTTTGGAGGAATTTAGGGAGAAATTTACTTCTAAATTTTGGAGTGATGCTATTCAGGGAAGGGAAAGAGATCGCGTGCTATTTGGCAAATATAGACCTCAGGAAGGTGTGTCTATGACGGAATATTTCTTGGCGCATGTTCTGATCAGCCAGAATATTGAAGGTCTAGCATCGGAGAGAGATACAGTCCGCCAGATGTTGATGCATTTTCCTGAGAAGGTCGGATTAGCTGCATGTATGCAGAATATTGTTACGATCAAGGAATTAGAGCAGCTGTTAGGGAGATTTGATGCTTTGGAAGGGCAGGGGAGGACTAGGCAAAGTGAAGGTAGGAATTACGGGGATAATGGGAGACAAGGTAATCAGCTAGGGGGAGATAGGAATAATCAGAATTTCAGTCATTCTAGGCAAGGGAATCAGGGTGGTAATTCCGGAAGGGGAAACAGACAGTCTAATCAGGGAGTTAATCACCAGGAATATTTTGGCAGAAGACCTAATCAAGGGGAATCAGAAAGTAGGGGGCGTACGGATCAAAGACCTCCAGATCAAGTGCAGAGACATGATAATAGTGAACAGTCCACGTCAAGTAATTTAAACCGGAATCGGACTTCTTAGTTGGGTCAGATAGGCAGTCCGATACCGAAATTCCTATTCACGCGATGAAACAGGTAAGTTACGAGGTAGACGTGAAAGAAGAATTATTGTATGACCCTGTGTTTTGTGTTCAGGGAGATTTTGAGAATAGGGGGCGTGATGAAGGTAAGAAAGCTGTGTCGGATGACTTACTTTGTGCTAGTGGTGATGGTAATAGCGGTGTTGCGATCGATAATCTTGTGGAAGTTTCTGAAATTGAAAGTGAAGTTTTTTGTGAAGTTGATGAAGGTTGTTTTGTGAGTGAAGAGTGTTCACGGAGTATACATCATGAGGATGTTTTTGTTGATTTAAGTGTATGTGAGGAGAGTAAAGTTAGGTCCATTATGTGTGAAAATGGTGACTTTGAGATTAATGAAACTTCTGATAAGAGAGTCGAAAGTAGCAGTGTTGTTGGCATGAAAGTGGTGCAGGTAGGAACTGATATGGAAGGTGGTGAAGATGGATTAATTGTTGGGTCATTAAGTGGTAATGATAGCAACATTATAGTGAATTATGGTAAGAATTCCAGTAATAGAGTGAACGTGAGTGAGAATGGAAATGTGCGTGAGATGAAGGAAAGTCTATCCAAGCGAGTGTGTAATGTTTTATTTAAGGCTGAGAGTTGCGAGAATTATTTGAATGACGTGCTGATTGATATCGATGTGGAATGTGTGAAAAAGTATGTGATTTGTCTGCTTGCATTAATTATGGTTTTGTGGAAGAGTAAACGTAGTGAGATTCCCGCGCATTTCAGAAATAGGGATTTCTTTGTTATGAATGTCCTGAATGAAAGCTTGTATGATTCTTGTGTGACTGGATGGGATGAATGTTTGTGTGTGAGATAGATTGTATTCGAGATTTGTTCGGATTTTATTACGGTACGCATTCCTCGCTTATCGATGCCAATGTTAAGTTTATGTATAGTTTTTCATTTATATTGTGCCGTTTCACAGTTCTTTATAAGAGCTGTAGTAACAAAGATGGAGTCTCTGCGATCAAAATGTCAGATAAAATACATTTAACATCAGTACGGGCTGAATTGTAAGTCTTTTCGTCGGTCGGTTACGGTAATGTCCGCGTATAGAAGGCGCAGGAAAAAATGACAAATGGACATTATTTGAAACCATTATTCAAGAAAAAAAATGCTCATCATTTATTATATAATCTGACTTCGATGTGTTAAGAAGACGCAAGACTCGATTTAAAAAGGGATTATCCAGCGGAGCTGAATACTAGGAACTGGAAGACGAAAATTAATTCGCGACTACACGCTAATCTGCGGAGATCAAGATTTAAACGCCGCGCGGGAGATTAAAGACGTAAAAGAAGAGATAAAATATATTACAGTAGAACTACGTCACGCAGTGGCGCAAGCCCTCGGTAAAATTTTCCCGATACCGTTTAATGTTGAAAGACACCTACGGACCAGTGGTTGAATGCATTTAGGCTAATAAAAAGATAGCGGAAAGAAATTTATTTTCAAATCAGAATATACAGAACATCTGTCTTAGACGGTTTTGAACTATTTATTGGATCAACTGTACCCCAGTAAAACCTATGCAATCTGAGCAACGCAAGAGCTATATTAATTGGAAGATGTCAGCAATGAGTCAAATATTCTATCATTGTTCTGTTTCATACGCACGAGTCTTCACCATGGGTCTGTAAGGAAGCAAGGCGATGCTGCTTGGATCCTGACGAGGCGAGACGATGTTGGCTGTCCCGGATGACCAGTGATCAATGTTGAGAAGCTACGATGTACCCGACCACTTGTGGAGGAACCAGATGACGAGATCCTAGTCTCAGATGACCGGAGATGAGGAAACACCGAGACCATCTTGAGCAAAGCTAAGTCCATTATCCAAGTCGTTTTCGTAAGTAAGAGTATATTATTTCTTTTATTTGCATGTTGATGTTTGTTTTGTGCGAAGACAGTGCGTAGATAAACATCTAGCTGAGATAATTGGAAGTAGGTACTCATCCGTATGAAACGTCAATTCCATTTGTAGGCGTGGTCACCAAGTGATTTTCCGATCGCAATGTTTTCCAGTGATATGTGAGGAGAGATAGCTAGAGTTATTATTATTATCAGTGAAGTGTAAAGAGTGAAGTTGGCATTAATACCTGCGTGTCCTAAATTTAAGCAACGTCAATCAGTTCGAGATCATGCATAGGATGTGTTTTATGAAGGAATGGCAGTAGACTACTCCAAGTTCACGTTAAATTTGGCACTATGACTGTAGTAAGTAAAGTAGGCATTTTAGGAATGTCACGGCACGTTGATGTGCAAGTCAAGGTAGTGATTTACATGATGAAGTGATAGAGTGGCTATATATGAAATATGAGTAGTAATTGACGCGTCATGGATATGATATAGAGTTGTTAATGATGTATGATGGTTGTAGTTATTGTTTTCTTCGAGAGAGATAGTCATAGTTGTACGAAGTAAGGTCTCGTGACTTCAAATGATGTAGCTGAGAAGGTCACTGATTTCTCGCCAATTCCACGCAATGATTCTGAAGCCTACGCATTTTACCTAGCTCAGGATATGATCTCGAGACGTGTAGTGCAATGTTTTTTTATCCATATTAGGTTACCTAGAGAAGCATATATGTACTCTGGATAAGATTTGAGCCTTCACTGATTTACTTAGGATGATCTTGAAAACTCTCACTGAATATAATTACATTTCTGGATAAATTTCAAACTATAGGCCGATCACTGGTGACCTAGATTTTCAAAGGAGAATCATTTTTCTTTTTGTCGGAGATAGTGTCATACGATTAAGTAGATTTTCCATTGGTAGTATGTGCTATGATAACTCTGTATGATAAGTGTGGTGACGTTTCTTGCTACTTCGTACGCACGTAGTCTAATGTCAATAAGCTAAGGTCATATTACCTTAAGTTCATAAATTAAATCTTGCGAGAATGTTACTTGTAGGGTGATTACGGCTTACAATGGACGTAGCTTAGCTCATGATGTGTAACACAAGGAAATATGAGCGTCTAAGAAGCAACTAAGTAGGCAGAAATGAATGTTTAAAATGTAAAACATATACGAGTGTACTTGTCAAAACAATGCAAGAAGAGCTTTATAATAGCCTTATTGATAGTCTTAAAACTGCAGCAGACAATCAGTCAGTGAAAATTTAAGTAATGTGACAGTTTTAGAGTAGGGATTAGGTGTTAACTAACAGAATCTAATGTGGATCCCAAGAATAATTGATTCAAACAACTCGAACTCCATTTCTTGACTGAGCATTAACTCAGAAATTCCACTAGCGTTCCTTTATTTTCTCAAGAGTGTACCACTAGAAAGACTGTAAATAATAGTTAATAGGATTTTTATTTTCTTCTTTGAGGATGCATCCTATATTCTTAGTGTACTTAGTTTTAATGTTTATTTTCTTGCCAAGAAGGCACTTGTAAATACCATTATCTGTGTTCAATTTAATTTATTTGGTCATCACCCAACTCTGTAGGTGAATTATATACGAAGGAAAACGTAGCTTTTTCAAGAATTTCCCAGATGTTACATGTAATTTATGCTAATAATTGATGATTTCGGAGATGAATGAGTTTAGGAAAGGAAGCAATTTAAGCCGAGAAGGCATTCATTTAGGTTGAAGTCGGAAGATGTGATTTCTCTAAAGTTGTTGACGGACATGAATTATTAGGTTGACAATGAGTCACTCGTTACAAGAGCTACTTCATTAGTAAAAATTTGAGATAATTTCTTGAATATTTGATTTAATATTTAAATAAATATGGAATAGTGAAACCTAAACACTCTTTTTCTGTGTTCTTAGAATAAGGATTAGTTGTAAGACTGTAGTAGTAACAAGCGACGACAATTTCCATAAGAGTTAATGAGAATAGTACCTAACTAGATGCGAGTAAGAGACGTCTTTCTGCGTTAGTTAGAGACTACCGTTGATCGACCTGGACGTTTTTCTGTTACGGAACTCACACCCGTAGAACTTAGTTACCAGATTTATTGAAGTTAGAGCTAGTCAGGATCTCTTGTGTCCATGCCTGGACGCGGGAACGGCGCAATATTAGGGTCCGTATACTGTGGACAGTAGAATAGGCAAGTGTGCTTATAGGCTCCTAACCGCTGAAAATAAGGTCCTTGGGACATTTAATATCTGTAGCCTTCGCAGATATAAGAGATAGGATCTGCACCTTGGATGTATATATTATCAATTTTAATGTATGTGTACAGTAGCAAGAAGGGATTGTGTTCTATGCTATATGAAACAATCAGAGTTGTGTGTATATAGCCATATTATTATTGTTTGGATAAATTGTATTTCGTGTGTGCGAATACAATGCAGTAGACGCAATGTATATATCATTATTACAGTAAATTATGTGTTCAGTTATGCCATTATAAGGTTATGTAGGAAGTTCTGTTTTATGGTGAATCATAATATATGATATCATCGATTCACCAAGGGGGCGTTATGTGATAGTACATATATCACACCCCAGAATTATATGTAGAAGTTAGAGATATTATTGTCAGTATTCTATGTTATTATTATTATTATTATTATTATTATTATTATTATTATTATTATTTCATTTGTATACTTTGCCATTTATATTGGTAAGCTGGAAGATATCCACATAGGTAGGTATGAGTAATTTGTTTTGCACGAGTGGGAAAACATTGCTGTAATAACTCTGGTAATTTGAATGAGTCATATGGCTACCCCAGTGTCTGTTGTGATGTACATCCCAGCCTGATGAGATGAGCTTGTTGTTGTACCAGGGAAATTTGATGATTCATGTAAAACTCCCGAGTGTTTGTTTATAACTTGGGAGAAAGAAGAGGTTCACTCATGATTGGCTGGCAAGCACCAATCCAGACGTATCATCTGAGAGGAGGGGGATGTTGATGTCTATAAAGGTTGATCATAGGGCGGCAACCAGAGACATTGTAAAAAACATTGTAAGGGTGATTGTGAAGGTGATTGTAAGGTAACTACTACAACTAGAAGCAGTAACACTGTATGAAGGAACGACAACTGACGCACTGTACGGGAAGGAAGTGGTGCTGATACACGGTACTGGAGTGACACGGCTGCAATGGACTGGACTTAAAACGTTCGTGGAGCGTAGTCTTGTTATGTTCGTGGAAAGTGGCTGATTGTGGAGAGTGCTTGCGCATTAACTATTGTAGCACTTGTGGCGGCTTAGCATTACATGTTGGTGAAAGCTATCTCAGACTTTCCATAAATTTATGTTGAGGATCGACAGACGTGTGTATATATCTTTACAACAAGTGTTAAAATATGTGAACACAGTAGTACAAGGTACAGTATCTGTGTGATGTGATAACTGCCGATTATGAGAATCGGTAAGTCGAATTAATATAGAGACAGTGAAGGGTATTTATCTTCATACATGTACATTGTTCATCGGACTATCTACAAATGGTAGCTTAGTTCTCACTTTCGTTTTCCCACGGTTTTCATTATTGTTGTTGTAAATATGGAGTCTTCCAGCAATATTTTATGTGTGTATTATATGTATAATGTTGTATGTTGATGAGGTGCTCATGCACGGAATTTGTTCAGAATATAGTTAGCTATTTTAGAATCAGTGTTATTGATGAACCTAGGTGCAGTTCCTACCTAATTAGTCGTTTTCAGGAGGTTAGGTAAGGCCTGCAGCAGATGTACCAGTACGCAGCATTATGTACACGCCCTGGGATATAAAGTTTATCATGCTCTTATCTAAATTCGAGGGATCCATTCTGGTGAACGCTGGCGACCATACTACGGACATTTCGATTAATTATGCTTATTAATTTTATTAAGTTTTTGAGTAATTTTATTTATATATTTTTATTCTTGATTTTATTTATTATTATCATCAAAGATAGTTACAGCGTGTGTCATACTAAGGCCACGCTGTTTTGATATGCAGTGATGACGTGGACATGGTTATGAATGTTTAGACTTATTCGCTGACAGGTTCTCTCTGTTAGCTCTCTAGAGTACCTTGTCCAAGGTGTTTCCTATTGTATTTGAAGAAATAAAATTTTCGCCTCATGGGTCGGGACTGGGAAAGGACTAGGAGTGCCTTAGCCTACTTCTCAGAAATAAAACGTGACGACTAGAAAAATATGTGAGGCGAGGGAAGTGAAATAAGTACAACATTTTCATTTAATAAAATATTTATTGTTTAATTTTCTTCTTCTATCTTAATCTGTTTACCCTCCAGGGTTGGCTTTTCCCTCGGACTCGGCGAGGGATCCCACCTCTACCGCCTCAAGGGCAGTGTCCTGGAGTTTCAGACTTTGGGTCGGGGGATACAACTGGGGAGAATGAGCAGTACCTCGCCCAGGCGGCCTCACCTGCTATGCTGAACAGGGGCCTTGTGGAGGAATGGGAAGATTGGAAGGGATAGACAAGGAAGAGGGAAGGAAGCGGCCGTGGCCTTAAGTGAGGTACCATCCCGGCATTTGCCTGGAGGAGAAGTGGGAAACCACGGAAAACCACTTCCAGGATGGCTGAGGTGGGAATCGAACCCATCTCTACTCAGTTGACCTCCCGAGGCTGAGTGGACCCCGTTCCAGCCCTCGTGCCACTTTTCAAATTTCGTGGCAGAGCCGGGAATCGAACCCGGACCTCCGGGGGTGGCAGCTAATCACGCTAACCACTACACCACAGAGGCGGACTTATTGTTTAATTATTTACAAAATTATGTTATTTATTACAGTTTTTACTACAAGAAGCTGTTGTTCTTACCATGTATCCTACTTATGGTGTGATCCATGTGTCTGGTTTCCCTTACATTAATCAGAGTCATCATTTAAAGCAAGCAAGCCAATGTGTGACCAACAATTGGTCTGGAATGGTTAGATCACTGGTTCAGGCCTTCAGTATGTCCTGGACAAGACCATAGGTCTGCTTTGTTAGGTCCGGCGTGCGATAAGACGATTGGCCTATTTTGGTTAGGGGGCAGGTCAAAGATAGAACGAGCACATGCGGTACAGGCCATGGCATTTTCAAACTTCCTTATTTTCATTACTTGGTTAGACATGATGCGAACTCTATCGGGGACAATATGAGCATTGCTTTCATCACACTGACCAATAGCAACATAGGAAATAGTCGCTCTCACTGTTAATTCTTCTATATAAGTAGGGATACTTCTTGCGCCAGTCTGGTGGGCCCTGGCAAGCATGGAGGAAGAATTTCTCCTGCAGGTATCGCATGACTTCATTTTTGTACGATTCTCTTGCTTCGAAACATGCGGGAAGGTTACGTGTGGTTTCCTATTTTCACACCAGGTACGTTAAATAAGGCCATGGTCCCTTCCTTTACAGTCCTAGCCCTTTCCTATCCCATCGTGGCCAGAACCCAGTCAAGAGTTGGCGTGATTTTAAAATACCTTCTCATTCATGTTAAGAGAAAATAGTTGTAGGCCTTCTTGTAAACTTTCTTCAGATTTCCCCAGATATTTCTCAGGGTCACCGAAGCCACTCAAGCTCATTATGTTTTTGGCTTGAGGTTTAAGGCCGGATGTCATTCAGGATCAACGGGGATGAGAACCTCAGTCTTGTTGATGGAAAGCCAGCATTCCAGAAGTAATAATCACCACCATCACCAAAATGACGAAATAAGGAGCAGTTTTGATATATTTCATAGTAACTTAATCAAGTAATGAGTTACAATCCTCTACAATGTCGATAAATGACTCTTCAAGTCATTAAAAATGTAAAGCGCCATTACAGTGCGCGAAACTTTTAGTGATACCTGGGCTCCCTAGTGCTGAATCGGTAGACCTCGGTTATCTTCGAGATTCGTATTGGCAACCTTTGAAACAAAAACTATGAATCGATTATGCATCGCCGTGAGACATCTGGCGTACACTTTATGTACTAGTACTGTTGTTTACACAGCAAAGCCAAAATACAGAATTCATGATAGGAACAAGATTCGCATCGAGAAATGTTATATAATGTGTGTGTGACACAGTTGTTGGCTTAATATAATAAAAGTTTAGAAAATCCATATCGATCGATCATACTATCGATTCAATTCAGATTTCATTTCTATTCAGCTGGCAGTATTACCGGAACCGGGAGAGCTCCCTCGTTACTCCTCAACCCCGTGAAACCAGGTATCATTAAAAGTTTCGCGTACTGTACATTTTAATTTGGCACTTTTTGTTCATAACGTTACATCTAGTGATTTCTCGTTTAAGGTGACATCACTGTGTCAGTTTACAGCCTCGTTGGTATTACAAATACAGCAAATATATTTTCTCTGTTTATAGGAGTTTCTTCCGTCGGGAAAGAAATCCCGCTGTACAAGACGATCTCTCTCCTGATGTGCAGATCGCAACCCAAGATACAGTCTCCTTCAAGCAGTGAAGCAGCTCTTCCCAAAAGGGTGATCATCTCTTGTACATTCACTTTCCTTCTAATGTTAAAATTGTAAATTTTATTTACCTACCTTTGAAACATCTTCAGAGGGAAATTTAGAATTTTAAATCTTCTCTTACAATTAGCTTAAGCTCACCAAGATTAATGATTCATTTCACATTCGGCAGGTTGTAAGGAAGGAGGTGGGGGGGGGGCATGTGTTATAGATTTCTGCATGACGTGGTTTAGGCTTACTCTTCTTCAGTCAGTCATTGAACGTAATGCGACGGTTGAACTCGTCCAAATAGTTCATAGCGCAGTGGCATTCAGGAAAATAATTCTCCTCGGAATTCCTTGGTACCCAAATCACTTATATGCAGGGCTACGATTTTGATGGCACTGCATTTTTTAATAGGTTCACAACAGGCATTGCTTAACTTGTACAGAAATCTTGATCATAGTTTCCACATTGTAGAAATGCTAATTCATTCGGTCATTTTCTAAAATTATATGTCATTATTTGGTCATTTTATGGAATTTATTAGACTATTTTATACTTTTTGAGTCATTTCTTACATGTTTGAGGATTTTGAAGCATTTACGCGTGTGGTATTGGGCACGTTTACTGGATCCATTACTAGAGATACAGTGCACTTCTTCAAAGACTTCAAATTTGCCAGATATTTTGAGAAGTTCTGCAATACTGCTCCTGACCCTATGGTGCCTGTTTTTTTTCTCAATAGTTCACCCTTTCGAGCAGAAACCAAGAACATGTTGTAACTGACAGAATGGTACCTTTATATTAAATTTGTGATATTACATATTTTACCCATTGTACATACACATATCGTAGTGTTCTTTGGTGCATATTTATGTACATATTTTGACACCTAGTTGTACTTCTTTTTAAAACAAAAATCACCACCATCACCATGATATCACATAAAATCCCAACTCCAGGTATGAGTCGTCATATAGTGGGTCCACTGTCAAGTCGATTTTATACATATATACAAAGGTGTTTAAAAACAGTGTTTTTATGAGAATATATAGTCCACTTATGCACACGATAGTAGGCCTAGATAAAAATAGTCTTTATAATTAAATGAGTTTCTAGTTCAAATCTCACATCACTGCCTAACTTAGCTTTAACATTTTTCTGCTCAAAGTTTTTCGGTCCAATTTTGCAATATTTTTGCACTTGGACGGAATAATCCTTGCAATATTACAGTGACAATGTTTCGTTGTTGCAGATCTTACACATCAGTTCCCTTAAAATCCTGTCTTTCAGATATTGCGAACAGATACAGTAGGTAGATAGTGTTTTCTTCGGGGAAAGCTGCGGTAAATTCAACTCCAGCCGCGTGACTTTCAGACAGTTGTCACGACTGGGTGGTGCTAGTTTTAGACAGTTGTGGCAAATGATATACATACCTGTATACATGGGACAACGATGTTCGCATTACTTCTTTCTTTTGTTTTGGCCAACAGTGAACCGCGTTAATTCGATTTCAGCTGCTTCTGGGCTTTGATCTGCGCCCAGTAATCCTTCATTCTTTCACTCTGCAACCCTCTTCTTTCTTCCGACCATGTTGTTTGGACCCGCAAACTAACTTTTTCTTGGAAACTCTTTGTGTTCTTTATTTTCGACTTGTAAGTTTCTCAGTTGCTTATTTCCGATCCTTGAATTCCCATTTCTGTCAGGTCCTTCTTCACTTCCTGATGCCAGCGTACCACAGTTTCCCTGGTCTCAAAAAACCTTACTAACTGGTTGGTCAGTATTCCCGGGTCCATTCTGTAGATGTGTCCGAAGAACATGGCTCTCCTCTTCCGGATGGTGTCTGAGATCTTTTCTATCTTGCAGTACAGTTCTTGGTTTGCTTTATTTCTGTATGATCCATCCTCTGATCTTTGGGCTCCCAGTATCTTCCTTCGAATTTTTCGCTCCAACAGTTCTAAGTTTTTGACTAATCCTACCTTCATCAGGTTCTAACATTCAGCTGCATAAAAGGCTTCTGGACGGATTGCTGTCTGGTAATGTCTGAGTTTTGCACTGATTGAGATCTTCTTCTTGTTGTAGGTGTTCATACTTTGTGTGCCAAGTTCATTTTGTTGATTTCCGATATTAGTGCCTCTTTCGCTGACAGATTGTTATCTATCCACTCTCCCAGATATTTAAATTTCTTTACTATCCGAATCCTCCCTCCCTCCACTGTCATCCCTCTGAGTGCTGTTTCGATGTTGGTCATGAACTGTGTCTTCTCGAAGGAGATCCGTAAGCCTTCCTTACTTCCTTGTTCCTGGAGTTGGGCAATCTGGTTCCGCCCTTCCTCTATTGACTCTGACAGAATCACAATGTCATCCGCATTACGTAAATACGGACATTAATTTTAGTCATTAAATTATGATCACCCGCACTAGCACCTGAAAGCCCATAAATTACAAAGGTACGTCTTGGCACGTGAATATTTACACTGAATGCTCCTCCCGCGGAGATTTTCATCTCAGAAGCGCGCACCTAGCCGCAAAATTATGCATTATACAAGTCCGAACGAGGCCTAGATTCACAGCCAGCAAATTTACCAGTCTTGTGTAATAAACAGAGATGTAAAATGGTACTAGCTTATTGGTAATAACGTAAGCTACGAGTTGTAGTAAGAGTCTAGATGGTACTGCTCTTAAAGCATCCTGGTTGAAGTGTTCAGGTTATTAATTGGGTTATCGTTCCTTTGAAAGCTTTTGAGAAATAAATGACAAACTACAGAATTTGATTTAGGTAGAGTCTAGTATTCGGGGCCCTCACCAGGATTACTTAATTCAAGAACTGGGAAAAACTCCCAAGAAAAGCAGCTTGATTTGGTATGGGTGATTTCCGACAAAAGAGTGGCGTTACGAAAATGTTGCAAAGTTTGGGCTGGGAAGACTTGGGATAAAGGAGACGAGCTGCTCGATTAAGTGGTATGTTCCGAGCTGCCAGAGGAGAGACGGCGTGGAATGACACTAGTGGACGAATACGTTTGAGTGGTGTCTTTAAAAGTAAAAAAGATCACAATATGAAGGAAAAGTTGGAATTCAAGAGTACAAATTGGGGTAAATATTCGTTTATATAAAGGGGAGTTAGGGATTGGTATTACCAAGGGAGATGTTCAATAAATTTCAAGTTTCTTTGCAACAATTTAAGAAAATGCTAGGAATACAACAGATAGGGAATCTGCTACCTGGGCGACTGCCCTAAATGCAGATCAGTAGTGACTGATGATTGAAATCAAACCATTAATAAATATTCTTTGCAAACAGGCTTCAAGTATTCCTGTATTCAAGCATCACAAAGATGGCGCCTGCAAACCTGTTTCATCGTGCACGAGGAATTTACCATATACGTGCCTGAAGACGTTCAACGGTGACATCATTGGTACACCATCCGTTCTTATCTCTCAGCGGCAAATTCTACTCACCTGTGAGCAATCTCCGCTCACAAATACGGTCTGTATCGAGTACAAACTGTCAAAACTGGCAGTGATTCTCATGAAGAAGTATGCAACAAGAATACTACCAGTAATTCACATCAAGGATTGGATAAGTGTCACAATTCAGAATATACCCCCTTGTGCTTTTGTGCCCCAGCGAGGTAATGAACACATCAACATTCCTAAACGTACCACCAAGACTGGAACTATGAAGAGATTCATTATACGCTTCCTGAAACTTCAGTCTATGATGTATGACATTCTGGTTCTACTCCACATTGTACCAGGTGATAGCTTTGCTGTTTGGAAACCACATTGATCCCTTACTCAAGATTCTAAACGTTTATCTCGTTTACTGAGTTCGAGTTTGTACAAAACGGAGTCACCCAGATTTGTGAATCTGTGTACTGAGGATATCAAAAGGATTGGAGAATTGGAGGTCCATGAACTTGTTTACCACCTCTAAAAATTCTCTATGAAATAAAGAGTAATTGATACTATATACCTATATTTGTATAAAACCGTTTGTATGTTTTATGCAGGATGGTTAATAAAAAGGATTTTAATTTATATATGAAAATTGGTCTCCTGTTATTTATCTGAATGTGTGGATTTTAAATAATAATAATAATAATAATAATAATAATAATAATAATAATAATAATAATAATAATAATAATAATAATAATAATAATAATAATAATAATCATCATCATCATCATCATCATCATCATTATCTTCATTTCCCCATATCCAGTTCCTTCCAGTCTGGGGGTAATGTGGTTTATCTCTACTATTTTTGGGCGTTTCACCACTCCTCATTCACTGCTGTTGCCCAGTTCATGTTGCGTTTTCTACTGTTGTTCACTAATCCATCCTCGACTTCTCTTACCCTCCAGTTGAATTTCCAAACTCTGTTTTGTCATCCTTTCATTGGTCATCCGTTTGATGTGTCCAAACAATCTTAGCCTGTTCCTCTCTCTCTCTCTCTCTCTCTCTCTCTCATCATTCAAGTTTTTCACTTTAACTGCGAGTTAGCTACGCGATTTGGGTCACGTAGCGGTGAGCTTGCATTCGATCCCCAATGTTGGCTTCCCTGAAGAGTCTCTTCGTGGCTTCCAATTTTCACTCCAGGCTGTACCTTAAGGACATGGTCGCTTTCTTCCCACGCCTAGCCCGGACCTTTCTTATCATCGCCGTAAGACCTGTCTATGTCGGTGCAACGTAAAACAGGCATAAAAGAAGAAGATAAAATATCTTGAATTGATTTTTTGATGTCTTCACTTTTAACTCTCCCCCTTTTTGTCTTCTGAGAAACTTCATTTTGGTTGCTTGGATCCGACTTTCATCTCCTTTTGTCATACGTCAAGTCTCTGCTCCATACATTGTTTGTGTTAAAGTAAGGTGTTCCTTTTATTAATATTTAATTATTCACTGAAATGTGTTTTACATTATACTTTGACATCGATTATTGTGTATTGACGTCGTGGCTGACTGGCGTGTGTCGATAGGTTTTGTTTTCCCTTTGATGTACCAAAGCGCACTCATCTATTAAAAGATTTTAATAAAAACTGCTTTGGCGAATCTGTTCGTCTGTTCTACTGCACCGATTTGCTCCATTCCTGTTGTATTCTATCCGAAATTACCTGCCAGTGATTCACGAGACGTTGATAGGTATCTGAGTTCAACCAACTTTGAGTAATCATCAAATCAAGTCATTAAATGATCTCTTAAATAATAATGAGGTGCACGGTTCCAAAATAAGCCTTATACATTTTTAAATGATAACTGTGTTCTTAGCTTATCTCTAAACCTCATATGATTTAGCATCTCTTTCAACAAGAAAACTTTTCCTAAATCCGCTTTGTCCCCATGAAAATGTAACACAAATTCAGGTGACGTTTCCAAAACCCACCTTATCCTAAGATGATGTTTCCAAAATTCGCCTTATCCAAACATGGGCACCGTAACTGTAACGTATTTCAAATAATACTCTATGAAGTAAGCATTAGTACGATGTTTATGAAGTTCCAGGTTCACGGTGTTTTCTTTGGAACTATTGGCAATATTATCCCCGATAATTTCGCGCCAGTTTATCACACTATGATTGATATTGAGTTTAATCACTGACATTCATATCCTATATGTTTATATAATAGGATTAAAATATTTTTATGATTTCAAAGAACATAAATAGTAAAAGAATGTCAATTATAATATCAATTAATGATGAAAATTATCATTATAAAGTTTTAGCTACGTTTGCAAACCCCGCCCTCATCACGATGACAATTCGAAAACCCTTCTTATCCAAAGTTGATTTCTGCGTTATCCAACCTTAATTTGTAAATATCTTCCTTATATGTCACGAATCGTATGTAGCTCTTCAATTATATCGATACATGTAAGTACGTTGATATAATAAACATGAATACATACTTTTATTTTACTGAAGATGGCAAGAAACGTTTTTCTTTTCGTCTCATGAAAAATTTGCTAAAACAGAGAAGGCGGGTTTTGGAAATGTGCCCTCAATTGCAGACGAAGGTTTACCCTAGCCCGTAATACACTCTGTACTCAGCGGGTTGCTAAGAGACTAACACTTTTATTCAATATTCTAATTATATATGCGAATTTTATCCTTAGCAATGCCATTGCATGCAGCAATGTTTGATTACTGCCTGTGAAGCCAGAGAGTATATACTTTCGTATGATGATGGGAGAATACTATCAAATACAGTAGAGACAATACGCGACACTTAACGGATTTAGCCTTGATAAAATGGGAGACAATTCGACGGTGGCGCTCCTAGTGACTTGACCTAAAAAGTCGCGCTAAATTCAAACATGCATATACGAAAATGGATAAATAAATTACGTCTAGAAAGAAAGTATTATTGAGATATTAACTTCTAAGTTGCTAAAGCAATTCTGGATAAATGAATGAAGAATTATTTAAAAGGTTATTATTTAAAGACTGAAATTAGACATATAAACAAGATGTGAAATGGACTGGTGTGAAATGGCTTGATCTTCCATTTCTTCTTCTTCTTCTTCTTTTATGACCACATAGGATCACTTTAGTCAGTCCGTCGTTCAGGTCTCTTTGAAGGGATTGTTCGGGCTTTGCGGTCCTCCCAGTACTTCTTCAGGCGCTCCGATCTCCGCGCCCTTTCCTCAGTTGAAAATGTGCGTGTTGTTGGTTTGTTTTGTGTAAGGGTAAAGCGGAGGTTTGTATTCTTGAGTTTTGTATTCAATTTTATCTTATTTTTGGTGTCTTCTGTTGTAAGGCCTATTTCCTTCAGATCCTCTCTTACTTCTCTGATCCATTTACATCCTGTTGTGGTATTTTTTGAGACGAGATTGTGTTGTACTAGTTGTTTCAGAAGTCTCGAGTCCTGCATCCTCATGATATGTCCAAAGAATCCCAGTCTCCTCTTACGCATAGTATCTGTAATGGGTTCTAGCTCTTTGTACACGACTTTGTTAGGTATTAACCGCCACTGTCCATCTTTCTGATATTTTTTGTTGATACAGGTTCTTCCAATCCTCCTTTCAATTTTCTGAAGTCTGTCAGTCTTTGATTGTTTATTCAGGTAAAAGAGTGTTTCTGCTGCATATGTAGCTTCCGGTTTTATAACTGTGTTGTAGTGTTTTATTTTTGTATTTATTGATAGACATTTCTTTTTGTAGATATCCCATGTTAATTTTTGTGCTTTAGCTAATCTATTTGTTCTTACTTGGATTGAGATTTTTTCATTTAAGTTATGTGTTATTACTTCTCCAAGATATTTAAACTGAGTTACTATTTTGATTTTATTACCATTTATGGTGACTTCTTTTAGCTGTGTTGGTTTTTGGGGCATAATTTCTGTTTTTTCAAATGATATTTTGAGGCCAATTTTATTTGCAATGTTTTGAAGTTCTGATATCTGGGTTTTTGCTTCTTTTATGTCCACTGCTAGTAATGCTAAATCGTCAGCAAAACCCAGGCAATTTGTTTTGATTTTTCGGCCAATCTTTATTTTGGGGGGACATTTTCTAAACCATTCCCTCATTACCATTTCTAGAGCACAGTTAAATAATAGTGGTGAGAGCCCATCTCCCTGCCGTAGTCCAGTTTTAATTTCAAATGTCTCTGATGTTTCACCCCTAAACTTCACTTTTGACTTGGTATTGGTGAGAGTCAATTTTATCATGTTTATTAATTTGGGGTGTAGTCCAAGGTGTCTTAAAATTTTAAACAGAGATTCTCTATGGATGCAATCATAAGCTTTCTTGAAATCTACAAATGTTATCACCATATCTCTGTTTCTTCTCCTGTTATAGTCCATTATCAACTTAAGACTCATGATCTGATCAGGACAGCTCCTCCAGGGTCTGAAACCTCCTTGATATTCTCCTAGTTCTTTCTCAAGTTGTAAACTTATCCTATTAAGGATGATTATTGAAAATATTTTGTATGTTATGTCTAGGAGAGAGATTCCCCTGTAGTTATTAGGGTCGGTTTTGTCCCCTTTTTTGTGCAGAGGATGAATGAGGGCTGTTGTCCAGTGTTCTGGTAGTTCTTCTTTAATCCAAATAGAGACAAGTTGTTGATGGAGGGCAACTTTTGCTGAGGTTCCTGCATATTTCCAGATTTCCGCAAAGGTCTGATCTTCTCCTGGCGCTTTGTAGTTTTTTAATTTATTCAGAGCTTGGTAGACTTCCTTTATTGTGGGGGGATTGATGTTTTCTGGTGATGTTTTTATGGGGGTGTTGGTGTCCAAATGAAGGAGTTCTGTAGGTTCCTCACAATTTAAAAGCTTGTTGAAATGTTTAGCCAGAATTTCTGCATTGTCTTTATTGTTATGGGCCAGCTTACCATCTTCATCCTTCATCAGTAGGGTCGGGGGTTCATATTTTTGGAGCTGCTTTCTGAAGGTTTTGTAGTAGTCCCTTGATTTAGTTTTACTGAACTGTTCTTCAATTAACTGCAGGGTGTCCTTATGATGTTGTCTTTTTATTCTTCTTAAGACTTGGGTAGTTTCTTTTCTCTGTTTTACTAGCTTTTGATAGGATATTTCTGTCTTTTGGGACTGATGTAATAGCCATGCCTGATGTCTTTTCTCCACTGTTTCATCACATTCACTGTTCCACCATTGGTGTTTTTTACGTGGTTTAATTGGAGCTAGGTCTTCTGCAATTTGTTTAAGGTTGTGTACTAAGTCTTCAAGTTTGTCTGTGATTTTTATTTTTTCAGTTGCTTTCTGGTAATTTTTGTTGTTGATTAGCTGGGTAGGATCTATTTTTCTTTTAGTTTTAAGGGCTTGCTTTTGTTGTCTCCTCTGGGGAGTGAGTTTAATTTTAATTTTAACTACGTAGTGATCTGAACCTGTGTCTATTCCTCGGAGGACTCTGACGTTATAGATCTCTTTGTGGTGGTTTTTGTCCATGCAGACGTGGTCCAGTTGCCATTCTCCTTTAGTGTAGTCAGGGTGTTTCCATGTTTTGAGTTTTTGAGGTTTCCTCTTAAAACATGTAGATTTTGAGATTAAATTATGGTATTCCATTTATGAATTACTTTTTTTCTTTAACATTCCTGCCTGAACTTTTGCGGTTAGATTTGTCTTTTTTCTCATTTAAAAACATTGTATCATCACATTAAGACACTTGTCCCTTACACACATGATGCAATGAATTAACATTTAAAAGGTGGACAATTTTCCTCTTAACATGAAGCCTACTAACAGAAAGAAAATCTATAAAATCCCGGCTTTCATCTGAGAAGAGGGATAAAAGAAAGAAAAGTATGAAAATGTTGTCGATAGTGATGCTTTGAGGAATATTTACGTACAATTAGAGTAAAAATGTAACATACCCTTGGCTGTATAATCGAGGATTTTTAAAGTCGCTTGTCTGGAAATGATCTGAAAAGATCTTATAATTCTTATATAAGTGTAACGTCCATTCTTTCTCGTACACCTTATCCAAATCACTTCTGTGACATTTCAAAACCCACAGATCACACCTACAACAACACATCGGTATTGAAGGTTAACTGCTGCACTATACAATAAAATATGCGTATTATACTTTAAGCCAGTTAAAATATGGGTCGAGCAGGTCAGAAGATTATGAAGTACTATAAAAATCTCTGTCACTGGAAGAATATATATGCAAACACAATATTACTTACATTTTCTTGTCTCGAGGGTAGCGAAAGAAAGACCGCGCATTCTTCTCTACTTCATAGTTACTGCAGCCAAACACAGCACATACCTTTCCCCTCATGTTGAGAGGAGATATCAAGAAATGACACACGCTACTATTTAATTATGTCAATTCACTGAAAACGCATAAGTAACGCCAAAAACTTCACACACAAATACACGTGCTCTTATGACAGAATCAGTAGTTTTCAGGTCTACTCGCTAGAGAGAGCTCCAATAGCTGTGCCTCGATATCTCGCTCAGTGTCGCGTATTGTCTCTACTGTATTTGATACTATTCTCTGCTAGATACTCCGATTCTTTGAACTTCCCCAGCTTCTGAATATACCAACGAGCTAGAATAACATAGAGGGGCTGTATGCCTGACATCAACGCTTCCTGCGGAAGCAAGTTGATAAGGGGCAGCCATGTTAACTGTTGTTAACACAAAGCGAATTGGCGCGAGAGCATAATTA